>NW_024426663.1:47106227-47444166 GCF_017311325.1 Ursus maritimus
GCGATGAAAACACAGCAATTCTGTTCACTGTGGTGGCCCTGCACTCCTTGTAAGGATCATGTCTATATATGTTTGTTCATACCTTAACTCTTAGCATATGCTATGTACATAATGGTGGGCTCAAAAAATACTTGCTGAATGAAAACACCAAGAGCTAAAGGAACAAATACTTGGTGATTAGTATACTGATTTGGTTATAGGTTCCAGACTGGCGCTCCTATCAAATCTTTTGTTGTGGCATAGTAAACAACAAATGCCTGCAGAATTGAAAGCCACATTTTTTGACTAAGAGTTTTCATTTTAGGACATAATATAGATGGGAGGCTTCTAACGTAATTTTTGACAGCTTCCACACAAAAAGGTAGTTACATCTTCATTCACAATCAAGGGGAACAGTGTCTAGATGTTGGGACTTTTTGAGTCAAAACTTGTCGTGGGGTTACCAAATGAAATACAGGATACCCAGTTAAATTTGAATTTCAGATAAACAACGAGTAATTTTTTAGTTTAAGTATGACCTAAATATTGCATGGTCATTCTTACACTACAAAAAGTATTTGTTGTTTATCTGACATTTAACTTTATTTGGGTATTCTATATTTTTATTCACCAAATTTGTCAACGCTACTTGTGAGGCAACAATAAAACTGAAAGATAAAAGTCCCACCTTATCCAGGCACTAGAGTCCAGGGGGGAGGCCGCTCGAAGATGCTGACACTCTTCCCTTACTTTTAATCTCTTGAACCATTTATACTACAAAGCAAAGCCAAAACCCTACAAGGGACTTTGCATGTCCCCAGGCTTACTCTCTGGATCATTAGTCCTCATTCCAAAGGCCACTTGACTAACAGTTAAGAGTAAAAAGTCTGGGGGGCGCCTGGGTGGCACAGCGGTTAAGGTTAAGCGTCTGCCTTTGGCTGAGGGCGTGATCCCGGCGTTATGGGATCGAGCCCCACATCAGGCTCCTCTGCTGTGAGCCTGCTTCTTCCTCTCCCACTCCCCCTGCTTGTGTTCCCTCTCTCGCTGGCTGTCTCTCTCTCTGTTGAATAAATAAATAAAATCTTTAAAAAAAAAAAAAGAGTAAAAAGTCTGAATTTAGAGTTCTATCCTCTCTTGCTATTTGTGAGATCTCCTGCAAGTCACTTAATCTTTTTAGTTGCTTAGTCCAGTGAGCTAAGAACTGCATACCCCATAAGAACAGTCAAGGGTAAAATCACATGGCATTTGTAAAGTCATTATTTATAGAACTATCAAGCGATGTACAAGGTGTAGAATTTCTCCTTGTCATCATCCTTATACTACTCTCAATCTTTAACATACTTGTGGTTAGATCATAACTTTTCTGTCAAAACCCATACAGCTCATTTTTGTTGTTGTTGATATTTTGTATTTTATAAGTAATCTATGTTTGTTGTAGAAAAATTAGAGAATATAAAGAAACAAAGGTATTTCCACTGGAAAACAAAACAAAACAAAACAAAATACCCACAAGGCTATGCAGTTCAGCACAGAGTGCTTTTGGATCCAGATTTTAATACTGCTCCGACATGGGACTGAACTCTATTTTGGCCACTTACTAACTCTGTGCTTTGAACTAGGTCCTTAACTTCTCTCAACGTCAACTTCTTGACCTTTAGCTTGAGATAATAGTTTTGCCTACTTCACAGTGCTGCTGTGAGAATAAAATGATGTGACAATGCATGTAGAGTCATGCTGTCATAGTCTATCCTTAACAAATACTACCCATTATTATGTCATCATTATTATCATTACCACAAGCCAGGAATTGCATGGAGAAAAATACATTAAAATGGGCATTCTGGGGGTGCCTGGGTGGCTCAGTCCATTAAGTGGCTGACTCTTGATTTTGGCTCAAGTCATGATCTCAGGCTCATGGAATCAAGCCCCTTGACTGGCTCCTCACTCAGTGGGGAGTCTGCTAAGACTGTCTCTCCTTCTGCCTCTCACTCCACTCACTCTTGCACTTACTCTCTCTCTAAAATAAATAAATAAATCTTTTTAAAAAGGCAGGGGGCATTCTATATTTCAATCCTGGCACTGGCATTTACTAGCTGCTCAACTTTGGATAAGTTACTTAACTTCCATGAGATTCAATTTTCTCAATAAGAAAGGAAAACCATGTCCACCTAAGTACTGATATGTGTCGTTTTTAGGAATAAGTGAGATGATGCATGTGAAAACTTTGTCCAGGCAGGCATTAAATGTTCAATATATACAACTGTACCAGGCTGTATAATTAGTGAGAGGGGATACAAATCGGTTTAGGGGCTCCCTTCAAAGAAAAGAGCTTTCCCTTTCTTATTCCCGAGAATGACCGGAGATTCTGTTCTGTTTTTCAGATGACAAACCAGATGACAAGCCAGATGACTCAGACAAAAACCCAGAGCCAGAATTCCCAAAATTCCTAAACCTCTTGGGCACAGAGATCATTGAGAATGCAGTGGAGTTCATCCTCCGCTCTATGACTAGGAGCACGTAAGCCCTGAGACAAACCTTGCTTTTGTCCAGTTCACTGTTGGTAATGACCACATTGTATTAAAATGAATGAGAAACAAAACTATGCATGACAACATATTATTTGAGTTGAAAAGTATTGCCCTACCTTCAGATATATTTGCCTCTGAGTGAATTTTCCTAAACTCTTTTGGAGTGTGCACATTCCCAACAAGTGATTCCATAAAGTATTTTCTATCTCAGGACCAAGTAGGAAGGAGGAAGAGCATTGGACCAGGGAACAGAAGGCTAGGTTCTGGTCTTCACACATGTACTACTTGACTGGGTGACCTTGAGCAAGGCCCTCCTTCTCTGAATGGCTGAATGGCTCAGTTTCCTCATTTGTAAAGTTAAAAAAATAAAGGACCCACCAGTGCAGGCACTGTAATTCTTTGGTGAAGGTGGTGGGTAACGATGTGTTCACTAGTGAGAGGTGTCCTAATGATGTGTTCACTAGTGAGAGGTGTCTGTCACTAGGATGAGTCCTGCCTTTATTTTCTAATTTAAGAAACTCAAGAGGGTTAGCAGAGAGTAGCTGATATCTCTTCAGAGACAATCTAGAGAACCTCTCATATGAGTGTTGATCATGAGGGATTGCCATCGTGGCAGGGCATACAGCCCAGAATCTTCCTAGGGTTTTCTACCTGCTTCCAAGCCCCTGTGCCCAACACCTAACACATTTTACTCCAATCTACATAGCTCTGATTTTCACTTCTACTTCACCCTGTTCTCATTCGACCCACAGTAATCTCCCTACCTTCAGCTCTCCAGGATCCAATTTGTTCTGAATTTCTAGGTGCTTTCAATCTCCACTTCACTGAGCCTCTGTCTCTAATTCTCTCCTTCATAGACCCCTAAGCCCAGTTTGACAAAGTGTAGTCTAGAATCCCCTGGACAATTTATACAAAATGAAGTTTCCTTCATCCCATCTTGCGTCTTCCTAGGACAAAGCTAAGGGTATGCTTTTTAACAAGCTTGCTGGTGATTCTGATATCCCATCAATTTTGAAAGCTCTTGATTAGATGCTCTGCACTATATGGCTTCACCTTAAAGGTCCATGTATCCTTTAAATTTTTATTCATATTTTGTGTAAATATGCATTTTTTAAGGGAAATGCTTCTGACTTTTTTTTAGATTCTCAAGGGGTCTATGAACAATAACAGATTAAGAAACACTTCTATAGAGAAGTAATCAGGGGCCATGTTGTAATCTCTGATTTGCTTAGATCAATATATTATCAAGTGATGGGCAGGATTCTGCACACCATCCTCACGCACAAATTACTGAAACTCACAGGTGTTTATTTTTGTATTGTTATTTTTCCTATTGTGGTTGCTTTTGCAACTGTTGAGTTTCAGTGATTGTTAATGTAAACAAGGAGGAAACTGACAAGGAAGCAAGAGTAACACCCATTATGTGCTAAGTACACATTATACTCCAGTTGAATTCACATTGTTACAAAGCACAACAAGAGCAATGCAAGGAGTTGAAGCAATAATATTTCTTTTTATTCCTTACTTGGGAAATTCCCAGGCATAAAATAGTACTTTTTTTTTTCTCTGTTAACCCTCAAAGCTCATTATCTGAAATACAAGACAATCGCTGTCAGCTCTGGTTTCGGGAATGGCACCTCGACTTCAACCATTTCCTCTTTTCCTCATTGTTTTCTAAATAAAGGATGTTCTTTCTGTTTCTGGAACTTAAAATCATCTCAGGCTCTCTGCCCCGGCTTTCATTTCCTAAAATGCTCTTTTTCCTTCTCTCATGGCTAGTGCTTTGTCCTATAACTCATCTAAAAGTCACCTCCTCAGAAAACAGTTCTATAACCACTTACTCACCCTATCTTCTCTCATTCCCTAGTTCTTCTCCCTTACTTTACCTTGTTATAGTGTTGTTATAACATATATCACCATCTTTATTTGTAATCATGTAGCTGTATGAAAGTAGGGACCAGATCAATCTAGCTCATGGCTCTAACATATACCTTATAGACTGAATGAGACACTCAGCAAATAATTGTTGAATTGACTAATCAAGGAAAGGTATCTTAGACATCAGATCTAAAACCCATTACTGCAATTTGAGAAATCCTGAAGGATCTTTGTTGAAAGACACAGCAGTCCTTGCTCAAGGAAAGAAGCTAGCTGTCCTTTCTCTGTCCAAGGGAAGACCATAAATATAATGGGGATGGGGAATGGGAGGAGACCATCAAGAAATGTTCCGAAGTACTTAGTGTATACAAAGTAGGGGCAGAAATTGTGAAGGAAAAATTTAGAATGTAAATCCCTTCTCAAAGATTTGCAGTCCTTATGGTATGATGACATAGCAAATGCTGTGATGACTAATATGCTAAAATAAATGTCAGTAAAATATCACAGGTAATTTCTAGAAAATGGAGCTGTCACTGACACCAGGATGCTTAGGGAGGTGTTTATAGCAAGGATGAGATGCAATTTGGGTCTTAAAAGATGAAATGAGATTTGACTGGAGAGAATGACAGGAATGAGGGAACTTCATAAAGATGAGAATTTTCTTTATTTACTCCAATATATCTGATGCCTAAGTACCGTGTCAGACACATAATAAATGCTAGTTATGTGCTTTCAGGACTTCGAGTAGAAGAGCATACTTCCTCCACTCTGGATTACTTAAGAGTTGTGTGAACTGGATTCTGGTCACCATTGTTCTGAAACATACACATATTCTTAATTCCTCTAACCCTGGAGAAGGCTCCAATCCTTGTGAATTTCCCCTCACCTGTTGAATTTCCATGACACAACATTATCCTGGTTCTCTTCCTACCTCTAACCATTCTTTCTCATTCTTTTTATTTGACTTATAATCCAATGACTTCCAAAATCAGATGTCTATTGCATTCTTTTTATTGAGCTTCAGACTGAAATGATTGTTTTCTAGAAAATTCCACCTAGGTGTTCTACCAATACCTCAAATTTAACTGGTCCAAACCCAAACCCATCATCCCACAAACCTGCTCCTCCTCCCACATTCCTTATTTCAGTAAATCACATCCCTACCCACCCAGAATCCAGAAACCTCAGGGTCTTCTTGGATCTTTCCTGCTTGTCACCACCTTTCTTGAATTGCTGAATATTCTACTTCTAATTTTTTTTTCCTTTATCGTTGCTTTTCTTCAACTCCAATGAGTAGTTGGCCTAGGAGAGTCATTTGTCACCTCTTTCCTGAGATCTTTTCATTAGATTTATGATTTGTTCCACTGTTTCTGTCTGTCCTCCCTCCAAACCATCCTCTACTTACTGTCAGAGTTATATAACAAAAACACAAGTTGGGTTCTGTTATTGCCATGCTTGAAACCCTTTTGTGAATTTCCATAGCCCGCAAAATCAGAACAAATCCATTTGGCTAATGTTAAATGTTCTTTCCTGAAGCCTATGTATCTTTTAATCGCATATCTCACCCCTGAAGTCAAACACCTAATGCCCCCAGTGACAAATGATTTGTTTCAGAACTGGTCATGTTTGTATAACCCCCCAACATCTTTGCACATGGCTCTTCTCACTGCCAGCAAGGCCTTGGTAGGTAGACTTGTTCACCTAGCAATTTTAATCATTTTCTAAAGTCCAATTCAAAGACAAGCACTGGGTGTTATACGCAACTAATGAATCATCGAACTTTACATCAAAAACCAGGGATGTACTGTATGGTGAATAACATAATATAATAAAAAATATTATTAGGAAAAACAAAACAAAACAAAACAAAAAACAAAGACAAGCTCTGTGAAGACATCACAGACCCCTACAATTACAAAATGCAGGTATTCATACTCTGGATTTTATAATGCTTTGTAGGAACCTTCACATGGATTTTCTTTCCCCCTCATTGTTTTAAATTACTTGTTCATTGTTTTAAATTACTTGTATCTGATTGTATCTATTTTCTCCACTAGACTATAAACTCCTTGCAGGCCACGTTTTAATCATTTTCTCCTTTCAGCAGCTACCGTGTACCCTATCCTTGAACAGTATAGTGCTTCTAGTATTAACTCCTGATTCTAGAGATCTCAGTTTTAGACCTTGCTTTGTAGTTTACCAGCTATGTGATTTAGACAGGTTGTTTAATCTCTTTGAGCTTTAGAAGTTTCTTCATACATAAAAAGAGATAAAAATTCATTCATTTATCCATTTATTTATTATTTCTTTATTTCAAACATTTATTAATGTATACTGCATGCCAGGTACTGGGGATATATTAGTAAACAAATATATCAAAATATCTGTCTTATACAGTTTATATATGAATAGACACCTAATGAATAGATTTGTTGGCAGATTCAAAGAGATAATCGTGCATAAATAGTTTGCATCTACAAACTGTTATGGAAGTCTTAAATCTTATTTATGTATGACATAGGAAAATCTGCAGAAGAAAATTGTGGCTCAAATATTATGAAATATCCTGTGATCATTCTAATATTCTTGTTTAATCTCAGTCATAATTCATTTTTTTCTCTTTATTTTTTTTCAAGAGGATTTATGGAATTTGATGATAAACGAGGAGAGCATTCAGCAAAGTGACTTCCCCAGGTGATTTTAACTTGTAATTTACAACTAAAATAATAGCATATTGAACAAAAAAAAGGGGGGTCTTATTTTATTTAATTAATTTGGGCACTCCTGAGTCTACCTATAAGCAGAAAAAGTGTATTTTTTCATTTTTACTATAGTTTCTTAGACTTTAAATACATATATCTTTTTTATCATCATGAAGTGACTGACCTAATCAGATTATCTGAAGAGAGGAGGCACAACTGTGGGGTGAAACACATAAGCACTGGGAGTTAGGGGACTTGGTCCTATCACAACTCTGCTCACTTGTTTTGTGCGCTTGGCACCTATGACATGAGGGGACCGTGTGCACTAAAGTAGAAGGGCCTATGTAATTGTGCAATTAGTTACTCATGAGAAGAGTGAGATCTGCTGAAGCTAATTCCAGGAGAAAAGACTAACAAGCTCTCTAATCCCACATAGTTGGATTTATAGTAGTCGCCCCTTATCTGTTAGTGATACATTCCAGGACGCCAGTGGATGCCCGACACTGTGGATAGTACAAATCCCATTTATACAAGGCTTTTTCCTATACATACATACCTATAATAAAGTTTAATTTACAAATTAGGCACAGTTAGAGATTAACAACAATAACTAATAATGTAGAAGAACTTTAATAATATACTATAATAAAAGTTATATAAACGTGGTCTCTCTCACAGAATATCTTATTGTACTGTACTCACCTTTCCTCTTCTTATGATGTTGTGAGACGATAAAATGCCTCCATGATGAGATGAAGTGACGTGAATGACACAGGCATTGTGATATAGTGTTAGGCTACTATTGATGTTCTGACATTATTGTCAGAAAGAGAATCATCTGCTTTCAGACCTCGGTTGACTGTGGGTAACTGCAACTGTGAAAAGCAAAGCCACAAATAAGGGGCAATGACAAACAATATGGTCTGAGTGCTCAGAAACACCCACTATTTCCTTATTCTAGTCTCTCCTGAGAAGGGATATTGAAATATAAAAACAGAAATGATACAGCTGGGAGCATAATTATTGTATCAGTAGCTAGCATGAACTAACTACATACTGTTTTAAGGATTAAGCTAAGTGCTGTATAGTAGTACCTAATTTCATTCTAACATCACTATGAAAAATGGGTATTCTTTTTTAATTTTATAAGTAAGGAATGTGACCAAGTCACTAATGTGGCCAAGTTAGTAAGAGAAGAGGGAAGGATTTGAATTTAGGCAGCCTGATTCCAGGGTGTGCATTCTATCACTAAGCAGTATTGCTAATGGAGACCAGAGAACAGTGTAGAAGGAGGCAGTTGAAAAGAGTGAGTAAGCTATGTGATCTTACACATGCCTTCCAGGTGCCCATAGAAACAAAACACTACCGCTTTGGTTAACTGAGTTACCTAACACGTATCTCCAGGAAGTACGGCCTTTCCTAACTTCTATTTCAAATCTGATCTAGGAATGTTCCTTTTCCCTACTGTCTTCATTTTATAACCTGGGTGTTATTAATGTAAGCTCAGCAAGTTACTATCATATTAATCAGGAACTTAGTCCACTCTTTTCCATAAGCTTCTAAGGACAGAAATCAGTTTTGGGCTTTGAAATCAAGAAATGCCCAACCGAGACACATCTGACTCTCACCCCAAAGCCAGCTAAGCTTCTAAGAACATTCACTTACGTTTGCATTTTCCATTTCCATCTTCTCAGAGAGCAACTTACGTCTTGTTGCAAGTGTTTCAACCCTTAGCTGGTTCATTCAGGCTGCTGGTACACGCCTCTACCCATTGGTACCCACACCCTGAATCTTTAGAGTGCTACACTAACAATTCAATGTACAAGACGGTCCAATAGAGAAGGTGCCACGAAGGGGTAGAAAGAGCAAAAGACATAGAGAAGAAAGAAGTTCAAATTCTAACTTGTCTGCTATTGGTGATATGACCCTGCAGAGGTCACTTTGCCTCCTTGAGTTTCACTTTACTCCTTATTAATGTTAAAAATCTCGGGAACTTAATTGTTCTAGATCTTAATGCCAGAATTTTTTTTAACTGCATCTAAAAAAAACTTTGAGTAGATTTATGAACCAACTGTAGATGCTCTAATGGGCAGGGAGAAATGGCTCAATTTGGGGATATAAAAAAATTGGGCTAAAGAGAAGGAAACCTCTAAGGCAAAGATTAAATTTTGAATGGTTTGATCAGGAGTATCTCTTTAAACCCTAGTGACTATACATTTAATAAGTAGCTTTAAAAGTTGCATATGTATGAGAATTGCTGCATCAAATCAAAAGCAAGTCACCACTTTGGAATTAAATGACTCACAGTAATGCCTATTTTTCCAGTATAGATAACGTGGCCAAAGTTCTAGGTATTTCCTAAATTAAGATAGACAGATAAACAGATAGATATCTAGATATCCCATCTTTCTCCTATAACGTATGCCCCTTTCTTACATATTCCTTTAGTGCTTATTTAATCTGTACCTACCATGTGTCAGATTCTGCCAGTACTCTCAAGATAAATAATGATGTCCAGTCATTGAGCAGTTGATAGTCTGGGCTATCACTTAGAACAGCGTATCCCAGGACTGTGGAGGGAAATGATAGAGTTATGTAAAAAAGTGCCTTGGACATGCCTTGGAGAAAGGAGGTAAGGGACATGCCTGGAGGAAGGGGTGGGCACTAAAAGGACTTTACAAAGAAGGTGAAGTTTCCCACACATTCTCAGAAGATTAACAGAGAGGGGCAAGGTCTCAAAAGCAACTCATCCAATAGTTGGACACTTCATCAGTCTGAGACTCTCCCAACCTCTGCTCAATCACATTGGTACAATACCCTTATGTTAATAGACTTAAAATCTTATTTCCTATTGTCCAGCATCACTTGAAATAAATCACAGGGATTCAAGTCCCCTAGTGTCTTAAGTCACTAGATGTCTTAACGTATAAATTTCTTTTCTTGTATGAAAAAATCTGATGAACCTCACCAGGCTATTGTCAAAGAAGTAAAAGTTGGGAAAGCACTTCACGAATTCTTAATTTTCTAATTACGTGTTTTGAATTAAGAAAAAATATACTATGGACCCACTAGAGCACATGTTTAGACTTGCTGAGTTAGAACTTCCAAGACCTGGGAATAAATACATTTTGGGGTGGGGTGGGGGGAATAAATACATTTAACAGGAAATCCTCATGCTGCTGATGAGCAAAACTGCATTGGGCATGACATTACTTAATATCCACTCCATGATGTCTTATGGGAAAAGTTTCTTGTTGAATCTAGAGAAGAAAAAATTTGTCTTTCCTAAAAACTGCTTCTTCTTTTCTCATAAGATTTATGTAACATGCGGGGCGCCTGGGTGGCTCAGTCGTTAAGCAACTGCCTTAGGATCAGGGCGTGATCCCGGGGTCCTGGGATTGAGCCCCACATCAGGCTCCTCCGCTGGGAGCCTGCTTCTTCCTCTCCCGCTCCCCCTGTTTGTGTTCCCTCTCTCGCTGGCTGTCTCCCTCTGTGTCAAATAAATAAATAAAATCTTTAACAACAACAAAAAAAGATTTATGTAACACGATCTATTCTTTTTTTTTTTTTCCTGTCTATCCAGAAACTCAAAGTAAAACTGCTGACTCATTTTATCCCTGAGTTTAACCTATGCACATCCTCCCCTCATCTTGTCAATGATTCTTGCCACATATATCTTGCATTTCATTTTTGTGGTTGCTTATTTCATCAAATATGTATTATAGTTCACTTCATTACAAATTATCTCGCATTTTAAAGTGCAAAGGCATAAATATGTTAGAGAAAAGATTAAAAATGCTCTGTATTTTTCTTAAATCTTAAACCTTCTCTAGTTGGTAATTGTTTCCCTCTATCTGGCTTGTGTTTCTAAGGACACACCCACATGGCTCCAGAATAACCTAAGGGCAGCCAATCCTGCTTTTCCAGTTCTGCTTCCTGAGTCCTCCGGAACAGAGGCCCCAAAAGCAGCTCCAAGCAAGTTCTCAGGATTCAGGACCTGGCTCAACCAAACACAACTTATTTTGAACATCCTGACTTTGCATTCTTGCCTTTAGAAGTTAGAATAAATGTGTCTGCTTAGGGGTCCCATATTCTACATAACTGAGAAGATTTTTATTGGCAGTGGTAGTAATTTTCCTGGGCATATTTAAAGTTTTTAATGATGCCAAAAAATATACAAAAGTTATTATTAGGCAGAAAAACCAAAGAATGGTTCAAAATAAGGAAACTAAAGCCCAGATAAAGTAACAAGTCGAAAGTCACAGATTTAGGAAATGACAGGAAGGGAATCTGACCTGACTCCAAAGAACAAACTCTTAACCCATAAAAATGTATGAAGTTTGAGAGTTAAAAGCTTCATACATTCTTTTTGGAAAGTCTTTCAAATACATCTGACCTCCCTCTCCTGGGCTGGGTAAACTAAAAACCAACCATTTTTCCAATTAATAAGCTTATTACTGTTCCAGAGAGTCTTCATTATTCTTACAGAATAGCAGAGGGTTGGAGATGGGAGAGTCCTGGAAAAGTCTCTTGCAAGCTCTTATATTTGCTCTGCCACCCCATTACATAGAGATGGGGGCCCGGTAGCTACTGCTATGGTTCTTGCCAACTTGGTCACAGAGGATCGGACCCCTGTATAACCTGACCCAACTGAGCCAGAAAGATATTCCTAGAATTATGTATGTGGTCAGGAAGACCAGACTGAAATCATGGAGCATGACGACAATTATGGCAGTGCTCTGGAATAAAGGATCTCTGTACTACTGCTACTGGGTTCTCAACAGGTGTCCTGCGTCTGGCCTTTCCTAAGCACTCTGACTCTGAAAGCAACACCAGTGTTTCAATAAATCTTCTGTTTGTCTTGCTTCCTATTTTAATAGCCAGCCTATGTCTGCATGCAACACAAAGAACCTTTAATAATACAGATAACTAAACAAAGAGTGAACACCTACAAAATACCAAAAATACATGTTACTCTCTACGATAAATTCAGACAACCCACCTTCTGCATTTTTCAGAGACTGTGCCAATTTCTTTTTTTACTGAGATATAATTGACATACAATATAGTGAAGGTTTAAGGTATAAACATGATGATTTGATATACATGTATAGTGCAAAATGATTATAATAAGGTTAGTTAACACATCTATCACTCATGTATTTATGATTTTTTTGGAGTAAAATTTTTTTAAGATACACTCTCTTAGCAACTTATAAGTCCATGATACAGTATTGTTAACTATAGCCACCATGCTGCACCTTATATCCCCAGAATGTATTGATCTTATAACTGCTAGTCTGTATCTTTTGATAACTCTTCACCTATTTCCCCCACCACCTTCCATCCCTGGCAACCATCAAACTACTCTCCGTTTCTCTGAGATACATTTTTTTTAGATTCCACATATACATGAGATCATAAGTATTTGTCTTTCTCTGCCTGACTTACCTCACTTAGCATAACGCTCTCAAGATTCATCCATATAGTTGTAAATGGCAGGATTTTCTTTTTTTAGGCTGAATAATACTCTACTTTGTGTGTGTGTGTGTGTGTGTGTGTGTGTGTACTACATTTCTCTATCAATTCATCGATAGACACTTAAATTGTTTCCATGTCTAGGCTGTTATAAATAATGTTGCAGTGAACATGGGGGTATATGTAACTTCAAAATAGTGATTTCACATCCTTGGGATATAATACCCAAAAGTGAGATTGCTAGATCATATGGTATTTCTAGTTTTAATTTTTTGAGGAACTGGCATACTGTTTTCCAGAGTGGCTACACCAGTTTCCATTCCCACCAACAGTGCACAAGAATTCCCTTTTCTCCATGTCCTTGTCAGGACTTGTTTTCTTTTATCTTTTGATAATAGCCTTTCTAACAGGTGCGAGGTGATATTGTGATTTTGATTTGCATTTCCTTGATGAATAGTGATGTTGAGTACTTTTTCACATACCTATTTGACATTTGTGTATCTGCTTTGGAAAAATATCTATTCAGGTCCTTTGCCCATTTTTAAATCAAATTACTTGTTTCATTTTGTTTTGTTTTTGATATTAAGCTATATGAGTTCCTTATACATTTTGGATATTAACCCCTTATCCGATATAGGACTTGCAAATATTTTCTCCCATTCTACAGGTTGCCCTTTTATACTTCTGATCATTTGGAGACTCTGTTAATTTCAAATATCACATCCTCTTAACCAAAGTTATCCCAGATTTCTATTATATTTAACATCTGACATGCAGACTGCTTCTCCCCAACAAATATGACCCAAAAATCCCTTTTCAGATTCTGGGTACTTAGTTTGTACCTGGGAAATATATTTCCTGTACAATAATCAGTATACTACTTTTTTTGAGAGACATGTTCTATCAGAGTCTTTATATTCACCTGTTTGTTGTACAATTTGAAATCACCCTTCCATATTGGGGAAAAACAAAACGAAACAAAAACAGATGCCAAATCTGTCCTGGATTTGATGCATTACTAAGAAATAACTAAGACCTCTAGGAATATACAGAGATTTTGAAGATTTTCCATTTGCTTTACAATATGTTTCCTCTACCTTTTGTTACCTTGTCTTTCTACCCTCTAATAAGACCCCTCTCTGCGGCCAGCAGGCACCCCTGTTTTTGAGGATCAAGAATCTCTTGCATCTGCAGATTTTTTTTCTTTTATGTTCTCTTCATATTGTTATCTCACTGTAGTGGTCAGACATTATTTCCTTCATATGACAGTGAGGAAACTGAGGTTTGGGGAGGCTAACCAACATCATGCCTAAGATAGGATTGCTAGTAAAGGATGAGTGGAACTCTAACACAATGCTCCGTGTGGCACCCTGATGGCACAGTTCACAGTATCACTACTCTGTCCTCAATCCCAGGGTTCCTACCATGACATCAGTGCTTTAGGGAATTTACATCTTGCACTTCACAGAAGTGCTGAGCAGAGAAAGTCCTTCTATTAACATATAACTGAATCATATCAATTCCTTCTGCTACTTTCCATCTCATTCTGAGCAAAAGCCATATTTTTAAATTTCCTTAAAATGGTGACTAAGATCTTACCTAAGCTGCCTGCTTCTCATCTCCTCTTCTACTATTCATCCCACCACTTCACCCATTTGGGATCCTTCTCTTCCTTAAACACTCTAGGCACATTCTTTCCACAGAGCCTTGCATTTACTCTCCTTCTGCCTGAAATACCCTTCCCAAGACAGCCATATGGCTTGTCCCCTTACTTCTAGAAGTCTTTTCTCAGAGATCACCTTCCCAGTGAGAAATTTTTGAGCACTCAACTTAAAATCAACTTAAAATCACACCCTTATCTGCTTTGGCTGCTGCATTTTTTTTTCTCCATTTCACACATCTTTTAACACAGTGTTAAAACTTTTTTATATGTTTTGTTCCTTTTTCTCTCTAGCCCCAATAGAATGTAAGCTCCTTGAGGCAAGAATTTTGCCTTTTGCTCAACTTTCCTGGCACAATAGTGAGCAATTAGAACAGTGTTTAGCGGAGCGTAGCTGACCAATAAATATTTGTTGTGTTCTGTATTAATTAAAGAAATTGAAATCAGAGAACATCTAGCTAAGAACAAGAACGTAAGGATACAAAGTTGAACGTCTCATGGTTCTGAACTTCAAGTAGCTCATAATCTTGAAACAGAAGATATAAGCACATAATTAACTAACTCCATCCAGCATGGTATCATATAAAGGAGGCACAGATATGGAAGCATGGGAACCAGGACAAAGAACCATTAATGCTCCCTTGGGAGATCTGGGAGACTTTTCAGAGGTACTAATATTTGAGCTGTATCTTGATAGGTGAGGAAGGATTTGGAGACATGGAGGAGGAGGAAGGGCAGAGGAGACAGCTTAAATCAAAGCTCAGACTGTGGCAATGCCTGTCATTCAAGGATGGCCCTACAAAAGCTACTTCACACAGCAAAGAAACAGATACCATTGGGACATTTCCCAGGCTTGGTCCTTCGTAAATGTAACCTCATTTAATTTTCACACCGAGTACAAAAATTGCATGTTACTCCATTTTAAAATAATGAATTCAAGAATCTGGAAGTTTAGGGAATCCATTCAAACCACTCAGATCATTAATGCTAGAGCCTGAACTTCAATAAAAATCTGTGTGGGCCTGAAGTCCCTGCTTTTTACTGCACTGCTTTTTAAGTCTGTGATAGCATTTCCCTTTGCCGTTTTTGTTTTTATTTTGAGAGGGAGGGAATCTGACTAATATATGTTGATAAAATGTTTTCTTCAAAATCCACTTCAAAAATGATTAAAGCAGGGGCACCTGGGTGGCTCAGTCAGCGGAGCATCTGACTCTTGGTTTTGGCTCAGGTCATGATCTCATGGGTTGTGGGATGGAGCCCCACATGGGGCTCAATGCTCAGCAGGAGTCTGCTTGAGATTCTCTCTCTCCCTCTCTTTGCCCCCTCCCCAAAATAAGAAAATAAATAAATAAACTTTTAAAAAGTATTAAAGCAATATGTGCTCACACCAAAGGGAAAGATGAGGGGGACAGTGGAAAAAATGTGTATATTTTTAAAAGCTAACTATCTCCAACTAAAACAACATTATCCCCAAACCAGCCCTCATAGCAACTAATAGTGACTCCATTCTTCCTGTCCATTCAAACTTATCCAAATATAGATACAAATGTGGAGAGAATTTGGGGTGTACACTTTGCTCTGTAGTTTGCCTTTCTTATTAATAATATCTCATGGTATTTACTCCAGGTAAGTAATACAAATTTTTAAGAATCTACTTGAGGGCTCCTAGGTGGCTCAGTCAGTTAAGCATCTGCCTTCAAGCTCAGTTTATGATCCCAGGGTCCTGGGATCAAGCCCCACATCGGGCTCCCTGCTCAGCGGGGAGCCTGCTTCTCCCTCTCCTTCTGCCCCTCCCACCAACAGTTTGGCTATTATGCATTGCTGCTATAAACATTGAGGTACAGGTGCCCCTTCGGATCACTATATTTGTATCTTTGGGGTAAATACCCAGTAGTGCAATTGCCGGGTCTGTTTTCAACTTTTTGAGGAACCTCCACACTATTTTCCAGAGTGGCTGCACCAGTTTGCATTCCCACCAACAGTGTAAGAGGGTTCCCCTTTCTCTGCATCCTCACCAACATTTGTTGTTTCCTGAGTTGTTAATTTTAGCCATTCTGACTGGTGTGAGGTCGTATCTCATTGTAGTTTTGATTTGTATTTCCTCAATGCCAAGTGATGTGGAGCATTTTTTCATGTGTCTGTTGGCCATTTGGATGTCTTCTTTGGAGAAAGTCTGTTCATATCTTCCACCCATTGGATTATTTGTTTTTTGGGTGTTGAGTTTGAGAAGTTCTTTATAGATTTTGGATACTAGCCCTTTATCTGCTGAGTCATTTGCAAATATCTTCTCCCATTCTGTCAGTTGTCTTTGGTTTTGTCAACTGTTTCCTCTGCTGTGCAAAAGCTTTTTATCTCGATGAAGTCCTAATATCTCGATGAAGTTCATTTTTGCCTTTGTTTCCCTTGCCTTTGGAGTCGTATCTAGCAAGAAGTTGCTGTGGCCGAGGTCACAGAGGTACTCACATAGTTTCTGTGTTTTTCTTTACACTGCAAAAATCTGTGGGGGCATGGATCATGTTCATTTTGTTTATCACAGAATGTTCAACTTCTAGCAAAGGTACTGCAGTCAATATTTAATTACCATTTGTAGAATTAAAAAAATATATATACAATAGAACATGATAAATGGCCAGTAACTATTACTATGATTATTAGTCATGTTAGTCACATTAGCTGTTATTATTATTTGATCAGGAAATAAATTCTCATTTGATAAAGATACACACCTAGCTAACAGCAGAACAAAGGAAAAAAGTGCTCAAAATGAAGCAGAGGTAGTTAATAGAATGAAGGAGTATCAGATAATTTTCATTTAGTTGTTTCTCCCAGGGAAAAATGTAATACAGTAGAAGATGCTGGTATTTCTTGATTATATCTTGAGTATATACATAAATAAAATCTGTCTTCCTTGGTGATGCTAACAACCTGTGAGTGCCCCTGACGTCATTAACCTGCTTCAAGCCTGAGAGCTTTTGAACTGGATGCTTTCTAAAAATAAAAATTAGGGGCGCCTGGGTAGCGCAGTCGTTAAAGCGTCTGCCTTTGGTTCAGGGCGTGATCCTGGTGTACTGGGATCGAGTCCCACATCAGGCTCCTCTGCTATGAGCCTGCTTCTTCCTCTCCCACTTCCCCTGCTGTGTTCCCTCTCTCGCTGGCTGTCTCTCTCTGTCAAATAAATAAATAAAATCTTTAAAAAAATAAAATAAAATAAATAAAAATAAAAATTAAAAAATGCAGTAAATTCATTTTACTGATTTATCGTTTTGTACCGCCTAACTCAAATATGGATACAAGAAATATGATTTATACTTTGCACCTTCTGACCCTCCAACATATAGTAAAAAGGAATGCATCGCTTTCTCAGGTTAGAACAAACATATCCTAGGAATTGTCTTGGGTCCCTGATCTCATCTTTAGGAATGGAACTTCTCTGACCTTAATCACTTCAAATTTCAACTGCTGCTTCCAGTGGAAATTTGTTACTAGCTTTCAAAATTTTAAACATCATATAATTCTTGGCATTGCACTTCCACTCCCAAGATTTTTGTGAAGTGATGCAGAAATGAATGCAAATGGATATTTGCCGTAGTACTCTTTATAAGAAAAAAAGTTACTAAAAATAAATTATTTGCATAAATGAAAGTTTAAATAAAGTATGAATCATTTGTACATGCTTGTTTTTATTTATTTATTTTCCATGTGCCAATCATCTTTTCGTGGGCATTAATTCTCAATTAGGATATGAAAGGATTCCGGGGTATGAGGCAAAGGTCATGGTCAGGAATGCAGAATGCGCCCTCAGCATCGGGGCCTCTTCAGTGGTACTTGTGTAGCCGCTCATGTTTGAGTTCCTTGTATGATAAGCACAGAAGCTGCCAGCACCATAGAAATCCCAGGGACACTTCCTTTCTTCACATTAACATACTTAATGAAACATCAGTAGTAACCCCTTTGAAACGTTCCAGCAATGCCTTTAGGAGTGAAATCCCACATCAGTTTCCAGCTTGGCAGTTCTCCTATTTTGACATCCATGAGTTTCTTCTCCTTCACTGGTACGACTGACACCACCTTGGAGTCCTGGGTGTCTATATTCACTTATTTTTAAATGTGCAGAAAATATTTTGAAAAATCAGATAAAGTTGTTAGTGGTTCCCTCTACTTTGTGAGATTTATGGAGTAAAGGAATGAAAGCTACATATATAATTATACACATAGTTACATATTATTATAGTTATATATAACTTGCACTAATTTTATATAATATCTATTTCTACATTCTCCTTATCTTCACAGTATTTTTTCTTTTTCTTTTTTTTCTTTCTATTTTTTAAAAAAAGATTTATTTATTTATTTGTGAGACAGTAAGCAAGCCAGCAAGGGGCGGGGGGGGGGGCAGGCAGAGGGAGAGGGAGAGAGAGAATCTCAAGCAGACTCCTGTTGAGTGTGGAGCCTGACACAGGGCTTGATCTCATGACCCTGAGATCATGGCCTGAGCCTAAATCAAGAGTCAGATGCTTTATGGACTGAGCCACCCAGGCACCCCTCCTTCACAATAGTTTTCAATTATACTTTTTATTTTGAGATAATCATAGAGTCAAATGCAGTTGTAAGAAATAATACAGAGAAATCCAGCATATTCTCTACTGAGTTTTCCCTAATGGCAGCATCTTGAAAAACTATACTACAATATCAAAAACAGTATGTTGACATTGATACAGACAAGAAACAAAACATACTCTGGCTTTTCGCATTTCCCATCTCCTTTCTCCTTCCTGAGCCTCCCAGGGTCAGAATGAGCCCAAAAGTCAACTGACTTGGGAACCTGAGACAGGGAACCTGAGGGGTCAGCATCACAGAGCAGAGAAACAGTGGGGAATGGATCCAAGGGCAAATGGTTCCAAGACTGGCACAAGCTCAGGTCTGAAGGGAGATCGGGGCAGACATTCTTGGTGGGAAGAAACTAGATTTTTCATTAAGGCATTAAAGTGTTAGCAGGAAAGAGAGATTTAGTTATTTTCTCAGTGTGAGTGGGGTTAGAGCACATTTCAAGAAAGGAATATTTAAAGAAAGGGAAGGAAGGAAGGAAGGAAGGAAGGAAGGAAGGAAGGAAGGAAGGAAGGAAGGAAAAAAGAAGGAAAGAAAGCTTGATGAGACAAGACATGTAAGGAAAGGCCAGGTCATGAAGGGCTTTGTAGCCGTGCTAAGGACCTTGACATCTATTTAATAGGTGATTGTATATCACCAGAATTATGTCTCAGAAAGGTAATTCTGTAATCGTCATAGACGGTAGCATGTAGAAAAGGAAAGGATAGTTCAAAACCTAGTTGCCAAAGGATGATGTAGTGAAGTCCTAACTCGGCGGCAGGGTCTGTGAAAGCTGTGGAGTGGACGTAGTATAACCACAAACTTAATAGAAACTCGCATTCTGGTGATGTAGATGCCAAGTCAGTGAAAGATTCTAGTCTTGTCAGATAATACTTGGAAAACTTTTCATTTTTATATTTAAAAAATTCTTTAGAAGTGAGGGAAGAGGAGCTTTAGGGGTATAGAAACACTGTCAAAAGAGCAGTTGAAGAAAATGGAGATGTTTAGCTTAAAGTCAAGCAGAGGGGAAGACATAATTATGTCTTCCCGAAAATGTGGGTTCTCTTGATAATAAGAGGCTCTCTGGAGTTTATAAGTCAAGGGAAAATTTATCTAGTTAGGCTCTTCTGAACAGAGCTCCCAGAAACAAACACAGGACAAAATGAAATCTATTCATTGCTTTATTCGTTCTTTTCAGGGGTCATTACATCTTAGGATGGAATGAGTTCCAGCCCAGAGGAGGAGAGCACCATTCCCCTTCCCCTCCACTGCTGTTTTGTGCTGACATCACACCAAATGCGACAGCGCCTCCTGAAAGGCAGAAGGACAAGAGTAAAAACAAAGTGGCTTGCATGTGCTTAGCATGTTTCCAAGAATAGTCACCAGCCTATTCAGCCATATTTTACTGATGTGGAAATGGAGGCCCAGGGTGGTTAAGTCCCAACTAGAATCACTAAGCTGAGAAATGCAAAGTCACAATCATAACACAGGTCTCTTTCATTCAAAAATCCCTTCTAGAAATGTAAATGTTGCACCTTCCTTGAGATTTCTGGACATGCAAACTTTGAGTACATCTGGGGAAATGCATGTCCACAGGTGAGCACAGGGTGAGTGGGAGTGGGGGGGGGGCATTCCGGTGGCTAAGCTCTGCCCATTGACAAATGAGCCCACAACCTATAGTTACCAGCAGTTTCTTCACTGCCTCAGAGGCCTCTGGTCCCAGCTCATTCACACACTTTCTTAGCCCTTCCACAAGGTGCTCAACAGAAATGCCCAGAGTTTTCAGAAGAAGCTTTAATGGATCCATAAAGGGGAGAATATTGTCCACAGGTAAAGGTAAGGCTTCATTGATAGCACCTGGCAAACTGTCGATGAGGAAGGCGGTAGCTGCAGAGCAAAAGGGAAACTGAGTGAAATAAGCACATATGACTCCTGTCTATGACTGCAGTACTTTCTACTGTGTCCATCAATGTTCCATTCCAGTCTCACTTGATTTCCCATGAAAACTTCTGCCTCAGGGCCTTTGAACCTGCTGTTCTGTCTCCTTAGAACTTTCTCCAGATAGCTACATGTCTCTCCTCAAAGGTTACCTCCTCAGAAAGATATCTAAAATAGCATCATCCATAATCCTCTAACTTCCTTTATTTTTTCTTATCATTACCCAAAATGGTAAATCTCACTTATTTATTTCTTGCCTTCAACCTCTCACTAGTATGCAGGCTCCATGAGAACAAGGAGTTTATGTTTTATCCACTACTGTACCTCATTCCTGGAACAGACCCTAGCATATAGTAAGCACTCAGTAGATACTGGTGGTTGACTGAATAGGAACGTACTTTGCATGTGGCAAATCTCCACAGTCCATGGCTTTCAGGCCAAAGAGTAGATTCCATAATGAATCTTCACTTGGGGACATGCAACCCAATCAACCACAGCCCAGGAAATTGCTCCCAACCAATTCAACACAACACTACAAACATAACTGAACTCCAACTCTGTCATGGTTAGTGCAGATACATAGATAAATAAGACAAGGACATTCCATTCAGAGAATTTACACAGTCTGGTGGACAATAAAGATCTGTACATACTACAGTGTGGCATGTGCTGTGCTAACATTACGGATAAAGCTCTGGGGAAACATAAGAGAAGAGATGACTAATTCTAATGTGGTAGAGTGTTGGAGCAATCTTCCCGGAGAGATGTTGCTGGTGCCGTGTCTTGAGGCAGAATCCAGGGTCACAAGGTAAAGTATGGGAGGTGCATTTTAAAAAGGAACAAAGTTAACAAGGGCACTGAAATGTGAGGATGAAAATGCACACACTGCCTGGAGATCCTTCCAGAGCAGCTGGAATGCAGAATTTCAGTGAGGTATGCTGAGGTGGGGAAAGGAGGTAAGGCAGCAAAACCCAGGTGAGGTGAGATTTTTCAGAGCTTGGAATGTCATATTAATGCATTTTAGACTTTTTTCCCTAAGGGCAATGGGGAGGTATCAAGGCTCTTTTATGGAACAATTGCATTTTGTATCTTTGGCTTTAGAAATATAACTTTCACACAGAAGATGAATAGAAGGGAAAGTGTAGAGAATGAGAAAAATACATACAATATACATTTTTACAAAACACATGTGCAAATATGTAAACACACACATACATGCGCACACACATAAGAACACATATCTTCCTAGTAAGACCCTGCCATAGTTCATTTTCCTTTGGAATCCTTTCCATTCCCCATTCAAATCGTACAAGTGGAGCCCATGCATCTATCTTCCCTTCATCTTCTACCACCTATTTTCCCTCCAAAATTCTCCCCCATAGGAGGGATATTTATTACCTTCCACCCAGCTTTCTGTTGCCACCTCTGTAGATAGTTGACACTAGTTACTAAGACAACAAAATAGTCAAAACTGGTGAAGTTACAAATCGGTCCAAAATTTCAGTAAAAAGCACAAACCAAAGTTGCCAATGTGGGTGTGGGCAGCACCTAGTGTCTCACGATTAATCTCCCTACTTATTTTAAAGGTTTTGGTGACTGTCTTCTCTGTATATACTTATATACTTCCAGGGGAAGACCTTCAAGGCTTTCTGTGTGTTGAATGAACAGCGGCTATCACTGTGCATTTTGCAGACGCATCCAAATATATTTTCCTGTAGTTAAAATGACTCCCTTCAAAAAGAATGGATCAGTTCCCATTCTCCTCCAAGAATCCAACTTCTATACCCCATCTAGAAATTGAACTGTTCGCCCCTCAGTTCTCCCACGGAGTTCTGGCTGTATATGTCTCTGTGCATTAGCCTAGCATCATAGTGACTTCTGTCTGAAGAAGTCTTATCTCCCCTATCAGACTACAAGAACCGTGTAAACAATCTCTGTGTCTGCTTCATATCTAAATCTTCCAGTGCTTATCCAAGTGCCCAACAGGTTGTAGCAACTATCCATTGACTGTGTGAACAATAAATGTAGCCATGTCTCAGGAGAAACAACCTGGCAACTGATTACAGATAATAGAAAGAATGACTCCATATGGTCTCAAAAGAAAGTAGTTACAAGGTGAGATTTTGACTCAAGATTAATAAAGAAAAGAAAAGCTACGGTGACAATGTTCAAGAATGTTGACCTTTAGTGTGAGTTGGCTAACGTCTTATGTAGGATTCACTAAGGATAGTATTTCTATCGGGTTAGAGCTTGGTAGGCTGGGGTGGGGATGGGGGTTGCTGCATCTGAAATCCCTTCTGACCTTTCCATTCTGTGGCTCTAAAATTCCCTCCACCATATTCCTCTGGGAGCCTGGGCTTACTGATTACACTCCTATTAACAGAAAAGTAGAGATATGTGTTCAGGCTACTTACCAGAGTAACTGCAAATGCTGATGGTCACCAGCAGAAACACAGTTACCAGCTTCATGACAGGTTTTCTGTGATATTTACTTGGAGTTTAAAATTGAACTGCAAAATGCAGTGAATCCACTGGGCTAGTGGCTCCACTTACCGCACTAGGTGCGACAGCTGCTTTCTGCACAGGCACATATTTATATATCAGTAATGACCTAATTTCAGTCACTACCACTTGACTCACCCCAGAGAAGAGCATGAAGGTCATGTTTCCTCACTAAACAAACTGGAGATTTTTCCACTTTCCGTCGTGTTCCCACAAGAAACAAAGCCCTAACATGAAGCATTCTCAAGGACCTCTCATAAAAGCCCTTCCTTGGACAGAGATGCCAGTGGGAACAGAGAGCTCTGAGAGTCCTTGTCTTGAAAGAATCTTGAAAAGAAGGGGAAGTTTTACATTGGGATTAAAAGGAGCAAATGTTCCGTTTTCCTCCAGCTTTCTATTCATTTAAAGTTTGCAGAATCATATTACCTGATAAGCAACCTACTCCTGGAAGCAATCAGGAGGTCCATCAGCTGTAGTATATACAGACTCAGCTTCATTGCATTTAGTGCCATATTTCCCTAGCATTTACCTCCACCCGCCCCATCCCCACTCACACATCTGCCACGGTAAAATCTCTTGGTTTTTCTAGTATCTCCCAGTTAGTCTGAGAATCCCTAGGGTGTGCCTTCTCTGTTCTCATACAGAATAATAGGCTATAGTATCTAAAACTCAAAATGCCTTTGTAAAAACCTAGGATTCAATATTTACTCTTGGTGTAATCTTGGATTAAACTTTTTAAATCTATAGTATTGGTTTCCTCATTTAAATGTTGGTGTGTGACCCTAAGGAAAAAAAAATTTCTTTTCCAAGACCCTGTCTACGTAAATAATTTAGGTCACCAAAACATGCATTTCAGAACCATTCCAGCAATCCAATCCCACACAATCACACAAAAGAAATACCATGCCACCCATAGGAGCAATCTGCTTGCAAGGCTGCCCCCCACCCCCCCGGAGCCAGGACTCAACCATGGAGTTCCAGGACATCCCTACTTGTAAGCACGAGTCCTGGAATTCCTTGAGACATCTGGTGCCTCCCATGCAAGAAAGAGGGAAAGAAAGAACCCTGAAGGAGAACAATAGGAATCAGGGTCCAGGTAGGTGCCAGCCCCAGGTTAAATAGCACTGCTGGCCTCAGCCATCGCCACCATGAAGGAGGGACACAGAACATTTTGAGGAAGCTATGCCAAGGCATGAGCCCCTTACGGAGCACAGTCAGGAGTTGGGGCTCTGCTTGAAGGTGTGGTATGTCAGGAAAATTTAGTAAAATTATGCAGAGATTGTAACTGTACCAAACCAAGATTAATACTTATTATGTGTCACCTGTTATTTATTCTTGTAAGGTACTGCATTGTAACTGCCATTCCTTTATTTTTATGCTACTTTATAAACTGCATGAAGGAGAAAATGAATTACCACCATGCTAATTCTCTCTTTCCACTTCTACTGGCTATCTCTGCCAGAGACTGCTTCCATTTCTCCTGGGTATTAACACCTAGCCAGGCATATTGATCTCCCAAAATGCTCAAAGGGCCAAGGTTGTGTGGTAAAGTGGTGGTAAGTTGATGCCAGCCTTTATTTTTGTTGAGGAGCACTTGGCTGGTTCAGTGGGTTGAGCATGTGACTCTTGATCTCGAAGTTGTGAGTTCAAGCCCCATGTTGGACATGGAGCCTACTTAAAATGAAAAACTAAAAAAATAAATAAAAATTTTTTTGTGTTGTGACCTCTTTATAGGATACTAACCAACACTGCCCTTATCTGCACTTGTCATTTCCCAGTTTCCTTTCAGATCCTTTTCCTGAACATCCCCTCCTCTGCTCTGTCCTAGACGAAGCTGAGTTTTCCAATCTGTGGTTTCCCAGCTTCTTTACCCACTGTGTCTGATTAGGTTCAGCTGATGGAGGGCACTGGTAGAAGATTCAAAGGGAGAGAATGGGAGAAGCCAAGCTATTTCTCCCTTTATCTGCTTTGGGACATATCTTGACCAGTGTCTCCATCTTCTCTATGGCTCCAGCTCTTTCCAAAAAGGCCCTGTGTCTGTGGTCCCACCCAAGCCAGGCCAACCCACCATTGTTCCAGCTTCTGCAGCATGGCCTCAGCTCCTGGCCCCAGCTCCTCACTCTCTGACTCCTGGCCAAAGAGCAGTAGCAGTTTCCAGCATTTTCTAATATCTGGATTGACTCAGCTCCCTGCTTCCTGCTTTAATTGCATTTCTAGCACCTTGTAAAATATTCTCCAAGTTAAATTCTTCCTATTTTCTCACCTGGTATGGTCTTGATTTTCTGGCTGGTATCTGTATAATTTGTATAATAAAATATTACAGAGTTTTTGTTAGAAACAGATCTTTCAGTTTTTAAACAGAGGTTATCTCTCTCACAAGTGATAAATTGTAGGTCCACGAGGGGCAGGGCCAAGACTTCTCCAAGAGAACTATAGCACAAAGTATACACACGAAGATGCTTCTCTCTTCCAGCCTCTGAGGTGTCTGGTACTGTCTTGAACTTGTCTGCTGGCCTGACCAGCACGACTTCTTCTCCAGGAAGAGCTGTGTGCTAGATTCTGATGGGCCTATCAAATAACCTGCCAAATGTGCAGTTTTGGCTGAAACCTACCAGCAGACATGGCTTAGACTGAAGGCTGGAACCTGCTTCATGCAACACACACACACATTCAGCAACACAAATACCCACAATCTTACACATGCATGAACAGTCATATGTGCCTATACACACCATCAAGTACTACTGTTTTCACTCACTCGTTCAAAATGCTTATTGATCATCCTGTGTGTGTCAGGAACTAGAACTGGAGCAGTAAACCAGACAAGGAAATTTCTTGCCTTCTTGGACATGACAGTGTAATGGGATAAAGAAGAGAATGAACAGGTAAGCAAAGAAAGAAGCAGTAAGTGGTAAGAAACAAAGAGGGTGCTGTGATAGGGGACAAGTGGATTGGGGGTATAGTCAGACTTGAAAAGAAACTTGGACTTGGCTACTTCCGTGCTTTATGAGTTCAGAGCCACTGCATTCACTGGATCTTTTTATTCCATATTTTTGATGCTTTGAGATCTTGGGGCCTTGCTAACCTTAGAGGTACTGCCCTTCCCAGGACTAGCTAATTCCTAGAGATAGTAAATAATTCACTTGGGAGTGCCCCTTTCATATGCAAACCAACCAACCTAGAGCCCATACTGCCAATCACCTCCTTTGTGGAACTCATACTCTGAGCCACTACACCCCTACCCTAATCACCCAGGGCCAGGTACCAGACAACTAGAGACAGCTCTTACAGCCTAGAACCAACAGAAATTATTCAAACCAGCCAATCCTGCTTACCCTGCTTACCCTGTCTCATCCGTCCCTTCTAAAAGAAGCAGTAAGGGCTCATGCCCACTTCACCCACAACACACACACCCCACCTTATCACCCTTCTGACAGATCTCATTCTTCCCTTGAGCCCCTACCCCCTGTGATGTGGCCACAGGGATCTGTGTTACAAACTGTCTTTTCAATGGTAGTCATCTCCTGATCTGTTGCCCTGAATAATAAAACCTGTATTTTATTTTATTTTATTTTTTCATAATTGTTATTTTGTTACATTAGTCACCATACAGTACATCCCCAGTTTTTGATGCAATGTTCCATGATTCATTATTTGCGTATAACACCCAGTGTAAAACCTGTATTTTAAAACAGGAAATCAAGTCTTTTCTTATGCCTTTGTGATGCTACTGATACTGTCTTTCTTGCAGTGTAATTATTCAATTAATGTTTTCTCTGCCAGTACTAATTTGTAAACATCCTGAGGGGGTTTATCTTGTTCACACTTGTATCCTAACACAGAGGCTTACACACTTGATATTATTAGGAACCGCTAATCACTGCCAGACACTACACTTTGCATACAGTATCTACTTCATCCTCACAAAATCCCTGACCATAAGAGGTTTTAGCCCACTTTACAAATGAGAAGTCTGAAGACAGAAGCAATGAATTAATTGCCAAGATTACTTAGAAAATAAATAATGCAACCAGAATTTAAGTCCTTCTTCTGATTTCTATTTCTTTACTTTTAAACAATATGCACTTCCAGTAAGCGTTGGTAAAATGAATTAATTCACTAAGAAAAATGAAATGAAAAAGAAATAAGTGCCAGTGTTTCTAAGTTCATTTGGGTTGTGCTTTTTGAATGCATTGTGTGTGTGTATGTGGAGATTAAATTTATAATCAGGAATGGAAATTCCATTAGCCTTTCAACAATGATTTACTGAGCATGTTTAGTATTTTTGGCTCTGTGGTAGATGCTAGGAATACAGCAGGAACAAAACAGGAATGAATCTTGCCTCATTTTAATATATTAAAGAAAATTGTTAGAAGCAAGTCGGTAAATCTTTTTTTTTTCTCTGTAAGAGGAATGACAGTTATAATGAAGCCAACTGAATGTAGATGCAAGACACTGATCAGGAAAAAGAAAAGAATCAGCCTGAGATTTCATTTAACACACTTCCTTTTAGCTGCAGAGGAGACTGTCATTGGGAAGTTAACGCTGGAAGTGTCAGACTAGAGCTTTTTATTTTCTCTCTTCTACTTGCTACGATAGGAGGGTCAAACATTGCCTAAACTCTTATATGGGGGAAATGGTCTTAAAATTTGCCTTTAAAAACACAACCACTTAGGGGTGCCTGGGTGGCTCAGTCGGTTTAGCCTCTGCCTTCGGCTCAGGTCATGATCTTGGAGTCCTGGGACTGAGCCCTGGGGGGGGGGGGGGTTCCTGCACGGTGGGGAGTCTGCTTCTCCTTCTGCCCCTCTCCGCTGCTCGTGTTCTCTCTCAAATAAATAAATAAAATCTTTAAAAAGCACAGACATACACAACCACATAAAATATAATCAAATGTCATAGCCCAGTATGTCAACCTCGTAAAGATTGTAAAAAAGCAAAAAAATCTGTTCCTGGCTCCTTTCCATACTGATTGAATCCTATTCAGTGAAAATCAGTCCTTTGTCATTTGAGGCTAACTTTTAGCCCCTTTCTAGGCACTGCAAGGAACCCCAAATGAACGTGAGCTCAGGATGATGAACCACAGGAAGTAACCGGTAAACCAAGACCAGCTTGAAGCAAATCGTGGGGAGCATCAGAAGGGAAGCTAAGTGGGGCACCTGGGTGGCACAGCGGTTAAGCGTCTGCCTTCGGCTCAGGGCGTGATCCCGGCATTATGGGATCGAGCCCCACATCAGGCTCCTCCGCTATGAGCCTGCTTCTTCCTTTCCCACTCCCCCTGCTTGTGTTCCCTCTCTCGCTGGCTGTCTCTATCTCTGTCGAATAAATAAAAAATAAATAAATAAATAAAAATAAAAATAATTAAAAAAAGAAGGGGAGCTAAGTGATTTGTCCAGGGGTTGATTTTTCAATGGAGACTGCATGAATTTAAGTGGTTCTTAAATTCAAAGATATGAATAAACAGAGAAGAAAAGAAATAAAACTACAATTTACAATGTTTCATTTTAGAAAGCAACAAAGACGATTATGTGGGCCAAAAAGAATGAAGTGTGAACAGTGTCTCTTTTACCTTTCCACACCTAGCACTGCTCATTCACAGTGCCTCACCAAGGCAGATTTCAAACAAAAGTTTTAGTTCACTATTAAACAGTGAGTTGTGCCATGTGTTCAATGAGAAGGTATGGCTAGAAAAGACTAAATGCTAATTGCCTGAATGAGACCAGCACTTAATCCAGCAAGACTTTTTTTTCTTTTGAAGTATAATTGACATGTGACATATATTAACTTCACGTGTACAACATAATAACTCAGTATTTGTGTATATTGCAAAATGATCGGCACAATTAAGTGTAGTTAACATCCATCACCATACATATAGAATTTTTTTCTTGTGATGAAAACTTATAAGATTTATTCTCTTAGCAAATTTAAATATGCAATAGAGTATTATGAATTACATTGGCCATGCCGTACATGACATGTGCATGACTTACTTTATAGCTGGAAATTTGTACCTTTTGACTCTCTTCACCCATTTTGCCCACCCTCACTCCTTACCTCTGGCAACCACCAATCTGTCAATCTGTTCTCTATTATGTACGAGCTTGGTTTTTTTTTTTTTTTTTTTAAAGACTGCACATATAATTGAGATCATACAGAATTTTGTCTTTCTCTGTCTGGGTTACTTCATTTAGCAATGCCCTTGAGGTCTGTCCATGTTGCTGCAAATGGCAGGATTTCCTTCTTTTTATGGCTGAATAATATTCCATTATATATACACACCATATTTTCTTTATCAATTCATCTTCTGATGGGCACTTAGGTTGTTTTCAAATTTTGATTATTGTAAATAATGCCACTATGAACATGGGGGTATGTATATCTTTTTGAGTTAGTGTTTTCGTTTTCTTTGGATAAATACCCAGAAGTGGAATTGCTGGGTCATATGGTTGTTCTATTTTATTTCTTAAGGAAGCTTCATACTGTTTTACATAGTGGCTGCACCAATTTACATTCCTACCAACAGTGCCCCAGGGTGCCCTTCTCTCCACAATCTCACCAACACTTGTTATTTCTCATCTTTTTGATAGTAGCCATTCTAACAGGTGTGAAGTTCTATGTCTTTGTGGTTTGGATCTGCATTTCTCTGATGATTAATGATGTTGAGCATCTATTCATGTACTTGTTGGCCATCTGTATTTTATGTCTTCTTTGGAAAAATGTCTAATCAAAATGACTTCACCATTTTTTAAATGGATCGTTTGGGGTTTTTTTGGTATTATGTTGAATGAGTTCTTTACATATTTTTGATATTAACCATGTATCAGATAAATGATTTGTAAATATCTTCTCCCATTCAGTAGGTTGCCTCTTCTTTTTGTTGTTGGTTTCCTTTGCTGTACAGAAGCTTTTCATTTGATGCAGTCCTGCTTCTTTATTTTTTCGTTGCATATCTGGTAAGACTTGCTCAACAGTGAGAAATATGGATTCTTATGCAGAGGAAAATCTGGTCATAAGAATTCATAAGCAGATTAGTGGAAGGGGAGGCAGAAAGATCTCTTAGTGACCAGGAGGACTCTGGGCTCAGATGACCACATACTGCCAATCTATGGTCCACTCCCACATTCATAGTTAATGTCACTGTCTTTTTAGGGGACCAGGAGAGCATCTGCTACACTTTACTTCCAGCAAAAATGTGAAGCCCTCACAGAAGATAGCTCTTCAACGTCCAGCATGCATTCTCCACACCATGATCTTGTCCTAAGTCTTGCTTTCCAAAAAAAAAAAAAAAAAAAAAAAAAAGTCTTTCCTTTCAAATGCTCTTTATAGAGGAATGACTTCACCATGGTACCCTGGAAACCTTGCCACTCAGGCAAAGGATCAAACTGTAGCTTATGTGAGTCTTGGGGACACCTGTGATTCTCTTGGAACCTGAACCTGAGAGGTGGGGGGCCTGTTGGAGCTACTGTGAGGTTATCTCCCACTCACCCTTCCATCTCCCCTGGAAGGCTGTCTTAAGACATTCCTCATCTCCTCCCAGGTTCTATGAGGTCTAAGACCTCCCACTCTACCCCTCTCAGAAAAGAGCTACAGAATACAAAACCAAAACCTCTTTGCTGTAGTCTAGAATGGACACTCAAGTAAGAGGATACCCCACAATTCATGCTGTAGTCATCCAACCCCTTCTTGGCTGGTGTCATCCTTTTTGCTGTATGGGACAAAGAGGACAGGGAGCCGGCACTTTGGGTTTATTCTTCTCTTTGCTGTCTATGTAAGTGATAAACTGCCTGATTTAAAAGGGGTTCCTGTCTCTTCAGCAATTGAATCAATCAGGCTTAGACTTGGGGCACCTGGGTGGCTCAGTGGGTTAAGTGTCTGACTCTTGATCTCAGCTCAGGTTTTGATCTCAGGCTTGTGAGTTCAAGCCCCGCATCAGGCTCTACTTAAAGAAAACAAAACAAAACACAAAAAACAGGCTTAGCCTTGCCTTGTCTTAAATGTGTGTGCTTGATACCTTTCCAGTGAAAGACAAATAGCATGTACACCATGTGGGTGCAACCTGGAAAGGAACATGAAAACTTCACAGTACACTTTGCCAAGTTTAGGTCCTCACTCAGCATCTCAACTATAAATCATTTCCCCCATTCCAAATGTTTACACTGTGACTCTAGTCTACTGACCAGCAGTACAGTTTGCAGTGGCATTTTTACTAAGGTGTGTGGGCCCCTGGCAAGCCTGGTACAAATGTGCACTATAGATGATGTTTTCTCAACAATGTCTCCACCTTCTCCAAATCCTTCTAGTGTTGCAACTGCTCTTTTGTTCCTTGAATGCCCTTATTCTTCCTTTAGTGATTAAGAGCACAGGTCCTGGGGCTAGCTGGTTTTGGATTCCCATCCTAGCTCCTCCGTTAAGGAAGTTATGTTCTCTCTCTAGGTATCAGTTTTATCAACTTAGAAAATAAAGCCAACAAAATGAGTTCCTTATGGGATTGTTAAAATGAGTAATAAGTTAATGCATGCAAAATGCTTACAAAAATTAGTACCTCAGAATGGGCACTCAATATATGTTAGATATTACTATTAACATCACTACCACCACCACCGTCATCATCACCTCTCCATCTCTTTTAGTTTTCCAGCCTCTTAACCATAACTTCAAACACAGCATCCACCATGACCAACAACTTCATGAACAGTACTCATGTATTTAATTTTGAGTAATATTTAGGAAGTGCTGTTTACAATCTTCTCTTTAAGGAATTCCATATTTCTTTAGCTTGCTACAAAGAACAGGAGGAGAATAGATAATCACTGTATTCTGTAAACAAATAAGGGAGGTTTTTTTGGTATACGGTTTTGAATTTGAGACAACTTCAGACTTACAGAAAAGATCTGAGTACAGTACAATTTTTTTTCAGAACCATTTGAGAGTAAACTGATGACCCGATGCTCTCTCGCTTGCAAATATTAGTGCATACAAACAAAGACATTCTCCAACATGACCATAATCAGGAATTTAACGTTTATACATTGTTACCATCTAAGAGTTAGATCCAATTCAAATTTCATCAGTTGTCTGAATAATGTCCCTTACAGTGAAGGATCCGGTTCAGAATCATGCATTACGCTCAGCTGTCAGGTCTTTTAGTCATCTTCAGTCCAGAAGACTTCTCAGTCTCTCCTTGACTTTCACGACCTTGACATTTTTGAAGATTACAGGCCAGCTTTTTTGTAGAATGTTGCTCAGTTGGGTTTGTCTGATATTTCCTCCTGGCTACGTTCAGGTTATGGAAGAAGCCAGACTGTGTTCCCAGTGGATCCCATCTAAGTTGGGCTTGTCCCCTTACTTATTTATGTTGTTTATCTCGATCACTTGATTAAAGCGAAGTCTGCCAGACTTCTCCAGGATACTTTTTTCCTGTTGTAATTAACAAGTATTTTGTGGGAAGTTACTCTGAAACTATGTAAATATCACATTCCTAATCAAATTTTCAATTTATCATTTAAATATCAAAATGGACTCATGGTTTCCTACTTTGTTAAATGGATTATGATCCATTACTCTAAAGTTTTACTTGAGCCCCAAATTTTGAGCCCCTTCAAGCTGGCTTCTTTGCCTTTGTTGATGTCCCCAACATTCTTCTCACACTGCCCTGTTCTCTGGCACTACCAGATGTTTCAAGCTTGTGATCAAAATTCTCTGCCCCCAGCTCTGAATAAACACCTTTTCCGAGAAGTGACCCTTAGTACTTAGTATAAGAGTAATCTTGGTGGACCATTCATGTAGTAGGTTGCTCATTTCAACTGGGGTATCCAAGGTCTGATCTTATCCTGTATTCATGCCTCAGTTTACTAGCTCCATCCACTTGTATTGATGATGAAATAGAAAGAACAGTTGACGGGGGTCAGAGAAGTTTTAATCAAGCCCAATCTCTTTCATTTAATTCCTATAGCAAATCATTTCACCTTTCTGACTCTCAGCTTATTCATCTATAAAGAAGGATCACTAATGCCTACCATACAGGGTTGTGTGGATTAATTTAGATGGTATATGTTCAGTCCCTTGGTTTACAGTTGGCACTACAATAATGAAAATCATCGTTCTCCTTCCATCAAATCTAGAAAAAAAATTCAGGCCTCAATCCTTGATTGCCAGAAGAAGGAACTGAGAAATAAGACATAAGGTCAATGGTCTTTCTTTTTAAGTCAACATGAGCAAAAAGTGTTCAGGTCTCAGAAACCATTTAAACTCCACATGTTATGAAAACACAGATGTAAAAATCTACTAGAATTATCTATGAATGTGCTATCAAAATCAAAGAAGAAAAAAGCTCATTTTATTACTGGTTATTATTCACAGGCAACCTATTTAGAACTGAATTCAACACTCTGAAGCCATTTGCAAAATTCTATCAGTTATTTCAGGCAGCAAAACAAATTACTCCAAAACTCCAAAACAAATTACTCCATAACAAATTACTCCAAATAATAAACCCCAGTTTATTATTTTTCATGATTCTTGAAATGACTGCATTATTCTTCTGCTTCATGGGTATTTACTGGGGCACTGGAATGGTGGACATACAAAATACTGGCATTTATGGTTTGCTTTGGCTAGGAGCTCAGCAGAGACTGTCCACAAGAAGTCTTCGTTGTCTATAAGTTCAAGAAAGTGCGTTCCATGAAACATGAGAGACTATGGACTATGAGAAACAAACTGAGGACTTCAGAGGGGAGGGGGGTGGGGGAATGGGATAGACCGGTGATGGGTAGTAAGGAGGGCACGTATTGCATGGTGCACTGGGTGTTATACACAACTAATGAATCATCGAGCCTTACATCGGAAACCGGGGATGTACTGTATGGTGACTAACATAATAAAAAATCATTAAAAAAAAAAAAAAAGAAAGTGCATTCCAAGAAATGAAAATTGCAGCTGTAGATGTTTTAATGTCTTAGCCTCAACAGATATACAACATCTTTTATGCTATATTCTGTGATTGCAATAAAGCCATAGGACCAGTCCAGATCTGAGGGGGAGAGGAAAAAGACTCTTTGGTGGAAGTTATTGCAAAAACTACATGGCCATATTTAATCCACAACAAACCCATATTAAGAAGGGTGTCCAAGGCTTTCAAAGGATCATATGAGAGACAGTTAACGAATATGGTAACATCAGCCTTGAGATAAGATGAATCAAGGAGACCTTAAGATGCTATTCAAATACTTGGAGGGCTATCTTAACAAAAGAAGAATAGACTAGGATATAGTACAAAATTTGAGAGTTTTTTTTGAAACGTGATAAGAAATTACAGGAATGTACCGTTTAGTATTTCAGTACCGAAATCAACAAACACTGGTTCGCTGAGGCTGTATTTACTGTAGAAACGTTCTTATAATAGAAGAGAAGATGGATTACATCATCTTTAATACCTTTTCCAATTCTATGATCATAGATTCTAACAGCTTCCTTAACCTGAAGCTTAATTCAAGAAGAAACCATTTTAGAATTGGTGAAGCTTCTCATCTGCCATTTCTTGGACTCTATCACAAGCAGAATTCCTCAGCACAGTAAATGTTGATGCACAAATTATTTTTTTCTCTGGGTTCCATCTTTTTTTAAAAAACATTTTGGCTATAAGATAAATGAGACTATAATAATTTAAGTCAAAAGCAAATCTCCCTCATGTTCAACACCAATTTAAATACTTAAAATATTTCTCTTTTGAAATATTTAAAATAGCTTGCACTGTCTCACCAATACTTTAAAGAATGACACTTTGACAGATCCTGAGAGCTGGGGCTTTCAGGTTGACCAGCTGAATTAGATTATGTGAGATACATTACTCTGCTCTAGAAGTCCCATAACTGTACATTTTATTTCTTTTTTCTTCTCTCTCTCTCTCTCTTTTTAAAGATTTTACTTATCTATTTGCCAGAGGGAGAGCACGAATGCACAAGCAGGGGAAGTGGCAGGCAGAAGGGAGAAGCAGGGTCCCTGCTGAGCAAGAAGCCCAACATGGAACTAGATCCCAGGACCCTAGGATCATGACCTGAGCCGAAGACAGACGCTTAACCGAATAAGCCACCCAGGTGTCCCTGTAAATTTTATTTCTGCCAGGGCAGAATAAAAGGAAAAACTACAGGAAACCATGGGGTTTGTGAAATTTGAAACGAATCATTTTAAAAATGGTCACCAGTGCCCTCTTCTGGCCAGTTCAGAGATGGCGCTACAGTTTGTCCCAAAAACAAAACAAAGCAAAGCAACAGACAATAGGTTAGTGAATATCTTTGTGCTAGGCACCCTGCTAGAGGAAGATAAGGAATTACAAAGTTAAAAAAGGGAAGGGAGGGCTTATCGTTTCCGGTTTTGATCTACTTCTCAGATGATAAGCCAGCTAAAAGAAACATTATCTTAAATGTAGGAGAAGGTGTGGAAACTATTACAATGGATTTGGGTGTGTGTGTGTGTATCTGGGGGAGGGGTTGTACATGGAGTGATGGCAGAGAATCAAACTGACCAATAAACCTGGAAGCCTTGCAAGTCTCTAATTCTCAGAGATTTTTACAGCATCCCTAAATATTTAGCAGTGTAGAGGGAGACTTTCAAGATTTGTAATGTCAGAAGCGTGATAAACAAGGGGACTTTCTGCAGAACACAGGCTGCATTAATATTCAATCCTCTGCATTTCTTAGCATGGATGCCAAATCCAGGACTTCCAAGACATTATCATTAACAATAGCAGATAGCATTTAGAAGGGACAGAGCTGATTCGGGTTCCAGTGTTAGGAGCCGGCAAGTTGCCATTCTGTCCCAAAAAGTAAAAAGCTGAACAGACTGAAAAATCAACAATTCTTCTTGGATCTGTCAAACTGCTGCTGCAAAATTGGACAGACAGCCAGGCAATTTCAGGCAATCACGCACTACCAGAGCAGAGGCTCATCAGTGGAAATTGCTATGGCACCCCGTTACTGGGGTAGGAAACCCTGAACTGTAATTGATGAATTGCTGGAAGCTTTGTGTGGACAAGTCTGAGAGTTAAAAACTCCAGAAGACTCCACAATATTGTAAGATTTATCTCCAGGGGCTTGACAGGATTCCTACAGTATATACAGAAAAATCCTTTGGGCTTCCAGCAGAGGAAAGGGGAAAAGGCACCATTTCAAAATGTGCCAGAGCATTCTGTTCTTTTTAACAAGGCATGCTGTTAGGGGAAACTTTTTAACTACAGCCTACCAACTGGGGTATTATCAGAGCCTAACTGATGTGGGGAAGAGAAATACCCAGCTACTACAGGCCATTTAGCCATCCTGTCCCATCTAAGTGGGGAGAACAAAAACTGAGAAACATTTGTGAAGTTCATGGTCTAGAGGTGTTGGCTCACTAGGACTGAGACCTAATCATAAGGCATAGAACACTTTCCCTCCCTCTCCTCACCACCACATTACTAAAGGCCACCTTATAACAGTCCCTTTTACCTAGTACATCATATCCAGGTATTAAAAAAAAAAAAACAAAAAAACAAGGCATCCAAAGGCAAAAAACACAATGGGAAGAGATGGAGAAAGCATCAGAACCAGACATGGAAGTGATGTTGGAATTATCAGACCAGGAATTTAAAACAAGTATGACTAAAACGCTCAGAGCTCTAATAGATAAAGTAGACAGCATGCAAGAAGGGCAATATAAGCAGAGAGATGGAACTCCTAAGAAAGAACCAAAAAGAAATACTAGAGATAAAAAAAAACCCACTATAACAAAAATGAAGAATGCTTTTGATAGGCTTAGAAGTAGACTGCGCATGGCTTAGGATGGACACTCTAAACTAACTGATATAGTAATATAATCCCTGAAAACTGAAAAGAAAGAGAACAAAGACTGAAAAATGACATAGAATATCCAAGGACTTTGGGACAACTACAAAAGGTATAACATGCACTTAATGGGAATACCAGAAGGAGAAGAAAGAGAAAGGAACAGAAGAAATATTTGAAACAATGACTGAGAACATCCCCAAATTAATTTCAGACACCAAACCATGAATACAGAAAGCTCAGAGGACACCGTGTAGGATGAATGCCAAAAAACCCCTTCACCTATGCATAACATTTTAAAGAAAGAAAGAAAATCAAAGATAAAGAAAAACATCTTGAAAGAAGCCAGAGGAAAAATACCAGCTCACCTATAGAGAAACAAAGATAAAAATTACATCTGACTTCTCAGAAACCATGCAAGCAAGAAGAGAGTGGAACACAATAATTAAAGTGTTGGGAGAAAAATCCCACCAACTAAAATCCTTAGTGTATATATGTATATGCATATGTGAAATATCCTTAATGAGTGAAAGAAAAATAAATACTTTTTTAGATAAAAATTGAGAAAATTTGTTGCCAGTAGACCTGCCTTGTAAAAAGTGTTTTCAAATAGTACTTCAGAGAGAAGGAAAATAATATAGGTCGGAAACTTGGATCTACATAAAGTAAGGAAGAGTATCGAGGAAGGAATAGGTGAGGGTAAAATAAAAACTTGCATTATTTTTATTCTTATCTAACAGTTCAAAATAATAATAGCAACCATGTATTTGATCATGCATATTTATGTATATGTATATATTATACATGTATTTATGTATGCTTATATATGAGTGGAATGAATGACAGTAATGACACAAGGAACAGGAGGGAAGAGTTGGGATTATTTTGTTATTATAAAGTATTCACACTACCCATGAGGTGGTATAGTGTTATTTGAAAATGGACCAAATCTTAAATGTATATTGCAAACTCTAAGACAACCACTAAAAAAAGTTTAAAAAGTATAACTGATATGCTAAGAAATGAGAGAAAACAGAATCATACAAAACGTTCAGTTAAAATCCCCAAAAGCAGGAAAGAGTAGAAGACAAAAATAAGAACAAAGAACACAGCCAAAAAACCAGAAAACAGCACTGAACACGGTAGATATTAATCCAACTATATCAATAATTACTTTGAATGTCAGTGGTCTAAATGCACCAATTAAAAGACAAAAGATTGTCAGGGTGCCTGAGTGTCTCGATTGGTTAAGCGTATGATTCTTGATTTTGGCTCAGCTCATGATTTCAGGGTCATGGAATCGAGCCCCGCAACAAGCCCCAAGTTGGGCTCCATGCTCAGCGTGGAGTCCACTTGCTCTCCCCCATTCCCCTCCCCCTGCTCGTGCTTGCTCTGTCTCTCAAAAATACACACACATATGCATATACATATATACACAAAAAAATAAGAGATCGTCATAGTGGATAAAAAAAAAACCACAACCCAGCTGTATATTTTCTACAAAACAAACAAACAACAACAACAATAACAACAACAAAAACCAAACACCCTCCTTAAATACAAAGACACAGATTAAAACTAAATGGATGGAGAAAAACATACCATGTTAACAGTAATCAAAGCAGCTATATTAATTTCAGAAAGAACTGACTTCAAAGGAAAGTCATAAGAAATAAAGAAGAGTATTACATAATGATAAAGGGGTCAATTCTTCAAGACCACTGCCTTAAAAGTAATGAAACTTATTTCATTCCTCACTTCTATTTGCTAGCATAACTTATATCTGGGAGTTGATTAAAATTCACATAGAATTTTCACAAACCTACCTCACTGCATTCAAACTATTAATCTGTAAGGATTTCAAATACCCATTTTTCAAATGAGGACACTATGGTTAGTTGCCATTGTAAAGATCATAATATTATTCATTCAGTGTAGTTTATTCAGAGCCTACTACCAGGTGGACAGAGCACGAAGGAAATGCATAGAAAAGATTTTAAACCCATGTCTGGGGAGTTGGGATGAGTAGAAGATGGCTTCCCAGAAGAAATGAAATCTACACTAAATGAAGGTAAGTTGGTTCCTAGTGGTGAGGGACAAATTACAAATGAGCAATTATGCATTTTATTGTAACTACAAAAGGGGTCAATGAAAATGGTTAAGAGAGTTATGTGATCATTCTGCTTCCGAGTGAAGAACAGATTAGAAGATTAAAAAGCTGGCAGGAGAGAAATGGCTGATTCTAGGGCTGACGCAGGCAAAATACAAGATGGCTCACCAAATATCTTACAGTGCCTGAAACTAAGGAACTGAGCAGAAAACAAAAGAATTAGAGCATGCTGCAAGGCTACAGGAGCGGAAAGCACTCCCCTTGGCAGAAACTGGAACAATTTCACTAAAAAAATACACAATGTAGTACTGAATTATAACCAAAACCAACAATAAATATCCATGAAACTTTGTCCTTCTATATTGATATAAATAAATTATTGGATACATGAATAAATAAAACAAGAGAAGAGACAATTCTTCCTTAGAGAATAATTCAAAATAATTTATATAGATTCTCCACGCTCGAGGAGATGGAGCTTAACTTCCCTTCTCCCCTATGTGGGCCACATTTACTGACTTTGTGCTAAATAATAGACTGTGAAAAGGGATAAAAGATAACTCTGCAGTTGAGGAAACTAGCAAGTACTACTTGGACCAAGTAACAGAGTTTAACACCATCATGGCAAGTCATATGAATAGCACACACCCATGGTATATGGCGAGAAGGGTGTCTTATTTTTGTGATGCTCTCTCTCCCCATCCAAAATCCTCAGCTCCAGTCTACCCATGAGAAAAATATTGAACAAATCCAAACTGAGGAGATATTCTAAAAATGGCTAGTGCTCCACAAAACTTGTCCAGGAATAAGCAGGGTATATTAATAAGGAATAAATGAGAAAGTGTCACAGACCAGAGGAGACTAAGGAAGCATGACTAGTAAATTCAATATAGTATCCTGGATTAGATTCTGGGACAGGAAAAGGACATTGATGGAAAAAACAGTGAAATCGGAATCAAGTCTGAGGTTTAGTTAATAGTAATGTGTCAGTGTTGCTTCCTTAGTCATGATAAATGTACCAAGATAATGTAAAATGTTAAGAGTAGGGAAAACTGGATAAGGGGTATACATGGACTCTCTGTATTATCTTTTCAACATTTCTATAAATCTAAAACTATCCAAAACTCAAAAGTTTGCCTAGGATAGTAAGAGGTAGTGAGAGCAGTTAGGAAACTGTTTCAAAGAGTAAATAATGGTCTGAATTAGGGAAATAGACAGACACTATATCAGAAAGAGAACAGAGTCCGTATGTTGAAAGTATGCTCAACATGACTTGGTGACTGTCAGGGGACAAAGGTAAGTGGTGAGGTACAGAGAGGAGACAGAGAATACACTATTGGTGAGTGGTCAAACCAACTCATAAATCCAGGTCCTCTGCTTCTTTGACCATTTGATGCACACTGTAGCACACAACAGAGCCCATCTGAAAGAACACAGGGAAATGATCTGGGCATGGGACAGAGTGGTGGAAGAGGAATAGAAACAGGATGTAGATTAAAAGATGAACTAGGAAAACTGGTGGTTGGTTAGATCTAGGGCCACAGAAAAGTAGCCACAAAAGATGCCTCTAGGCCTAAGATCCAAAATAATGATGATGCTCTCAAGAAAACGGGAGAAGTCTGGAAAAGAAGGATTGACATAAGAGATAATCAGATTTGTTTTATCAAGTATGTCTGAAAAGATTTCAAGGCCTCAGTGGAAACACCCCATGGTAGAATGAAAGCAGGTAGAGTCTGGTGACGTATACTATGTATCTAGAGATGTGAGAAAGACTAACAAAGGATCATTAAAACCAGCAAGAATGAATTCACTAATAAAATGTGAGAAGTTAGTTTAAGAGCAGTAGGGCCAGGGGCACCTGGGTGGCTCGATTGTAAATTAGGCGTCTACCTTCAGTGAGGGTCATGATCCCAGAGTCCTGGGATAGAACTCAGCATCGGGCTCCCTGCTCAGCAGAGAGTATGTTTCTCCCTCTTCCCCCTGCTCTTGCTCTCTCTCACTCTCTCTTTCTCAAATAAATAAAATCTCTTTAAAATTTTTTTTAAAAAGAACAGTAGGGCCAGAAATCAAAACCTGTTCCATTTATTTTAACTTTCTTGACATCCTCTTCCTCTTGCTCTGTTTGTTCCATACTCATCCTGTACTTCCTTATTTGAAATGTGGTCAGTTGCATATTGATCTTCTGTGCCCAAATACAAGCTTCTACCTTTGGCTATAAAAATTTTTCTTTGTTCTCATATGTCATAAAAATATTTTCTTTTCTTTCAGTAAACATTTATATTTGCCAACTGGAAGGCTTCCTTCTCCCCTGCTTAAACTCTTAGTTAATAATTCCTGGAAAGGAACCAGTGCCAGTCTGGGAGAAGGCAAAGCTGCTGGAAAGTGAGACTCAGGACTCTGTCAATAGGGAAGCAAGAATGGGAGGTGTTCACAACCGTGCTGGGTCTAACGGAGGTGGTCTGCAACACTGAAGGCTTACTGCTTAAAAAAAAAAAAAAAAAACTTAAGATAAAAGCAGTTTGGAAGTTTTCTATAAATTAAATACACAATATGGAAAGATTTTTACCAATAAGAGGGAAAAGAAATGGCAGGAAGTTGATCCTAAGTTTAACACGAGCTGGCTGAAGTAGGGCAGCAGTAGTAATAATAACCATGTATTAAGCCTTTAGTGTCATCCTCTTTATGCCCTGTGACAAGCCCATGAAGTAGATATAAGACCACAATCTCTAATTCATCATTCCAAACCCTACAGACTTCTGAGAACTGGAGGTTTTTGTCTGGTTTATTTTGTAACTCATTTGATAGCAAAGCCTATCAAGAGATGACTTAAGGCTATTTATTTTCTTTATATTTTTGTTTTGCTGCAGAATTACTACTGTGTTTGACCAGACAGTGCTACCCTAGACACCATGGAGTTTTCTGTAATAAACAGTATGAGCATCAAATGACTTTTCTAAAATTGAGAAAATATCTGAATTCCAAAACTCATCAGCACCAGGGATGTTAGAGAAAAGACTAAAAACTGAGGGTCATAAATGTGAAATTTTGCTGAGAGTCACACAGGTAGATCTGAAATTAGGTTGTTCTTCAAAGACTGGGCCTTCAATTATTATGTAATGTGCTGGAAATGTTATTAACTTAACAGGTGGCACCAGAATTTATCTTGGGGAAACTTCCATCTTTATTGGGAAAAGACCCTGAAAAAAATGATCTAGGTGTGGTATCGAGGACCTACATGTCACTTGGCTCCGTTTTACATAAGAAAAGAAACTGGTTGTTTTATTCTTAAGTGGAAGGGGTAGAAAAGAAGAAAAAGGAAAAGGAGCAACCAAATATTTGCGGGCTTGGCTTCAGCTTGGGGGTGAACTGACCGAGAAAGACTACATAAAAGCGGCTCTAAAGGCAAACGTTGCTAAAGATTCTAAGGTGTGGTTTTTTCAGTATTTTGTTGTCTGGTATGTGATGTTATCTCTTCCGCCATTTCTTGGTAAATTTATTAAAGTATACTGTGCTCTCAAATGGTTAGGGTGAATGGATTTTTCCTATTTTATCGGGTACCTTTTTTTGTTGTTGTTTCTTTATTTAAATTCTAGTTAGTTAACATATAGTGTAATACTGGTTCAGAAGTAAAATTTAGTATCAGGTACCTTTATATTGAACAGTTGTGCTTGACTCCGGAGATGAAAAACAAAAGGTCATGACCTCTAGTAGTTTAGTAGAAGAGAGAGAGAAAAAAAGTGAAAAAATTAGAATTCCCAGTTTAACATTCTATAATAGAAGCATGCATAAGTGCAGGGTTTGCAAAGATAAAGGAGCAACTCCATCTGCCTAGCAGAGTCTCGTTATTCTTCCTATGGATCCTCAAGTGCAGCCAAGCCAGAGAAGACCATCTCCACACAATACTGAAACGTGCTTCTTTAGTAACTGTTATTTGGAAATCCACTACTAGGATCCCTAATGTTAGAAGAAATTTCCCTCTTGAGCTCTACAGTTGCTTTTGCTATTTCTTAGCAGGACAAAAATACATTTTCTCAAGGTGTTTTCTTCCTTTATTACCCCAACAGGGATACTCATCACCTGTCTTTTATGTGTTGAACTCTAGAAAGCCCTAAGGAGGGTCTAAGACATTATTTTCTTGCCACTCTGGTGAATGACTAAAGGAACTCAGAATTTTGAGCCTGAAAAAAAAAAGTATTTAGGATGGGCCTGACAGTTGTCTTCATAAACCTTTATTTGAAATACATCACTTCGCACCTTAAAACTCCTTTTAATCCCATGTCCACCTCCAGCAAAGACTCTTATTTCTCACTCTCTTCAGAGCAAAACTTCTTGAAACAGATGTTGTTCTTTGTCTCCAACTCCTCACATTTTGTTCACCTTCCAACCCACATATCCCTTCTGCCAACACCTAACATATAATAAGTCTATACATGTATTTGTTGAATGAAAAACTACATCAGTTATAAAATTTCGATGTGCTCTGAAAGCAGTGAGATTGAGGTACTTCCCCATCTGGCTTACCCCAATGAAGTGACAGGCTGAGTGCCAACAAAAGAACAGACACAAGAAAAGAAACTTAGCAGCATCCTATGAGGCGGGGAAAGAAGTACTTACATTTTGTGTGATGAAGTGAAAGTGCAGCTTTGAGTCAGAAGATAATTAATGAGATTTTAGACCTAAATACTAGAGTTTTGTGCACTGAGTGAGCAGGAGTGGAAAGGTGTGGGGGAGCTAGCAGACCTCAGGCCACTGCAGTGGTCAGACGGTCCTGGAGTAGCCTTCCAGGTAGTTCTTTTTCGAAAGCACAAAGACAAAATGGAAACATGCTGAGGAGGGAAAACTTGAAGCACTATCAAATGAGAAGTAGTTGATGGACTGGATTATTTGGCAGAAAGAAAATTTAAAGTGGACTAGAGATGTTATTAACAAACATTTGAAGGAGGATCATGGAGATAATAAAGTAGAATTATTCTGAAGTCAAGGATTAAGATAAATTAATCGAAATTCCAAGAGAGGTTTCAGCACCAGTATAAGCAACTGCTGACCCTGATCTATCACCTGAAGGATTTAAGCACTGACTAGATAGATGCCCACTAATAGGTGAGATTTAAACACAAGAGTTAAAGTTGGAACAGATGAATGTTCTTCCTAGTCCTGTGAGGAACATAGTTATTCCAGAGAACAATTGGAAATCTTGGAAAGGCATGTTGCCACCTGACATTTACTTTGCCTTAAAGCTGTGTTGATAATAAAATAGTATTTACATTCCCTAAGGTTAACTATGAGGTGCTTGTGATGATGATGTTACCGGAATCATGAGGAACTTTGAATCTCAGTACCTCATTGACACTTAAATTGCAAGGGCTCATCTCCACTATTGTCAACATTCTTTGACTACCAAAAAAGCAAGCCCAAGAAAGAGAAGAATATTTCAACTCCAGTTAGAGTCTTAGCAGCATTAAAGACCTATTTCAATGAGACCAAAGTGGTCCAATAGACAGGTCAGGGTGGATTTTCCAAAGCCATAGGATGGGCCTCTACAAAGTGAAGAAACATCATCCAATAGGAAAGACAAGAATCATACAGGGGAAGCCTGCATATACTGTGCAAAACAGTAAACAAAGTTAGTGCATCTATGAGGGCCAAATAGGTGTTATATAGAAAACCACATTACATATAAAGTTCAGTATGCAGTCTTTTCAAAAAACAGTGCTGGAATAATTGGATATTCACAGGTAAAGAATGAAACTGGGCCCACTGGATCTTAGACCACTCACAAAAATGAACTCAAAAGAGATTAAAGACTTAAATGTGAGCTTGAAGTCATGAAACTCCTAGAACAAAACATAGGAACATAGTTCCTTGACATGGTTCTTTGTAATGAGTTTTTGGACATGACACCTAAGGCACAAGCAACAAAATAAAAAAATAAATAAATGGGACTACATCAAACAAAGCTTCTCCACAGTGAAAAGATAATTCTTCTTTTAACAAATATTTACAATATTACAAGTCTTTACAAACCATGTATCTAATAAAGGGTTAATATCCAAAATGGACAAAGAATTCATGCAAGTCAGTAGCAAAAAACCCAGATAACCCAGTTAAAAAAATGAGCAAAGACATTTCTTTGTGAATAGACATTTCTGCAAATGTCTGTGAAGAGATGCTCAACATCACTAATCACTGGGAAATGCAAATGAAAACCACAATGCAATATCACCTCATGCCTAGTATAAGGGCCATCAACAAAAAACCAAGAGATACTAAATGCTGGCAGGGATGTGGAGAAAAGGGAACCCTTGGGCACTGTTGGTGGGATGGTAAATTGGTGCAGCCACCATGGAAAATAGTATGGAGGATCTTCAAAAAATTAAAAATAGATCTACCATATGATCCAGCAATTCCACTTCTGGGTATTTATCCAAAGACAATGAAAACACTAACTTGGAAAGATATCTGCACCCTCATGTTCACAGCAGCATTATCTATAATGGCCAAGACACAGAAACAACCTAAGTGTCCACCAAAGGATGAACGGATAAAGAAGTGGTATATACATATATATATATACACACACACACTCAGCCATAGAAAATGAGGAAATCCTACCATTTGCAACAATATGAATGGACCGTGAAGGCATTACGCTAAGTGAAATCCATCAGACACAGGACAAATATCATATGATGTCACTCACATGTGCAACCAACCAACCAACCAACCAACCAACAAACTGAAAAACAAGAACACGAACTCATAGAAAAAAAGATCAGACTTGTGGTTTCCACAGGCAGGAAAGGTAGGTAGGGGGAATCGGAGAAAGATGGTCAAAAGGTACAAACTTCCAGTTATAGAAGAAAGGTGTTAGAATCGATCCTGAGAGTTCTCATTGCAAGGAGAACATTTTTTCTCCTTTATTCTTTTCTTCTTTCTTTTCTTTTTCTTGTATCTATATGAGAAAATAGTTGCTAACAGAATCTATTGTGGTAATTATTTCAATTACAATTATTATTGTAAATATATTTACAGTTACGTAAATCAAGCCATCATGCTGTGTGCCTTAAACTTATACAGTGACATATGTCAATTATTTCTCAATAAAACTGGGGAAAAAACATGGTGCCTGGGTTGTTCAATCAGTTAAGTGTCTGCTTTCAGCTGGCTCAGGTCATGATCCCAGGGTCTTGGGGTTGAGCCCCACTTCGGGCTCCCTCTCCCTCTACCCCTACCCTCCCCACCCCTTGCTCATGAGCTCAATCTCTCTCGTTCTTTCTCAAATAAATAAATAAAATCTTTTCAAAAATGGGAAAAGATATCCCATAAGGCATATGAACAAGGATAGAAAAAAAGAATAGGATACAGAAACTTACCACAATTATGTGACCAACTAGTTTCTGACAAGAATAGCATTGCAGAGTGATAAGGAAAAATGGTAATTTCAGTAAACGAAAATGGGTTGACTATCCACAAATCCATGTTAAAAAAACTGAATTTTGCAACCTACTTACATCAGCCACAAAAATTAATTACAATGGATTGCAGAGCTTCTAGGATTACATAAAATATCCTCACAATCTTGGGGTGGGAAAAATTTTCTTAAATATGATACAAGAAAGACTAACATTAAAGGAAAAGATTGCTAAACTGGACTCAAGAACATTTTTTCCATCAAAAGATATTATTAAGAGGATTAAAATGTAAGCTACTCAGTAGAAGTTAACTATAACACATATATCTAAGGAAACTGAAGCTGGCAGAGTAAAGAGACCTTGCAAAAACTTCAGACAGATTTTCAGTAGCAGGTGCCTGGGTGGCTCAGTCGGTTGGGCATTTGCCTTTGGCTCGGGTAGGGATCTCAGGATCCTGGGACGGAGCATCGCAGCGGGCTCCCTGCTCAGTGGGGAGTCTGCTTCTCTCTCTCTCCTCCTGCCCCTCCACCCCCTCAAATGAATGAATAAAGTCTTTTTAAAAAAAAAGAAAGAAAGTGGGGCTCCTGGGTGGCACAGCGGTTAAGCGCCTGCCTTCGGCTCAGGGCGTGATCCCGGCGTTATGGGATCGAGCCCCACATCAGGCTCCTCCACTATAAGCCTGCTTCTTCCTCTCCCACTCCCCCTGCTTGTGTTCCCTCTCTCGCTGGCTGTCTCTATCTCTGTCAAATAAATAAGTAAAATCTTAAAAAAAAAAAAAAAAAAGAAAGAAAGCTTTTCTGCCCATGGACTCCGCAGAGTAAGCATCATTAAAATCTCCCCTCCCACTGACGTCATGTCTAAGTCAGTCCCCCGAAAAGCCTGAACAGCTGCGGAAGCTCTTCATCAGAGGTTTGAGCTTTGAAACAACCGATAAGAGTCTGAGGAGCCATTCTGAGCAATGGGGAGTGCTTACAGACTGGGTGGTAATGAGCGATCCAAACACCAGGCGCTCCAGAGGCTTGGGTTTGTGGAGGAGGTGGATGCAGCCATGAATGCAAGGCCACACAAGGTGGACAGAAGAGTTGTGGAAACAAAGAGGGCTGTCTCAAGAGAAGATTCTCAAAGACCTGGTGCCCACTTAACTGTGAAAAAGATTTTTCTTGGTGCCATTAAAGAAGATGCTGAAGAACAGCATCTAAGAGATTATTTTGAACAGTATGGGAAAACTGAAGTGATTGAGATCATGACGGACCAAGGCAGTGGCAAAAAGAGAGGTTTTGCTTTTATAACATTTGATGACCATGACTCTGTACACAAGACTGTCATTCAAAAATACCATACTGTGAATGGCCACAACTGTGAAGTACGGAAAGCCCTATCTAAGCAAGAGATGGCTAGTGCTTCATTCAGCCAAAGAGGTCAAAGCAGTTCTGGAAACTTTGGTTGTGGTTATGGAGGTAGTTTTGGTGGGAATGACAACTTTGGTCATGAAGGAAACTTCAGTCAGTGAGGTGGCTTTGGGGGCAGTCAAGGTGGTGGATATGATGGCAGTGGGGATGGCTATAACAGACGTGTAATGACGGAAGCAACTCTGGAGGTGACAGAAGCTATAACGATTTTGGCAATTGCAACAATCAATCCTCAAATTTTGGACCCATGAAAGGAGGAAATTTTGGAGGCAGAAGCTCTAGCCCCTATGGTGGTGGAGGCCAATACTTCGCCAAACCACAAAACCAAGGTGGCAATGGTGGTTCCAGCAGCAGCAGCAGTATCCACGGCAGTAGCAGAACGTTTGAATCACTGCCAGGAAACAAAACTTAGCAGAAGAGGAGAGCCAGAGAAGTGACAGGGAAGCTACAGGTTACAACAGATTGGTGAACTCAGCTAAGCACAGTGGTGGCAGGGCCTAGCTGCTACAAAGAGGACATGTTTTAGACAATACTCATGTGTCTGGGCAAAAAACTTGAGGACTGTCTTTGTGACTAACTGTATAACAGGTTATTTTAGTTTTTGTTCTGTGGAAAGTGTAAAGCATTCCAACAAAGGGTTTTAATGTAGTTTTTTTTTTTTTGCACCCATGCTGTTGATTGCTAAACAGTTTGATCATGACCTGAATAAATGTATCTTTAAAACAAAAATAAAAACAAGAGACCACTAGAGAGCTGACAGACCTGGTTAAGCATCCAACTCTTGATTTTGGCTCAGGTCATATCTCAGCATCCTGAAACGGAGCCAGGAGTTGGGCTCTGCGCTGGGCTTGGAACATGCTTAAGTTTTGCTCTCTCCCTCTTTCTCTCTCCCTCTCCCTACCCTATGCACGTGCTTCTCTCTCTAAAAAAGAAAAAAAAAGAAAGTCATGAAGTTCCGCAAATAATGAAAAATAAGACGGGAGTGTTACGATATAGCTAAGTCAGAGATCTTCACATGTCAGGCTAAATATGTTAGGCTCCATGTCACTAGTTTCTGTCATTTTTCTTACCAGTCAAACCTTGGGCACAGGATGTGAAAATCAACAGGTGCTCAAGCAACATCCCCATTCCAGCAAGTATTATCAGCACCCATTAGAACAGTTCTCTTAAGTTTTGTCACCACTCTTTATTCAGGTGAGTAATGAGTCCTTGAAACAGAAGGGAGTAGGTCATAGTATGTTTGCTGAGCTCCTGAAGACATGCACACAGAAATATGTACACAAAGAAGAAAAGAAGACAGACGGACAGATTTACACAAGGTTAGGCCATGTAGACTCACTAAATATGACTAACAGCCTAGCAGGGCAGCAGAGTTGTTCCAGCCAAGGCCTATCCCATCTCATCCCTCAGGGCAAACAATATTTATTCTGTCAAGACAGCGATCATATAAAGCCTTAATATATTATCCACTTATTTCCAATCCGTGGAAGAATCATATTATTACCAGCTAGTAACGATTATTCCAGTGGAAATGGAGGATAATATTTTTGCACAGTATTTATTTGCTTTTCTGCATTTATTTTTCACACCAAATGAATATATCATGACACACATTTTTGTAGCTGAGGATTTACCCAGAGTAACATCACAGTTGAAATGGCAGACTTGTAACTGCCACCAAGTGTGCCTCTTCATGTCCACTGCAACTTACTACCTCCAAAGAGCCACTTCCCATCACAATTTTAGGACTAGTCTCTAACAGGAATTTTCTCCTACTTTTATAGCAATTAAGAAAACAAGATTGTATGAGGGCACAGGATATTACTGTACTTAAGTGGTTTTCAAAATGCAAGTCAGAATTGGTGAATTATGAGATAGAATATAATAGAGGGCACCGAGAGTCATCCCATATAATAAGGCTACGTTTTGTTTCTTAACAATTTTATTGGTCTACACATATGTAAGCTATAACAAAAAATTTATTTTTTGCTTTGGGTACACAGTCAAAATATTTAAAAATCAAGGTTTGGTGCAAAGAGCCCAGGGTTTGGCATGAGACAGGTCTAAATCTGAATGTTATTACTGCTGGTATCATTACCTAAAGAGTTCCTGCAATGAGATCCCAGCAAATTCCCTTCTCCTCAGACTGCTAATGAAACCAATGAAAAATACCTTCTCTCAAATATTAACTCCCCTCACAGTGGCTATTAGAACCTTATTACTGTCAACCAAACTGCTACTTAAATTATGAAAAGAACACTATGAAAAGAAAAAGATTTCACTCATTCAAACTGTATCTATCAATGCTTAGCCTAAACTCCATAAACATAGAAATCAAAATCTATTTCCCTAGCAGTTAAGCCAGGGCTTTTAAATATGAGGAACTCAGCAGGTATCTGAATTATAACGATGGCTAAATAAATAAAACACTGAGTGAACCAGTAAGTGACTATCTGTTGCAGGCGAGAGAAACAGAAATGAACAAGGCATAGATCTGGGTCTTCAAGAAAAGAAGCATACGCATGTACTACTTTATTCATGTTTTCAGCAAATATTTATTCAGAACTTTCTATTTACCAGGCACTCGGCAAGGTACTGCAGTTACAAAGCAACCATATTTGCTCCCTAAAGGGAAAAGGATATTACATAATACTCATATAAACAGCCATAGAATAAAATTAAAGTGTGATGCAGGGTATCATGAAATAATGTAACAACAAGCCCTAGTGTACATGCCGAACAGAGTGAGGAAAGACTTGGAAAAGCAGCTCCATGAGAAAATTATATTTAGCCTGAGTTTAGGAGGTTAAAACCTAAAAACTATTTTTTCCTGTGGAGAGTAGCTTTGAGGAAGAAATAACAGTAGATACTGTCTTGAAGGAAATTTCAGAAAGCCAAAGGGGACTTCAAAAGTTAATCTACATCTCTCAAGGCCAGATTTACCCTCAGGGAGGGACACAGACAATGATGCCATCATCTTTGATATGTCGGTATAAAATGATGGAAGCATTCAACATTGAGGTTATTTCAGATACAGATTCAAGAAGAGAACTTGGTAATAAATTAAGTTTGGAAGGTGGTACAAGGTAAGGGCAAAAGGAGGCAGTAAGGGGAACACTTAGGTTTTGGCTGAATCAACCTGTTGGAAGGCAGAGAAGCAAAGGGGAGACTGAAAAGTGTTTGTGGTGAGTGATCAAAGTATTATATGGGAGATGTCACATTTGAAGTGACCATAGGATGTCCAAACAGTCAAGAAGGCTCTTAATACCTGGTCTGAAGATCCAAGCGCAGACCTAGGAAAGAGATACGTATCTGAGGATTTTATAAAGATATAATTTAAGTGATGTGAATGAATGAGTTCACCTAAGGAAAATGAAAAGTGAGACATGAAGAGGGCGCAGGACCAATACGTGAGAAACTCCAAGTCTTCACTCATTAGAGGAAGAGGAGGCAATAAGGAGGACGAAGATGATATGGGAATGCAGAAGGTATGAGGAAATGCAGAGGACTATGAAGTTATGAAACCCAAGAAAATAAATTATATCGAGCGGCAAGTAGGTTAAACATCTGACTTTTTTTTTTTTTTTAAAGATTTTATGTATTCATTTGACAGATAGACAGCCAGTGAGAGAGGGAACACAGGCAGGGGGAGTGGGAGAGGAAGAAGCAGGCTCCCAGCGGAGGAGCCTGGTGTGGGGCTCGATCCCAGGACTCCGGGATCACACCCTGAGCCGAAGGCAGAGGCTTAACAACTGAGCCACCCAGGCACCCCAAGCATCTAACTCTTGATTTTAGCTCAGGTCATGATCTCGGGGGCCGGGGATCAAGCTCCGAGTCGGGCTTTGTGCTCAGTGGGGAGTCTGCTTGTCTCTCTCCCTCTGCCACCCCCCACCTCTTTCTCTCTCTCTCAAATAAATAACTAAATCTAAAAAAAAGAAAAAAGAAAAGGAATGATATGGAGTGTGATCAAGTGTAAAGAATTAGAGGTGAAAAATTGTCCATGGAATTAATTGATTTGAATTAGTGACCAAAACAGTAAGTTCAGTGGCAGTTGAGAGGCAGGAGGAAGCTAGGATGGTGAAGGTTGAAGCATAAATGGAAGATGGGGGAACCAATCATACACAGTTTCAATAGTGTGTTATGTGTTGCATTCAACCACATTCAAAACACCATGGCAGGCCAGAATAAGCAGATGTTTTCCAATAAGAAACAACATTTGAAGTGAATCTTAAAGACAGAGGAAGAATTCACTGATGCATAAGGATAAAGAAGAACATTCTGGTGAGATGGAACAGCATTATAAATTCTGGAAAAAATAACAACAATGAAATTATAGTGATGGCTAGTATTTCTAAGTGTTTACCATGTGCCAGAAACTGTTGCAAACACTTTACGTGTATTAAGTTTGCCTGAACTACAGAGTCAACCTCTTCCTTCCACTTCCACCATCAGCTCTTGGATGGACTAGTACAGGAGCCAAGTAGTTAGTTTTCCTGCTGCTGCCCTTGCCTTCAAGTTTATTCTCTTAAGCAGATAAAATAACCTTTTAGGATGAATGCCATATCATGTCATTCCTGTGCCACAGCTCTCTAATGGCTTCCCCTTTGGTTCCAAACCAAAGTCCTTACTACAGACTACCCAGCCCTTCACCATCCAGGCCTCACTGCTTCCTTTACCTCACTGCCTAGGTTGTCCTCCCATCAGTATGCTCCAGCCAGATTATCAATCGCCCTGGATGTTTGTCAAACAGGTCAAGCAAGTTTTTGCCTAAGAGCCTTCACCCTCACTGTTCTCTCTGGAGTGCGTGTTCTTGGATATTGTCATGGTTCAATTCTTCACTTCCTTCACATCTCTGTTCAAACGTCACTTAACCAGCCAGGCCTTCTCTAACCATAACAACTATCTCCTGATCCTCCAGCACCCTTATCCTTTTTATCCTTTTTCTCCATAATATTTATCACAATCTGATATACTTTATAATTATCAGATGACTTTCTTATTGCCTGTCTCCCCCAACTAAAATGCAATGGAGGCTCCACGAGGGCAGGGACTGTCATTTTTACTCACTGATGTATCCCCAGACACGAGCACAGTTCAAGACCAGGGAGGAGCTGAGATTTTACCCTACTTGGAAGCTAACGAGTTAGCCTGCCACAGTTAAAGGGATACTGGCAGAAGACACAGGCTGCTGAGTCAGAGACAAGGGACTTAATTATTCAATAGCAACAGCCAGAGTGCCAGTGTCATCCGGTTTCCCAAGCCCCAGTTTCTACAGAGTGACATGACGAGCAAGGACCGAGTGGTACCTACAGAGAAAGTGCACTGTGCTCCATGAGAAGGATGCCATGCTTTTTAAAAATCCCTGATCTTTTTTAAAGGGCACCACGCCCGCCTAATCTTTGCACTGGTGAGAGATATTATCTTTATTATAATGAACAGGAAACAAACCTCCCCTGTGCTCCAGAGAGAAACATTACTCCACCTTCCAAGTCCATTTGTTGTACAAACTCTTGAAAAGAGCAACTGAGGCACAGGCAGTCAGTGCTTCTCCTCACAAGACAGGCAGAAACCCAAGAGAGAATCGAAAACTGTCTCCCAATAACACGCGGTAGAATACTAACGCTTGAATGAAAGATAAACACTTTGAGTTAAGTGCTATTATTATTTCAGATCTCAGATGAATAAAGTGAAGCACAGCAAGAGTAAACCACCTGTCCAAGAATACAGAGCTAGTAAGTGTCTGGCAAGCATAACCCAGCCCCGGAACACTCATATACACCTTAGGGACCTGAGCCCTCTCTAACTCCAACCTGTCTGTCAGCTAGGTTGGAGTTAGTGACTTTGTGAATGAATGACAGAACAAAAGAAAAGAGAAAGAATAAAAAAGGGAAAAGCTGAAGGAAAAGAAGAAAGAATAGAGAGCTATTTTTGGATATCCATACCTGTTTATATATCCAGAGCTACAGAGTACAGAAACCTTCGACTTCACCTTACGGATGAGACCATTGGGGCTCCCCAAAGTCACACAGGAAGTTAGGGGGAGAACCAACTAACCAACCACCGGAACTTTTCTGACAGAGTCTTGGCCTTCCACACTGCAGGCCTGTGCTATTTCTTTCACCTTTTTTACGCAAGTGACATTCCTGAAACTTGAGTCCAGGCTATGCTACAGAGTCAATCAATAAACAAAGATCTGTGACAGGGCAGGAGGTGGAGGCTGGGCGGCCAACCTAACTATATAACCCTTCCAGTCCCAGGGTTCTGAAGAGAAGTGGTAAGTTCAACGCAGTTTTCAACTGAGCTCTGGATACAGAACTTTCAGCCATGAAGGTAACAAGCGTCTTTCTTCTCAGTGCCTTGGCCCTGTTGAGCTTATCTGGTAGGTGCCTTTGCATATTTTTCTGATGTGAGTAAAACCTTTTTGACGTGTTGCATTACTGAGCTCATTAAATTCTAGACTTAGAGTCCAGTCTTGGCCAGATCTTTTGGTCCTAATGAAATGAAATAAGGTCAGGGACCTATTTCAAAGGGCTTCTTCAAGCACAGAGGTGCCTTGCTGCTTCTCATAAAATTTAGCTAGGAAGAGCTACCTCCTTACCTAGATCACCTCAGAAATTCTCGATATCAAAATCGACTCTCACCAACATTTCTTCCTTTGGATACTGTCAAGTTAGTTCCTCTTCCCTTCAATGAGCTCATCCAAAATCACCACCCCCTACATAATGTCAGCAAGACCTGTTATTTTCTAGGGAATAAGGATGGCAATTTTAAGTATATATCTGCAAATTCAAGAAATGTGAATTGGACTAATAATTAGCATAATGTAACAGAGGGAATGACTCTTTGGGGACTGATGGTGAGATGTCAAGAGAGATGTCTGTTTTGTTTTGTTTTGTTTTAAAGATTTTATTTATTTATTTGACAGAGAGAGACAGCCAGTGAGAGAGGGGACACAAGCAGGAGGAGTGGGAGAGAAGGAAGCAGGCTCCCAGGGGAGCAGGGAGACCAATGTAGGGCTGGATCCCAGGACCCTGGGATCACCCCCTGAGCCGAAGGCAGACACTTAATGACTGAGAAACCCAGGCGCCCCAAGAGATGTCTGTTTTTAACATTACTTACTAAAGAAGACTTACCTGTAATTGCAAGTTAGTTTTGTGTCACAAGACCTGGTTAGTGCTAGTGGTAACTGTTTCACAGATTTTTATATAAAATCTCCATATCTTCATCTATACACTGAGTTAAAGATACTGACACTTCTTACATCACTAATCCTAAGATCAAAGGTCTAGTAACCAGTTGTGATAAGGCAGTGAACTTTCAGAAGATATTTGCTCTGTGCCTGACACATTTCAAGCAGTAAGTAAATCACTTCTATTTTCAAAGAAATGGGTCAACTTTTCACAAAATGCCCAATTACGATACTTTGGTCATAATCAAACTTCTGCTTCATTTTTTTGAGGCTTCAGGAGGCAGGGAGTGATTGGACACTAGTGAGAGACGTCCTTGAGAAAAGGCAGAAATAAGAAGGGGTGGGGTGGGGCACCCGGGTGTCTCAGTTGATTGAACATCTGACTCTTGATTTTGGCTCAGGTCATGATCTTGCCCTGTGTCAGGCTCTGTGCTCATAAGGGAGTCTACTTGAGGATACTCTCCCTGTCCCTTTCCTCCTCTTGTTCATGCTCTCTCTCAAATAAATAAATCAATCTTAGAAGAAGAAGAAGAAGAAGAAGAAGAAGAAGAAGAAGAAGAAGAAGGAAGAAGGGAAAGAGGAGGGGGAGGAGGAGGAGGAGGAGGTGGTGGTGGTAGTGGAAGAGGACAGCAAGAAAGTCACAGCCTTCAATGGAAGGGGAAGATTTTGAATAAGAGCAGATCTGGCTTCTCCCATTTAGTACCTGACCTCACATGTCTCATTTATGTTTTCTAGGTAACACTAGAGCTGGCTTGGTGGGAAGAGAGGTAAAGACAATTTTGTACTTATTTATCTCTCAGGCTAGAACTGTTTGCTCCACTCAATGCACAGTCAAGCTGTGACATTTCAGTCAGGATGGGTGTGCGATACTAGTGAGGCTTAACCTGCTAAGGGTGGAGAGTTACAGTAGTGCCCCCAGAGGGGCTTATACTGAAGGACAAATGTACCGACACACAGGCAGTTTCCACGTTACCATATAATGCTTGCTGTGAAGGCATTTTGAATGTTCTGAGGCCATCTAGTAGGGCAAGGATTTGGGGTGGCATTCTTCTTAACTTCACTCCAAGCAGCCCTTCCTCCTTAGAGCCAGTTTGACCATGTTGGCACAAAGTTCTCCCAATCCCCAAGGTGGAGCTCTAATTTATAATGAACAAAAGAAAATAATAAACTAGTTTCTTCCTCTAGAAAAATATTCTATATCTAACTTTTCTTTTTTTTGTTCTGTTTTATAACGTAAATTGCAGTAAATCTGAAGACCAGAGGAGGAAGTGTCCCTCTTTTCATTTATATCTAGTGACGAGATAAATGGCAAACCAAAAGGGCAATGAGTAAATAAATTATTACACTAATGATAAGGGTTTAAAGAAATTCTGGTACCATCTGGAACCAAGCCTGGTTAGATCACAGAATGTGCCCCTAAGTGAGATATATTTTGAGCCATGAAGGGTAAGTGAATGCTAGCAAAATATAACCGGTGGGTAGAAGTAGTAGAGTGAAGTGGTTAAGAGCCAAAGCTCAGGACCTAGGCCAACTGGGTTTGAATCCTGGATCCAGAATTACCAGCTGCATGGCCTTGGGTGATTTAATCTCTTTGTGCTTCACTGTCTTCACTGGAAGAAGAGTATAATAAACAATTCATAGGATAGTTGTAAGGTTTAAATAGAGTAATACATGAAAACACTTAGGAAAGTGTCTGGCCTATGACAGCCATCCCGTAACTATGAGTACTTACTGATATCCAGGAAACAGACTGTGCAAGGACTCCCAGGGCAGAAAGCACCTGGTGTCATCACATAACTAAGAGAAGGACAGTGTAGTCACACTGAACCACAGTGCGAAAGGAAGACATGCCCATGGTGTGGCTGACCTGGGAGGAACCAGCACCTGCCATCATTGTAAACTTGAATATGATCTCACTCACCTTATTTAAACCTCACAACACCACCATGAGATAGGTATGGAAGTGATAATATCCTTCCCATTGTGCAGATGAAGTGATTGAGGCTCAGAGACACCAGGAGATTTGCCAGTGTCTCACAACTTGCAAACAGCAGAGGTATTACGTGCAATCAGGCATTCTGATTCTAACCTTGGATTCTTCCCCCAGACACTCAGTATCATTCTGCCCATCATAACCATGCTTCCATCTTTAAGCTGACCAACTCCAAAGAAGTGAAAACCATTTTAGAGATTTTGCTATACACTCAAAGAATGCTAAATGATGGAAAGTGATTCTGTTTAATTCCATTTTTAGGCTAAATGTAACAGTGAAACAACTGCATGTACCAAGATCTATAATCCTGTCTGCGGGACTGATGGAGAAACTTATTCTAATGAATGTGTGTTATGTGTTCAAAATAAGTGAGTACAAACTTGAATGTCTTTTAAAACATATTTTTAAGCTAGTTGTCTTCAAATTTTCATATATCTTATCTCTCTAAGTCCCAATCAATATACCAATAACATTAATCTTACCATAAGAAAAGCAAAACATCTCGTCTTTCCAAAAATAATTCTCAATCTTTCTTTCTCATTATATGTCTGGTATGATGATCTACAGAGATGTGCATGTGTTTACGTGTGTGTGTTGTGATAGAAAACCATAGTTACTGTGTCAGGCATTGGGGAAGGCATTGAATATTCACAAATCTATGAGGCAGAGAATACTAAGCCCATTATACACATGAATAAATTGAGACTGAGCTTAAATAACTTGCTCAAGATCAACCAGCAGTAAGTGACAGATGTGGGTCCAAATCCTTACTCTTTCAACTATGCTTTAAAGTCAGGTACCAGACTAAGTATTTGTGAGACACAGAAGGAAGTCCAATATATCTCAAGTCTCAATTGGGTTACACTCAATGCTAATACAGTGTAGTCAGTGGAAATAAGTGCAAAGTGCTCTAAGAACACACATTAAAAATAACTAGTTATGCCTGCTAGGATTCGGAAAAGTTTGGAGGCTTTGTCTAGGCCATAAAGAAGAAGAGAGCTGCACTCCAATAAGAAGAAGAATCTAAACAAAAGGGAGAAAGGTATTAAAAACATGGTGCAAGATAAATGTGTTAAGGAAAGGATAGTGTAATGCAGGAGGAAAGTGTTTGAATGGTTCTCAGAATTAATTTTTTCAAAAATCACTTGTATAATAAAAACCCATGCTTTTATAGCAAATCAGTAGATAGTCTAGATTTTTAAAAAGCAAATACACCCAAAATACCTTTAAGTTTAAAAAAATCACAGTGGTGTCTGGCTGGCTCAGTTGCTAGAATATGTGACTCTTAATCTTAGGGTTGTGAGTTTGAGCCCCACATCAGGTGTAGAGACTACTTAAAAATAAAATCTTGAAAAAATCATTCTTGGTGATGGTAATGATTGTGTTTACTAAAGCCCTCAAAAATGCAAATATGAATTATATGGATCAGGTGACCAAAAACATACTTCTGTAACATTTTTATTTATGGAGATGAGAGCCAGCCTCAATGAATATCATTTTCTGAAGTGATCATAGGTAGGTGCTGGGAATCAAACTCAGGCCATCAGAGAAGCAGATCTGCCACGAATTTCCTATATTACTCAGCTCCTGAATACCTAACATATGCCCAGCATTGTGCTTGTTTCCTCTGCTTTCCTTGTGCTTATGAGTAAAAGAAAATAGGTCAAAAGTGCAAATAAGGTAGCTTCTGGTAACTTGGGACAAGTGCCATTAAATGAGGTGTGAGGAAAGTACTACAGGAGTGAAGGAGAGACACAGATTCCTTAGTACTGAAAGGTTCAAGAAAGGATTCATGAAAAGGATGTCAATTAAATAGGGCTCTGAATTTTGGCAGCACCGCAAAGGCATTCCAGGTTAAATAAAGGTGTAGAATGATCAAAACAAATAAAAGAGATTCCACAAGTAGCCCAGAAAACTAAGTTATTCTTAGAACTGATTTAGCATCAAAGACTTTGATTTAGACTCAAATGACTGCATGCATTTCCATTATTCCATAGTATAAATTCCCAATAATATAACCTCTCTTCTTGGTCTGCTTTAAATCATTTTAGAAAATCCTCAGTGTTAGCAAGGATTGTCGAAATTGGGCCCCAGGGAGAGAGATCTAATATCCTCAAGTTTTAGCACCGAATATTAGGTGTTTCACTTTGTGGTGAATTTATTTGTAGAAAGATTTGTAAAAAGAACTCGAAAACACTTGTTAATTTTCTCATGACCTAGGCTGTTGACATAAAGGTCAAACATCATATTTCCATCCAAGAGGAGGAGAAAGCAATATAACAACCTTGAGATTTAGAAATTTTCCAAGTGCCAAGACCAAAAGGCCCAATATTTAGAGTGAAATATTGGGAAAATATGAGCATAAAGCTGAGACACCCCATTCCTCAGCCTTTAAAACCTACCTGCCCTGCTTACTCATTCTATTTTTTCAAAAATATTTAAATATGGGAAGAATGTTTGAACGCCAGAAAATGTAACTTCTCTTCCTGTATTTCTCAGATAAGTAAACAGATCTAGGGGCGCCTGGGTGGCTCAGTGGGTTGGGTGTCCGACTCTTGGTTTTGGCTCAGATCATGATCTCATGGGTCGTGGGACTGAGCCTAAGTCTGGCTCCACACACAGCGGAGGGTCTGTTTGAAGATCCTCTCCCTCTGCCCCTTCTCCCACTCTCTCTCAAATAAACTAATTGATTTAAAAAAGAAAAAGAAAACAGCTCTAGAGAGAAAATGTGGCTTTTCCTTGTGTAAAATACAATGTACCATACCACCTTTCTCTCTACTGCCCATTAAAAGCCCCCCAAAAATACATTGTCGAGTTAACTAGAACCAGGCTCTGACCCTAGTAGTTGGGTTTTGAGATGGGTGGACAAAGGCTTGCATCTCTTTGATCATTATGTGCTTGTCAGATATAGTCAGTAAGGACTTTTTTCTGTGTCTTCTTAGGGAATCTGTACTGGCAAATTGTGTTCTACAGACCAGAGCTCTCTAGTAGAACTTTCTGCAATGATGGAAATTTCTACATCTGTGTTGTCTAGTATGGAAGCCACTAGCCTTGCCACCAGTGCTTAAAATGTGGCTAGTACAACTGAGAAACTGAATTTTTAATGTTGCGTAACTTTAACTGACTTGAATTTAAATAGCTAAATAGGGATGGTGTCTTCTATATTGGACAACACAGCTGTAGAAGGTAAGTCAACTTGCGTACTGTGTTTAGATGTTTGTGCTATGTATGCTAAACAACTCAGATGTAAATATTATGCATGGATAATATTTATGGAACAAGAAAACATTAAAAACTCTTAAAATGAAGAATCATCCAGGTCCAGATAAATACATGCGTAGATATATGGAAGTCAGATGTTCTCAAGTAACAGAAAAATAGAAGATTTTTTTATAAACCAGTATTTTCAAGGAAAAGATGGTTTAAAAAAAGAGAGAGAGAGAGAGCTCTGAAAACAACCTTATGAGGCACAATTACAGTATGTAAGAATATTTAGTTGACAGAAAAGAAAACTGGTTTGGGAAAGGTGGTGTGCTGGGGAGCAGAGAGGTTTTTATCTGGAGGGGAGGATGCTCAGAGCTGGCAGGTATCAGATAGGTTATAGATATGATTTCCTTCTGTGAGATCTCACAGGTATTAAACCCCAGAGTTCTAAGGCAAAAGATCAGTCGATTAGGGGCGCCTGGGTGGCACAGCGGTTAAGCGTCTGCCTTCAGCTCAGGGTGTGATTCCGGCGTTATGGGATCGAGCCCCACGTCAGGCTCCTCCGCTATGAGCCTGCTTCTTCCTCTCCCACTCCCCCTGCTTGTGTTCCCTCTCTCACTGGCTGTCTCTATCTCTGTCAAATAAATAAATAAATAAAATCTTAAAAAAAAAAAAAAGAAAAGAAAGTTTAAAAAAAAAAAAAATCAGTCAATTAGAACATCCTATAGTAGCCCAGGCACCAGCTAAGATGGAAACGTTGTGGCTAGAACAATGATATTAGGAGAAAAAGAAGCAACGATGAATTAGAGATTGATTTTAGAGGTTTACTGTAATGCCACAGTAGATCTGTAAACTCTCTAAGGACAGACATTTTTCCTTTTTGTTGTATCCCTATTGTATGTAAGAAATAATGACTGTCAGTATTTGATGAATTAATGAATAAGTGAATAAATGAATGAATGAAAGGCAGAGAAATGGGAATAAATCTGAAACCTTTCTATTTTAAATAAAGCTGATTTTTTTCATTGTTTTTCTCCCACAGTCACTTGTTTGTCAGCAAAATTTAAGCTGATTTTTTTTTTCAATCTCTTCTACAGGAAGCGCCAGACCCCTGTCCTCATTCAAAAATCTGGACCTTGCTGAGAACCAAGGTTCTAAAATCCCCTGTGGTCACCACAATGCCTAGCAGGCCTGACTGTTGAATAAAATGCATCTAAATACTTCCTGTTGTTCCTGTATGCTTTTTCCTCAAAGGCATGTTTGATTACACTGGGGTCAGGGGACTCGGACAAACTCCAAATAGACCTGATTTTATAAAATACAGCAATTCTGAAATCTTGGACAAGGTTTCCATGATGATGTTTTTTCCTTTCCCATTTCTTTCCTCACCTACTGATGACTGTCTCAGGAAATGTGATTACAGATATTAACTGACAGGACTGGTTGACCATGAGGACAATAATCCCACAGAGAATTGAACTAGCATCAGAAGGAATACTTGGAAAACTCTCAGTCCAGAAACATGTTATCTGTTAGCTTTCGCTGACTGAAATAATTTCTTTAGGTTTCCTTGGGATTTAATAGAGCATCTATTGTACGAGGACTCTGTGTAGTTGATTTGGCTGTATATGTGAGCCACAATAACTCTGTAAGGTCATCCTTGTCTTATGAGTCAATTTACAAAAGTTAAGTAACCTGACTAATAGCACTGGCAAATAAGGTAGCCAAGTTAAGTTTTTAATCCAGGGTGGACTCAAAAATCTAATGCTTCGTCTAAACCACAATCACCTCAGATGGATTATTCCTTGCCTGTTTCTTCTGTAGGAACTTTAGGTAACTTCCTCATATTAAAAGATCTATGTGCTTAGGGACAGCAAATAAGGTAGAAATAAGAATTACCTCAAAACAAAAAAGTATCTATAATCACTAATAAAGAGATGGAAGAGCAGCTTCAATTCTTGAGCCCTTACGAAGAACTAGCCAAGAATGGAGAAGTGGATGGAGGCCTAAAAAAAAAACCTGCGAAGTATCTGGTGCATCAAAATCTGTCCAACACAGTTGCCTGATACCCTTTAAGGTTTAGGATAATTCCTTGTCGTGTTCAGAATACGCGCTTCCTGAAGCGCTCATCTGACCACTAGAGGATGCTGTGGTCTCCTGAGTGACTCAGCCAAACCAGAGCCTAACAGCTCGCCAGATACCATGTTAACAGACGTTACCGATGCAAGATGGCTTCCTGCATCTCGTCTGTGATGCTAAAGGACACTTGAAGGACACCCTTAATATTAAACAACTTTGCCACATTAAACGGAATTTAAATCATTGAATGCTAGAAATTGTCGTGTCTAATTGGACCATTTCACAAGTCTGGAGAGAAGAGGTTTGAAGGTCACAGGTAGAAGCAACACATAAACCCAGATTGTTTGCCTTCAATGGTTCTGCTCCTTCTCGCTCTGACCTGTTAAAAGGTAAACAGAGGCAACACACATTTCTGCCTGGTCATATTTTTGGAGCGGCCAACCTGACAGCTGCCAGGCCAAGTTCTCAAGACACAAAACAAGACAAACAAGAAGGGAAAGGATCGATAAATAATAGTACCTAAAAGCAAATTCATGAGTCACAATTCGAAGGTCTAATGTTGGTTTTTTGTTTTTCGGGTTTTTTGTTTGTTTGTTTTGTTTTGTCTGTCAATCTGGATTTTGAAAGGAAGGGACAAAGGGAAATTTTACCTTCCTCTATGGACCAGGCGCCGCAGATGGAAGAGCTTCCTTTGGTAAGAATTCTTACCCTTTGTCGGCTTTGGCCAGTTTTCCCGGGATCCCTCGTGCAGACTCCGGAGGGAGCGCGATGCCCCAGCGTTCTGGTCCTGGTCACCAGATACTAGATGAGGAAAAATAATTTCCCCTCCAGCCTCAATGGCGAGTGCTTGGCTGAGACGCCCTTTTCTGTAGGGCACCTCATAAACGGATAAGCTTACCTAGGATGGAAGTTTACTGGGGCCACTGTAACTCAAGATTATCTTCGGTGACGTTCACCTGCTCCTTCAGCTTTCAAGCAAAGTTCTCACCGCAGGCCTCGCACGGGACCCACTCCGGCCTGGAACCAGCGGGTTTTGAAAGCGGACACAGTCCAACCCTGAACTCAATCCGGGTTCCAAGCCGGACCCAGTCCCACGCCGAACGGAGTCCCCTTTCCAAGTTGAACCCAGTCCTTCCCTGGACCCAGTTCAGTTTCTAAGTCGGACCCGGTCTGACGTGGGACCCAGTCCGGTTTCTAAGCCGGAACCAGTGTGAGCCCGAACTTCGTCCGGTTTCGAAGTCGGACCCGGTCTGACGTGGGACCCAGTCCGGATTCTAAGCCGGAACCAGTGTGAGCCCGAACTTCGTCCGGTTTCGAAGTCGGACCCGGTCTGACGTGGGACCCAGTCCGGTTTCTAAGCCGGAACCAGTGTGAGCCCGAACTTCGTCCGGTTTCGAAGTCGGACCCGGTCTGACGTGGGACCCAGTCCGGTTTCTAAGCCGGAACCAGTGTGAGCCCGAACTTCGTCCGGTTTCGAAGTCGGACCCGGTCTGACGTGGGACCCAGTCCGGTTTCTAAGCCGGAACCAGTGTGAGCCCGAACTTCGTCCGGTTTCGAAGTCGGACCCGGTCTGACGTGGGACCCAGTCCGGTTTCTAAGCCGGAACCAGTGTGAGCCCGAACTTCGTCCGGTTTCGAAGTCGGACCCGGTCTGACGTGGGACCCAGTCCGGTTTCTAAGCCGGAACCAGTGTGAGCCCGAACTTCGTCCGGTTTCGAAGTCGGACCCGGTCTGACGTGGGACCCAGTCCGGTTTCTAAGCCGGAACCAGTGTGAGCCCGAACTTCGTCCGGTTTCGAAGTCGGACCCGGTCTGACGTGGGACCCAGTCCGGTTTCTAAGCCGGAACCAGTGTGAGCCCGAACTTCGTCCGGTTTCGAAGTCGGACCCGGTCTGACGTGGGACCTTGTCCGGTTTTCAGTCAGACCCAGTCCGGCTGCGGCCAGCTTCTGGATGCAGTTGGGACAAATGGATGCTCCAGTAAAGCTGAGAGCTCCTAAGGTAAAAGCTGCAGAGCGGGGATCCCACAGGGATGTACCACGACCTCTGGAGGCGGCGAGAGGCGGCGAGCGGCGGCGAGCTCGAGGGGCTCAACAGGTACCTGCGCCTGGTTGTTCGTCGCTCCTGAGTTCCTTGGGTCCCTCTTCTGTCTCCAGAACCGTGAAAAGATAAACTTGAGGGGTATTACAGTTTCAAGAGTTGCTGTGGACAAAAACGAATTCCAGTCGCGCAACCTCCAATCTAGCAGATAGGAGCTCCCAGGAGCTGTACAATGTGAGAGACGTTTACAGCCCGAAGGGAGCGGGAACAAAGACGTTACTTTACTAGACAAAAAAGCAGGTTGGTTACTGCAGGGTCACTTTCCTTTAGGGGATGGCAGAGGTCTATCAGGCAGATGACCTAACTGTGCTGACCAGGGGATTCCTGATGGGCTGACTTAAGATTCCATTTCTGGGAGCGCGGACCGTGTACTTAAGCCTTGGTTTGGCGGTGTGGGGCTTAGCCTAACAGACTCCATTCTGGGCCTGTTGCCTTGCTTTTAACAGGAAGCATGTGGATTACTGTGTTTATGTCTGGTGGTTACTTTTTAAAAGACATATTTGCAAGAGGAAATGTGTTTAGAAGAAAGAGACTACCAGAATTAATAAGAATTTGAAACTTTGTCTTATGATAATGGCTGAAAGAAGTAGGAAAATTTGGTCTGAGGAAAGGAAAACCCTCAGGTATCTGGTAGGTCTTTTCAAACCATTTGAGAGAGTGTTAACACCATGAAAGCTGAGACTGCCTTTTTTCATTGCTTGGAGGAATGAAATTGGAGGACAGTAACATCTAGGAGGTGTTGATTAATATCCTTTTTGTTACATAAATGATTGGGGGAAAGGTATGAACATGTTCTGATTGGCTGCAAAGCAGAATTTAGACTAATTGGCTGGGGATTAAAGAAGGCTGATTTGGGATCAGTAAGAAAGCATACACTAGGATGGTTAAGATCAGAGGCTCTGGTTTTTAGTGTTTGGGCTGGAACCCAGCTTTCCCACCATCTAACCTCATGACCTAGAAGAAGACAGAATTTCCTCATCTCTAATATGGGCTGAATAATAACAGTTTCCCAACAATTAGCACCATGTCTGCCATACAGTAAGTGCTGAAGAATTATCAGCTGTTTATTATTGTTACTATTATTATTATTCATCTTGTAATCCTTTGAACTCACTAAAAAGCTCTCCTGGTACTTTAACATTTCTCTGATAGGAGGAATTTTGCTTCTTCAAGTATTGCATTATTGAATTATCAGCGGTTTAATGGAAGAGATTCCTCAGCTCGGTACAAGATAGCACTAAAATCTCTCTGCTTTTAACTATAAAAAGTTTTTAGAATTACAAACCACACCGCTCCAAATAGGAAGGTAACTGACAACAAGTATTATGGATGGAGTTTTATGGGTGGGTTTTGTAGTCCCTACTGTTAGGTCTCCATCCTGGGGTAAACCTAAGAACTGTAGCTCTCATTAAATGCAGAAACACAATTATAGGAAGACTCCAAGAAGGCATGGTTACAGGGCCCATAGATTTTTGTAGTTTCCTTCACTGGTTTCAGAGTATTTGAAATGTGAAGCTGTCAGAGGGGAATAGTATATAAAAAAGATTTTTGTCTCATTGGAGAACTACACTTGTTTGAAACGAAACATTTAAAAAAAACCTGTACAACCTCCTGAGAAATAGGGACATGACTGATATTATAACTTTATTTCCATTTCTTTGACCCAGTTTGTCCCCTATAAATCCTACTTTAATCCAACGAAGTAAAAATACAATTGATTTGCATGATACAGAATGTAATTACATAAAAAGATACAAAGCTCTTACCTTTCAAAGCCTCAGCACTACCAACAATTTCCTTTGCTTTTTTCTCATTGTTTAAGTGGTAGCTAACTTTGAGCTCAAAATATGGAATATATATTAGTTAATAAAATGATGTTCAGGAAGAAGGAATAACATAAATCTGCTTTTCAACAAATCAGTATTCACTGAAAAGTTCCAAACAACAAATAAGGCTGGTTGGGGATCAAAGCAAAAGACAGTTACTTGGGTGGTGTGCTGTTTGTGCTCTTGCCTTTTTTAGGTGGCAATAGGTAACCCATTCTCCTCATAGCATGTACAGTCATGAATAAGGAGTCTAAAATAAAATTAATACAATTTTTTTTTTTGGGCTTTTCATTATTCCCTCCTGAAGGAAGCAAAAGAAATAAGAGAAATTTGGGGATTAGGAGTCACCAGGGAAAAACGTGTAATTAGAAACAGGGAAGTAAACACAAACAGAAAACACAGAAAAAGTAAAAACATGTACCTGTGAAAGTTAGAGGAGGAAAAAGTAGCAAGAGCCATGCATACTATGAAAAAAAATTAGACGTAAGCACCTGAATAGAAAGAGAATGAGAAGCAGAAAGAGAAAATTTAGTATGTTTTATAGTGAACGTGGATCTGGAAGGCCAGAACCTTAATATATTTTGAACTGTTCGTGTTGAATTTCAGCTTTTTAAAGCTTCTTTGTTTGCTGAAATGAATTATATGCGTTTTTCTTTAAAACTTACAACTCTTTTTGAAATAAAAATTTTTGGGAGTTCTGGAGACCTTTAAAACCTTCAAAAAATGTCTTAATAGAAATTAAACCTTAAAGATGTTGCCTCAGGTGAAAGTTAAAAATAATAAAGATCATAGGAGTTAACTTGTATTGAGTAATTCTACATGCCAGTGCCTACATTAAATGCTTCCCATGAATTCATTCTCCCATTGAATCCACTATGAACTCTGAGATCCTCATTTTAGGAATGAGAAAATGGAGATTCTCATGGACTCAGGGTTAGAATTAGTCAAAGCGTACAGCTCCTTGGCTTCTTCGTCATGTTTAACTGTCTATCCATCTCTCACCACTTGCTGCTCACCGTCTTGCCTTCTGTAACAGTTAGCACCTATGACTTCTCTCAAAATTATTACTCCAGGTTTTCTGAATCTGCCATGTTCTCTGGCCTCTGCGTTACTTTTCTGACTGAATTGTCCTCATTGTTTTACCTCTCCATGATTCATATACACACATACACACAAAAGCACACATCATTCCCACACACTCCATTTGTCTAAATTTTTCTTGGCTTATCAGAATGCAGGTATCAATTCCTCTGACGACTCTTTCTTAATCACCCTATAACTCCTGTTAAGGGGCCCCTGCTTTTTGCTCCTTTTATGTGCTTGTCAGTTTCCAAAATGTCTTTCTAAGAACTCTTCTGCTTCAGAAGCCCTGGGCTCCCCAATGTTTTCTAATTTTTGCTCCTTTCTTGGCTTTCTAGGCCTCCCGAATACTCTTAGGTATTGGGAGGGGGTCACTAAATATGTTTCATAGCCAAACACTGTTTCCCTTTCCCATGCTCACCATGTCTATGCTCGCTGGAGAATCTATGGTATCTAGCTGAGCTACAAAGTGAGGACCAAAGAAATTTTCCATGGAACTTGGACAGTGGAATACATTCCTAAAGCATACTGTCTCTCAAATCCAACCTCCTCAGGAATTGCTGTCACTAAGCCCAGCATTACTTCTGACGTGGTTTAATGTACCTGACTAAATGCTCTGCCTTTCCAAAGTTACTCAGCCCATCTCCCCTCCCAACATACCTTGCAGTCTGTCCACGTTACAATACCAACCCTTCCTGAACCAGCAAATGCCTCCGAACCACAAAATAGTTACGCTTTGATGAAAAAACGGTAGTAGCTACACATTGTCTACTAAAGAAAGTTCTGATTTAGCTTAGTGTTTACAAGCCCTCAGGAATATAAAACCACATGTGTTCCTGCCTTCATTCTAGGCATTTTTCCCCCATGAAATTGCCTTTCTGTACTTTTTTTTAACCTGTCATTTTTAGCTATTTAATAAACATCCCACACACAAGTGCTATCAGTTAAGGTAGTGATTCTCAAACTTTAGATCCTTAAGGGGCTTCCTGCAGAGCTTCTTTATAATTTCAATGTCCAAGTCTCGCTTTCCAGATATGTGGCATCAGCTGATTTGGGGTGGAGCCCCCTCACTTGGAATCTCACTCAGTTGTTAAGTCTCCCGTAAATTTATCCTGCCTTCTCAAACTGTTCTCTTCTTTTTTTTTTTTTTTAAGATTTTATTTTTAAGTAACTTCTACATGCAACATGAGGTTCAAACTCACAACCCTGAGATCCAGTCACATGCTCCACCGACTGAGCCAGCCAGGTGCTCCTCAAACTGTTCTCTTCTAAATTCCTGTAGTAATTTTTTAGTTCCTCTCTTATTGTAACGGTATACAGTCAGCCTTGAAATGTAAGAAAGTGCGTTTATGTTTGCTCATTTCTTTTTTTTTTTTTTTGAGAAACAGTGTGCACGCACAAGAGCAGGGGGAGGGGAAGAGGGAGAGAGATTCTTTATTTTTATTTTTTTTTTAAAAGATTTTATTTATTTAACAGAGAGAGACACAGCGAGAGAGAGAGAACACAAGCAGGGCGAGTGGGAGAGGGAGAAGCAGGCTTCCAAATGAGCAGGGAGCCCAATGCGGGGCTCGATGCGGGGCTCTATCCTAGGACTCTGGGATCATGACCTCAGCCAAAGGCAGAGGCTTAATGACTGAGCCACCCAGGCACCCCAGGGAGAGAGATTCTTAAGCAGGCTCCATACCCAGCATGTAGCCCAACTTGGGGCTCAATCTCATGACCCTGAGATCATGACCTCAGCCAAAATCAAGAGTCAGAAGCTTAACCAACTAAGCCCCCCAGGTGTCCCCATATTTGTTCGTTTCTTTGTTTTAGCTTCCCAAGGGGAGTAATTGAGTTCGTAAGTGTCTCTGTATCCTGCATTATACAACCACAGAACATTCTCAGTACACTGGCTCAATATATAATTAAATAAATAAATATTAATTTTATGAAGAATCTGAGGACCTTGAACATTTTTAGGAGTTGACTTTTCTTCTTTCATATTTTGTGACAATTCCTGTTTGAAAATTGTTGCTTGGGGAAGAAACTTTTCCTCAACCAATTAGACTTAGTGACTGGGACCCAAAAATTAAACTGATACGTAACCAATTAACAGGAGAAAAAAAAAATTCATACATGTGCATATGGAAGTTGACAAAAGAAGTAGGTAGCTCACTAAATGGTTAACTTTATAGACTTGTATGCCCAACTCAATAGAGGAAAGAGCAGAAAAAGCTAGTATGGAAAGAACAAATAGGTTTCTTTAGGAAAGACATGGGCTTTTAGGAGTAAAGAGAATTGAAAATTTGCCATGTTTGTCGTGCAGGTGTGAGTGGTCTTTCCATCTTCTTCAGGACCATATTTATATTTATAGTAATATACTCTTAATTATTCCTCCTCCTAGTAGACCTTCCCCAAAGAGGGAGTTTACGACAGCCTTATTTCCCAGAAGTTGCTGCTTTTAGTCAGATAAGAGAAACAATGAGAAGCCTTCCTTCTGTTTTTGTTTTTTTAGATTTATTTTTTTAGAGAACGAGCAGGGGTGGGGAGGGGCAGAAGGAGAGGAAAAGAGAGAGTCTCAAGCAGACTCTCTGCTGAGCATGGAACCCGGCCGGCCTGGGGCTCCATCTCACAACACTGAGATCAATGACCTGAGCTGAAATGAAAGAGTTAGACACTTAACCGACTGAGCCACATAGGGGCCCTTCCTCTGTTTCTGTTGAATCTCAGATGTCTTTAGCTTAAAATATTTATCATACCAACTCTGGAATTCCTAGTGGGTCCCTAAAATTGAATCACATGTTTGAAGAATTTAATTAAATGGTCTGATTAAATGGGGTTGTGATGAAATTTTGAACGGTAGAAAACTAAAAAGAAATGAGACATTCTTATAGGAAAAATAATGCCTTCATTAATTAGGTGGCTAACTTTTTATTTTCTACTTGATTGAATATTGTGTATTTATATTTTTGTGACCTTTGAAAACCAATTTAGGTTTTCTTTTAAATTAGGTATATAATATCTGACATTGATTCTGCAGTTGTAACTACAGTTCTACTGTGCTACAATAATTAATGAACTATGTGTTTTGCTTTCATTAAAAGATACTCCCACTATCAGGGCATCAGAATCTTTCCTTGTCACAATGCAAAGGACTGTTTAAAAACCCCTAGCACCCCTCCCCACCCTACCAAGTTCATTGCAGTATTATCTGCAACAGTCAAGACATGGAAATAACCTCTGTCCACTGATCGATGAATGGATAAAGAAAATGTGGTGCACACACACACACACACACACACACACACACACACAAATATTATGTGGCCATAAAAAATGAAATTTTGCCATTTATGACAATATGGATAGACCTTGAGGACATTATGCTAAGTGAAATAAGTTAGAGAAAGACAAACACTATATGATCTCGCTTATATGTGGAATCTAAAAAACAAAACAAAACACAAGCTCATAGATACAGAGAACAGATTGATGGTTGTCAGAGGTTGAGGGGAGGAGGTAGGCTGAATTTGCCAGGAATTATCTGTTCACAGTGTTATTTCTTAGGTATTTCCAGGAGTGAATACCAACTAGAAATTTTTTTCTGAATCGTTACATGTGGAATAAAGGATATTTATCACTATAATATTATGATTAGGGAAAAGTAAAATTTTGTCCTTAAAATTTTCTTCCTTAAACTGAATGGGACTCTTGTACTATCCTTCCACCACCTCTTACCTTCATCAGCCTTAGGTGAATAATGTATGTGCTTTTGCCTCTGTTCCCAGTAGAAGAAAGACGGAAAAGGAAAAAAGCAATTGGTAGTTAGTAACTGAAGACATTGGAGTATTTTGTAGAAGGACCTTTCTTAACCTCCATAACACCTGGTAGTTGTTGATTAGAAACTGGAACCAAAAATGGAGCCTATTTATTTGCCTCATATTATGACATGTGACCTGTAATACCAATAAAACTATTAATATTTTAATATTTTGTCAAAATGCTCTAATTTGTCAGGGGTTTTTTGTTGTTGATAAAATATATGATATAGACAGTAATACTTAGGCACTATTTTTACATTGTCTGTCTTCCTTCATCCTTCCTCTCCTGGAACTTAGAAAATAGGCCCCCCACTCATATCTTTACTCTTGCTAAGTAGATGAAGTTCATTTTTGATAGGGAGTGGGTATTCATTGTCGTCAAATAAGCAACCCAATCTTCCTGACCCCTAAGGGACAAGACCATTCCTTTCATTCTCTCCCATTCTCTCCCATTGACTCAACAGTCCTCTTAGTCATCATCCTATAACCTGGGATTCACACTGCCTTCTCCTGTAGTAGTATGTCCCTCTTATAAGGACACTCTTTCTTCCTAATCTCTCCCTCCCCCTTATATCACAAGGTCATTTATATCTACTCCTTTAAAAATAAATCTAAATAAGACCTTTTAGTCCCATTTTCCAGGTGAGGATATTGAACTTCAAGAAGTTCAGTAATTGCCTACTGCTGAAGAAGAGCAGGATAAGAATGCCTAACTATTTGACTCCTGTTATACCATGCTCCTTCCTCTATACATTAAATATTGTCTCTCGATGTGAGTTACAGTAAAAGAGATCAGTTCATCTCTACATGTACCATGCATTTTTGGTAGACAAAGGTACAGCTCCCACAAAGTAGTAGCAAAAGTATTCATATGTATTTATCTCAGGTTTTGATTCTTAAAAAATAATTTAAAAGCACTATTATATTTTTTAACTTTTTTTTTTTTTTAAAGATTTTATTTATTTATTCGACAGGATAGAGACAGCCAGTGAGAGAGGGAACACAAGCAGGGGGAGTGGGAGAGGAAGAAGCAGGCTCATAGCGGAGGAGTCTGATGTGGGGGCTCGATCCCATAACGCCGGGATCACGCCCTGAGCCGAAGGCAGACGCTTAACCGCTGTGCCACCCAGGCGCCCCATATTTTTTAACTTTAAAAACAGTTTTTTGTCTCTGAGTATTTTCTCAGCTAACAGTTAATAAACATTCCAATTTTTGACATCAAAAAGAATTCCCTTAAATGCAAAGATGGTAGGAACCCGTGGCCTTCAGAATAGAATAAGAGCTTTTACTTCCTCATATGCCTGCTGGGATTCAGCCTTTGCCTCGTGCTAAGGTAAACTGCAGTTACCCTGCCCTTTCTCCCTCGCATGTTAAATCTACTTCATTTTACTTGGAAAACGTTTTTATTCAGCTCATTCACTACTCTCTCCCACTACTTTATTCTTATATGGATGGAGGAAGTGGGTCAGTACCCTTCTTTTGAGCTCTGGTGGCTCTGTGTGCATACCACTTCTATAGCATAAGTCATGTTTTAGTTAACCCTTTGTGTGATCTGTATCTCTCATTAAAGTTTCGTAAGAGCAGAGGACATGTCTTATCCATACCTTTGTCTTCAGGGGGCTCAATAAACACTATAATTATTAATCTTAACTTCTTTAAATAACTCTTACTATTACAGTCTCCCCAAAACTACAAATCCATAAATTAATATGAAATCTTACCCTTTCCAGACTGAAAACAAATTCTAGTTAAACACAAGAGATACATAGATTCTGTTATTCCAGATATATTTTGGTGATAAAATAGGTACATAAAATAAAATTTATTAATTGAAAACCATTTTTATGTATTTTCTTGGTTCCTTCTTAAAATGATGTGAATTTTTTTTAGTTGACCGTAACTCAGTGTGGTTAGTTTAAAGCTGTCTCTGGCTGTAGGAATGAAAAGTACACCTTGGTCAACATCATGGATTTCACTGGGCATGATCTGGCTAACTCCTCTGTTGAGAATCCACTCTACTGTTAGAAGTTGATGCTGAGTCCCTGTAATAACATTTCAGAGGGGACCAGACTGCTACTTAGTGGCAAGTTGGTTTCATTGAACCCCTTCCCTAATCAAAGGGGTAAGTGATTTGTCCTTATTAGAAGAGATAGGTATTCTGAGAATGGATTTCTCACTCCTGCATGCAGTGCCTCTATAGGTACCGTTGTGAATGCTTTATTTGGCGTCTTAATATTCCACATAACATTGCTGCTGTATTTGTTTCCTATTGTTGCTGTAACACATTACCACACACTAAAGGCTTAAAACAGCCCAAATTTATTCTCTTACCATTCTGGAGGTGTCAGCTGGACTGGTCCCATCTGGAGTCTCTGAGAGGAGAATCTGTTAACTTTGCCTTTTTCAACATTGAATGACCTGTTTGCCTTATTTGCCTTATGGCTTCTTTTTTCATCTTTGAAGTATACCACTCCAGTCTTTTCTTCCATCATTACATCACCTCTCCTCTCCTAAACCAGTATGTCCCCCTTACAAGGACACTTGTAAGTTCTGTAACTTAATCACATGAGTAAAATTCCTTTAGCCATATAACATAACACATTAATAAGTTCCAGGGATTAGTAGGTACACATCTTGGGGTCCATTATTCAGCCTACTACAAGCACCAGTGAATTTATGCCACAGAAACAAAGTGAGTCATTGGGGCCACACTCACGGAATTCACTGATCTTCTGATATACTTCATCACCTGGAAACACTCAGTCCTATTATCATTAGATGACCTTCTGAAGACTTAATTACAGTACTTCCTAGCAGATAATACCCTCCAGAGGTGTGATGCTCTCCTTAAGAATGTGACATATGCTTTGAACCAGCAGTCGAAACAAATTGTTGTTTCAGTCATAACCAGAATAGACACCTTTGAAGGAAAGCAAGGGACAAAAGTATATTAATGACCAACTTAAATAATTTTGGTTTTTCTGGGGGCGCCTAGATGGCTCAGTTGGTTAAGTGTCTGCCTTCGGCCCAGGTAGTGATCTCAGGGTCCTGGGATTGAGTCCTGCACTGGGGTATTGCTCAGCAGGGAGTCTGCTTTTCCATCACCCTTTGCCCTTCCCCCCCTCTTGTGTGCACTCTCTCTCTCAAATAAATAAAATCTTAAAAAAAATTTTTTTTTGGTTTGTCCAAATGAATTTAAACTGTGATTTTTTTTTAAAGGTTTTAATTCCCGAGAGACAATGTTTCCACCACATGATATAATGGTTTCATTGAACTGGAAGATTACACTGTCACCTGGCCATTTGAGGATCCTGATGTCACTGAGACAACAAGCAAAGCAGGGTCCTTGATCTCTATGATTAAGGGAAAGCAGGATGCTGCTCCACATTGGGGACAGCGTGGATTATGTCTAGCCCCCTTGGGTTTCTCCAGGGTGCCTCTTATTTCTTCTAAGTTCAGTAACTCAGTTAATGGAAAACTAAAGCAACCCAACAAAAACAATGACTAAGAACTTCAAGAACTGAGGTTTGAATTACCCCACCAGGTAAAGAATCTTAACCGGATGAGGTGCTGCTTGAGGTCAAAGGGAACCTAGAGTGAGAAGAGTAAATTACAGTTATTACCATAGACTCAAGACCAGCTAACAACCATTTATAGAAATGATGACTTGTAGCAGTTACATATGATTTCTTTCTTACATTCTTTCTTTCTACATAATTTAGTATTTAGATTACAGGATATCCAGGGTGAGAACATTCCTGTTAGTATGCAAAGTAGCTAATTGTGTTAGGTAAGAGTACCATATTGTTGTGATTGTTGTTGAGTGAAGTTTAAGGGTAGAAGAGAAGTGAATGAACACTGACTAACCAATGGGATAGGGGTAGACCATTTAGATTCTTTGTCTACTAATTGTCAGCTCTATCCCCACTCCTCAGTACTCTTTTCTATAAAATTGGTAAAAATGACAACCCCAAAACTGTATTTCCCAGGTTCCCTTGACACATGAGGCTACGAGATACAAAAAGGAGGTAAAAGGAAAGCCATTTTATTTTCTGTTTTTGATGGTACATCAAGAAATGGCAGCAACATCAGTAGGAGTGTAATCTTCTGAGTTCCTGCTTAGCTCTGAGGTGTGCATGCAAACAGAAGCAGCAGCCATGCGTTCAACAGCAGCAGCAGGATTATAAGCTTTTGTATCCCTGCTCAGCCGCAGGGGGCAGTTTCAGTATCAGTGGCAGCACCTCTAGCACCTCCAGCAGGAGCAAGCTAGGCTGCAGTCCAGGTTCAATAGCAACTTCTAATTTCTAGATAACTCTTCTCTCTTCTGTTCCTTCCGCCCTTTTAAGAGCATTGTAACCAATTCCCTGCATTAAATACCTCTTCTAAATATTTAGAGTAGTCTCTGGCTTCTGGGCATGACACTAACTGATACAGATATGAAACTCCAATTTATAAAATCTGTGAGAAAACAATTTCCCCAAGTTGTCTCCTCTTTCTAGTCACTATTTCCTACCCTACGTTGGAATATTGTTTGGGAAATTGGGCTGATCATCTCAGCCAGGGGAACAGTGCGGCATGGCTGAAGAGGATGGCTAAGCAAGATATTGGACCAGGCAGAAGGTGAAGGATCAGGTCGTATCTAGAGATGAAGCTGCAGTGTTGATGGATTCTAGAATAGAACTACTACTCGCGGGGCGCCTGGGTGGCACAGCGGTTGGGCGTCTGCCTTCGGCTCAGGGCGTGATCCCGGAGTCCTGGGATCGAGCCCCACATCGGGCTCCTCGGCTGTGAGCCTGCTTCTTCCTCTCCCGCTCCCCCTGCTTGTGTTCCCTCTCTCACTGGCTGTCTCTGTCAAATAAATAGGTAAAATCTTTAAAAAATAAAAAAAATAAAAATAAATAAAAAAAAGAACTACTACTCGCTCCCCTTCTTTCCTCTCCTAAATCAGAATCTTACGAAGGAAAGAGCAAAAGGATAAAAAGTCAAAGAATATGCTGAGTCTGTGAGCCAGTACAAAGAGAAGATGTCAGCTGGGGAAGGAAGAAGTATACAGGAGATGCTCCCTTCTCCTCATGCAAAGAGCCCTTATCCCTACTGCTACCCCTACTTGTTCCCCTGACAGCTACTGCTAATGGGAAGTCTCTCGTGAGTCCAAAGACATAAGTGCCTAGATACTCAGCATCTCTAGGCTCCTCCATGAGACTGCTGCTGATCATAGGCAGAACCAAGCAAAATGTCCTGAGCCTGGAGGATTCCTGGATGGGCTACTCCTTTTGTTCAGTAGATAAAATTCTGAACACCCTAGGACAGGAGAAAAGGCCACTGTACATGGAAAAAGAAAGCACAGCCGTCAAAGGAGACAAGGTCTAGCGATGGAGGATTGATGCCGATTAGCCCCCTGCCTTCTGTGTAGACAGCAGTGAGAACAAGGCTTCTTTGAGGTTGGACGAAAGAAACATGTAAGGCATGGGGAAACATACCTAGGCATCAGGGCAAGTTGTCTGCAAGGAAAAGATTATCACTGTTCTCAAAGATATCCCTGTGCTAGATTTCTCACTTGTTTCATGCCCCTACTACCAAATCCTACGCCAGTGTAACTGATGTCCTTACTTCTCTCATTTCTACCTTCCTCTGATCTTGCCTTTGTTTTTATCATGTGTAGCTAGAGTTCTCTTGCAAGACAGTGAAACATATCATCTCTACCAATTGTATCTATGAGAACCAAGAGGGATATTTTGTCCACCTAACGAGGAAGGAGGCTTATTAATCAGGATTTCATAAACCTAGACAGTGTTTTCCTCTCAGAGATTCAAATAGTCAGTGGCCAGAGGTTACTTACCTGATATAAAATACTTTAAACCAAGCATAACAGAGAGGCTGGTTTCAATGATGTAAGTTTTAAAAGAGAGAAGAGGTAAAATTTGGCCTATTGTAAGGGATTTGTGTAAAATACTCTGAGTGTCACTGGAGCAGGCAGAGACCAAGGCTGGGACAGAGAACAAGGCTCCCTAACACTCAGACAGCACCTGCTTTTTCATGACAACACTGTTTGGAGGTCATTTTCAGGTGCTAGGCAAGGAAGTAAGGAAAAATTCGGCACTGTAACAGTATCCCTTCAGCAATGAGAAAGTCTGTGCTTTGGTCCTGGGAGAGGAAATTGTGAACTTCCCTAGAATGGATGGAAAGAGAAAGCTGGAGCAGACCTCTCCATTCTGACCTATGCATCCTTGAGAGTCCTGTATTGTGTGACATGAAGTTTCTCTTAGAACTCAGAAAAGCCATCTGGAAGACCTGGTGCTCTTTATGATGCCTAGTGTGGCCCTGATGCCAGCCACTGAGGTTATGTGAATTATACATCCATCCTTTCAGAATAAAGTAAATTTCAGGGCTCATTTGTTTTTTATTCCCTGAAAAGGAAAACCAAGAGTTGGGCGACAGATAGAAATATCTGCCTGTATCTTCCTGGACTTCTGATTTCTCCCCTTTGACAGTCACCAAATCACCACCTGTCTAATTCCCCTTGGAAATGAAGGAATAGAGAGGTGTGTATACTTTAGTTTTGCCCCCTGATGCCTCTACATTCCAGAAACCAGTTAAGCATACTTCAAGATTAATAGTTTGAAATTAGCTTCAAGTGGACGAGGTTTGCTAGGATGAGTTGTTCCCCCTGAACTGGGAAAGAACACTTTAAGTGTGAGAGAAGGAAAACCACAGGTGTAAGGGGTGTTGAGGATGAGACTGGGCAGAAAGTGTAAGGTAAGGGTCAGAGCAAAACCAAGTCAAACATTAGGGTAGGATTTCCCAGGGCTTAGATCATACCAATATTATACCCATATGATGGACCATTTTTAGTGTTCCCCTCCTTCCATCCCAGCTAACTCTCCAATTCTCTTTGCCAAGTCTCTGGTTAGCCTAGGCACTCACCTGACCCAGCTTGTAAATCTTATCTTACCCTTTTAACCTGCTGTTTTCTCAACATTTCTGGCTGGATGTATCTTTTGCCCTAGGCGGGCCAGGTTTTAAGACATGTCCACCTGTCTCCCCAGATCAACTTAATTTAAATGGGTACATCCTCTTTGCTGCGAACAAGAGGGTTTTTTTATTGATGTTTCAGGAAAACTGGAATGGAGTCACTTCCTCTAAGATAGAGCGCTGCATTTCTTTACTCAAATCCCCTAGGAAAGAATGATTGATGAGCCAAGGTTTGCATTTCACTATATGTAACCAAAGGAGTCTCTGTTCAGTGTGTACTATGTCTTTCAGTATGTAGTCAATGGAAAATATTTTTTCCAGCTTTTTCTTTTGGAAAATATATTTGGTTGAAATAAGAAAGAGCTATTTAAATGCCTCTTTTATTTTAGTATTAATACTTGATCACAAATGAATCAATTTTCAGTATAAAAACTGGTATTTTATTTTATTTTATTCATTTTTAAAGATATATTTATTTATTGGACAGAGACACAGCGAGAGAGGGAACACCAGCAGTGGGAGTGGGAGAGGGAGAAACAGGCTTCCCGTGGAGCAGGGAGCCCAACACAGGACTCGATCCCAGGACCCTGGGATCATGACCTGAGCTGAAGGCAGACGCTTAATGACTGAGCCACCCAGGTGCCCCAAAAACTGGTATTTTAAAAAGTCATTAGGTAAATACAAAATCACTGACTTTCAGCACTTACATCAAGGATGATCCATATATTGAAGTGTATGAGAATTTTAAAAATCAGAATACTGATTCTCAGACCTTAAAGACTAATATAAAAATGAACAGGAGTTTCCAAGTAAATGGCTTCTTTCTACAGATTGGTGTAGGGTATTCTATATGATTATCTGGGTCCTGCAGTAAACCTGCCCTTGTGGTAAACTTGTTTTTGCCACATTTGCTTACTTTGACTATTTGATTAGTCTTCTTCTCACTGTCCTTTTTATGTAGGCTACTTTCCTAAGGGAACTCTCTCCCATTCCAGAGAACGTACTCCTGATGCTCTTTACTTTACCATACTTGAGGTATTTCCTTTTACCAAGGATGGGCAGAGAATCACATCAGTACCCAAGCAGTGAGATTTGTGAGAGGGGAGGATGGAAAAGGCAGGGTCTGGCTGTTTTTAAATTCCCCTACATAAGTGATCTCTGTAGGGCATTTGAAGTGTACTTCCTTGAAGAATAATTACATCATAAAATTGATCAACAGTGAAAATTGTTACTGGACCGGGTATGGGGCTAAGAAAATCCCCCAGCCATTCAGCTCAATTGAGCCCTCCTGTCATGGGAGAACCATGGAGTAGGACTGCAGGAGTCCAGCGGAGGAGACAGAAGATTGTATTTCATTTCTTACCTCTTCTAGCTTCTGCTTTACTCATTTCCTCTAAGTGTGCATTTTCTTTATTCAGTCTTTTCCTGGCTGGCTTTATCATTTTGGGAGAGTCAACAAATTAGAGGAAAGAAACTCTGAAGGAGAAGGGACTTTTCATTAATATTTAGGACCCTGTTTATTCCCCAGCCTTAGAAAGCAAATTAAAGAAATCTCTCCTGATGATACCAAAACCAGGACTGATTTAAGCAAGGTAGTCAGTCACATATAAAGCTTTCAAGCCCCTCCATATTTAATATTAGTCCAGTCTTTGGGCAGAGGAAGGGATAATAGATGCCTATAAAGGCACCTACTGAGTAAACATTTTGTGATTTCAGTGTAGAGTATATCCTGGAGCACAACCAAGATGTCTGATAGAAATTCTTGGGGAAATACCAGCTCAGGCCACAGAGTCAAATCTAAATATTACACTAGGGATTGACATGGGAATTTACATGGGTTTACAATGCATCTCAAAGCTTAAGAAAACATGAGCTAGAATACTAGGGGCCAGAGAAGAGGAGAGAAAGCACAAGGAATATATATTGTCATGTCATGATAGAAATTAAATGAATTACAAATATCTGGATTCAGAGACATATTGTGAAATGTTCGTTTTCTAAGCAAGGAAGAACAGAAGGAAATGAAGCTTAAATATGTTTTCTCGAGGAAGAACAGAAGGAAATGAAGCTTAAACATGTTTTCAGTGTCACCTTCTTGGGGGTTTCTCCTTGATACAGGAAGCCTATTCAGGGCAGCTCTAACAAGGGGACATTTGATTGGCCCAGAAGGACTGCTGGGAGGGAGGGGCCCAGAGGACTTTTATAAATTACCTCCAGGGAGAACCCTTAACTCCAGTCTCTAGTGCAAGTGATGCTTCAAGTGGTTTAGCTGTGAAGACTGAGAGGGAAAAAGATAACCAATAACAGCAACTGATTTGGGGGATTCAGCTTGAATTTTAGGTGTATATTGACTGATTGTTTTACATCTCACTTTCCTGACAAATAGTAACCCCTCCCTAAATTAATGAAGAAATAACTAGATGGGGCACCTGGCTAGCTCAGTCATGGAGCATGCGACTCTTGATCTTGGGGTCATGAGTTCAGGCCCGACAGTGGGTGTAGAGCTTTCTTAAGAAAGGAAGGAGGGAAGGAAGGAAAGTGGGAAGGAAGGAGGGTGGGAGGGTGGGAGGGGAGGAGGACTAGAAGATTAATTCCTTGAAGGAACACCAGGAACATACATGAGAGGGGCGTAGAAATGAGTGTCCCATTGAACTCAAGTCCCACCCTCCACCTTAGTTTCTCAGATATGCTCCGGCCCCCACAGACAACACCCACCAGTACTGGAGAGCTCCTAAATGGCTTTATGAGGCTTCTCCTTTCCTTGTTCTCTTAGGCCTACCTATACCAGATCTCTACGACAAAGGAAGGGCAGAAATAACAGAGTTAAAGGGTCTGAAATAAAACCCAGCCTTCTTTATACTTCTGTCTGATTCTATTCATGCTGAAACTAAGAGCCGAGGGAGAATGGGGAGTATGCACTGGAGGTACGCAGAAAACTTTTCCTGGTGATTCCATTTGAGTTGATTTGTTGCCCACACTAGGCTATGACCTATAGAAACTGTCCAGGAGGGGCGCCTGGGTGGCACAGCGGTTAAGCGTCTGCCTTCGGCTCAGGGCGTGATCCCGGCGTTATGGGATCGAGCCCCACATCAGGCTCCTCCGCTAGGAGCCTGCTTCTTCCTCTCCCACTCCCCCTGCTTGTGTTCCCTCTCTCGCTGGCTGTCTCTATCTCTGTCGAATAAATAAATAAAATCTTTAAAAAAAAAAAAAAAAGAAACTGTCCAGGAATTGAGGCCCTTTGAAGGGACAATAGAGCAGAGACCCTGGAGAGCTCACCTATTTGTGGGTGATGGAAGATAAAGTCCCCTTGCCAGAAAAATATATATGTATATGTATGTTTTTTCCTGGCCTATAAAGACCCTTCTTAGACAGCTACTGGGGAATAAGAAAAAGCTGCATGAAACCATCCTTTATTGATACCCTCTCAGGCCTATTTGTGCTGCTTTTCCATGAAGCCAAAATACAGGAAATTCTGGGAGATGAGAATGATCCTTCCTTTGCCCCTTTCTTGTTCAGCAGGTTGCAGCACTATAGCCAGAGTGAAGTAGTCTGGGAGAATGCAAAATAGTTTAGGACATAGAGTATGAATCTTCATTTCTCTGACATTCAGTTAATCTCTTCCCATCATTCAGCCTGTTAAAGCATTTCCAAAGTTTTCATTATAAAAGACTTTGCATTCATTCTAAGGAGTTAAATTTAGCCCATCTGGGAGGAAGGGGTAGAATTAAATAATTTCTAAGTGTCCCTGTCTAACTTTGGAGACTCTGACTTGTCATGGCTACCCACAGTGGAGTGATGAAACCTGAATGAAAACCTGGCAGACAACAGCAAATAATGGTGGGGTATCAGGCTCAGACTCAGGATAATTTGCTTTCTTTTAATTGAGCAGCAGAAAACCTGGACATGTATACCTTCTTAAAGTATTCTTCACAGACTGGGTCTCTTATGCCAAGAACCGGGTCATGAAGACCCCTCCTAGACAGATCTGACAGACTTAGTGGAGGTTGTAAGAACCAGTCTCTTCCCCTGATGTCTCCTGACTGCATTTCTCTGCCATTAAGCATGACTATAAAGTAGGCAAGAATCTCAAGGAATAAGGACACTACCCGAGACACAGAATCCTGTTCTTTCTTGCCACTCTTCTCTACATGTTAGGGCTTGAGACGATGGGGAAAAATCCTTGGGAAATTAGGGAGCACAATAGAAGATGCAATATGAAGCTTTATTCCTCCCAATTCTGCATTGCTGAATTTGCTCTCAAACTGTACCTATAAGAGCCCACGCCAATTCTTTAGTATTAAACAGAGGACACCACACAGTTTGCTGATTTATAACTTGATGATAGTCTTCCAGAAGGCATCATTTATTAAAAATAGTAACAAACATCTCAGCCTTGAAAGTCAAATTTGGAGAGATTTGGTTATGCTGTTGGGAGGGAGAGACACTCATTATTCAATGGGAGGATCTTACATCTAATAAAGTCTGGAGAAAAGAAGCAGATGATTTCTAAACAGTCTTCGTTGGAGAGGGAGCTTATAATACTTGATTCTCAAGTAAAGGCCCAACACTAGTGCTATGAAGAACTTGCTGAGAATTTTATAGAAACTTCTCACCACAAGAATAAAGCATATAGCTCGTTTCCTATGGGATGAAAGTATCCCCTCTAAGAAAGGATACTAGGAATTTTGAGCGCTTATAGGTCAGAGTTCTGCCTACTGAAGAAGCAACATGAAGCTCCCCCTCCAAGGCTGAGTCTTTCATACTGAAGTATAAGTCACGAAGACATCTCCCACAAACCTCTGAAAGGTTAAGAGACAAGGAAGCACTGTCTCTCACACCTTGTCTTCACCCTTCAATACTTTGATTTGTGTTATTAGGGCTGGGACTATGCAAATCCCATTGCTGCTTGACCAATCAGCCAATTCTGCCAATCGGGGAGTGCTAGAGGGAGACTAGGAGACTATAGGAGAGAGAAGGGACTTGTTCTTTTCCATTTGCATCCTGTGTACTTGAGGTTCTTGGGAGCATCACTCCAGCAACACTAGGGGGAAAAGAAGGGGAAGGGGGGAGGAGAAGGGTAGAAAGAATCGGAGGAGAAAGAGGGGGAGGAAAAAGAAAACTAACAGAGATAAGTTCCAGACATCATGTTCTTTCCCCTAAATACTTCTGTGCATATTTTCTAAAAATAAGGACAATTTCTTTCATAACAAGAGTTCAATTATCAAAATCAGAAAATTAACATCAGTATAATTCTCTCTAATCTATATACCCCATGCAGATATTGGCAGTTATTCCATTAATGTCCTTTATGGCAAATTGTTTTATTTTGTTTTGGTTCCCCAGGATCCAGTCCAAGATTCCACAGCATTTAATAATTATCATGTCTCTGGTCTTTAATCTAGAAGGTTTTCTCAGTTCTGTTACCTTGTCTATTACCTTGATGTTTTTGAAGAGTGCAAGTCAGTTATTTTGTAGAATGTTTCTCAGTTTGGGTTTGTCTGCTGTTTCCACATGGATTAGAATTGATACATAATGCATTCAAGCAGAAATACCTTCAAAAGTGATGCTGCATTGTTTTCAGTGCATCATGGTAAAGAGGCACATGATTTCTGTTTGTCCTCCTCTTAGGGCTTTTTTTTTTTCTTTTTTTAAATCTCGAGTTCTCTTTTTTTTTTTTTTTAAACATTTTATTTATTTATTCGACAGAGATAGAGACAGCCAGCGAGAGAGGGAACACAAGCAGGGGGAGTGGGAGAGGAAGAAGCAGGCTCATAGCGGAGGAGCCTGATGTGGGGCTCGATCCCATAACGCCAGGATCACGCCCTGAGCTGAAGGCAGACGCTTAACCGCTGTGCCACCCAGGTGCACCTGTTATTCTACTTTAATGTTTATAACAGTATAGAGTCATGGATTCTAATTTTATTGTATGGATTATATTTTATTACTACCATTATTCATTTTTATGCTCCAGCTTTCCCATATTTTGCTAATGGAAGCCCTTTCAAATTGTCTCCTTTGACTTTTGAAGTGTCCCATCATTCTTTGAGTACTTCCTTATTTTCTGGTATGGCAAGATGTTCCAGCTCATTTTGTACTTTACCACCCCAGCCTCAGAGTCAGCCACTTCCCCAAGGATCCCTGGCTTCTTTTCTTTTAATGAAATTTGAAACCATGATTTGGATAATGGTGTGTCATTGCTGCTAGGCCCTCTCCCCCCACCCTGCATCTCACTACCAACTTGCATTCACACAGCAATCTACGAGAGTGTCTGTTTCACCACAACCTCATCAACAGAAGTTGTTTTTATAATAATCTGATTTCATAAGATAGTTTCCAGTGGTGTGTTCTGGTCATAAAGGCCAGACTCACAAAGATCTAGGAAGGGGCAGTGGTCATTATGCCACTTAAAAGTATATGCCTTAGGAGCACCTGGCTGGCCCAGTTGGTGGAGCATGTGTCTCTTGATCTTGGGGTTGTAAATTTGAGCCCCACGTTGGGTGTAGAGATTACTTAAAAATAAAAATCTTAAAAAAAAAAAAGTGTATGCTCTGTCCCAGCCTGGAGGCACAGGGTGGTTACTTGTCTCCAAAGGACTCCCCTCGCTGTAGCTGTGTATGGTTGAAGTTCTACCTGCAGCTTTCAGTACAAGACAGGCTAGGTATTTCCTGGTAATCTCTGTCTACCTATCCCCTTATATATGGGAGATATAAGAAGGGCCAACATAAATCAGAGTACAAATTACAGGAGTTTATGAAGCCCTGTCTGAAAGGCTTTCCCTGATATTAGACTTGGATTATTAAGACTCCTGCTGATTCTGGAGTCCTCAGGAGTACCTCAGTGAAAAAAAAACCCCTTTTTTGGATTTAAAGGCTACACATAAAAACAAAGACAATTAAGAGTAGAAAGGAATATTGGGAAGGTGAGTATATGACATAAAGCAAAGGGTTGTATTACTCCTCTTTGTCTGCCCTCAATGCTAAGATTTTTGGCCAGAGTACAAAGTGACTAAAAGGAGAAATAGGATAAGATAGTTAGCATGAGGGGTGGCTCCGTTGGTTAAACATTTGTCTTCAGCTCAGGTCATGATCCCAGGGTCCTGGGATTGAGCCCCACATTGGGCTCCCTGCTCAGTGGGGAGCCTACTTCTCCCTCTGCCATTCCCCCTGCTTGTGCTCTCTCTCTCAAGTAAATAAAATAAAATGTAATTAAACAGAATAGAATCTTTAAAAAAAAGACAGCATGGGGCACCTGGGTGGCCCAGTCAGTTAAGTCACTGCCTTTGGCTCAGGTCATGATCAAGTCCCACATTGGGTTCCCTGCTCAGTGGAGAGTCTGTTTCTCCCTCTACTCTTCCCCTCTGCTCGTGACCTCTCTCTCTCTCTCTCTCTCTTTTTCTTAGATAAATAAATAGAATCTTAAAAAAGACAGCATGAAGCTATATTCCACTTGATTCTGCTGTGGCAGATTTGTTCACCAGAGTATATGTGTGAAAACCAATCCCAGACTGTTTAGTGGTGTAGGACACAGAATAGATCCATGACTGCCCTATAGTTCATATGAGGTCCTGCCAGAAGGCATGATTGAAAAGATCCTGGTCTTTACGGTTAGACTGAACAAGTTCTGGGGATTATCCTGGGGCAGGGTGAGATTCAGTATTTTATTGCTGAATTTCTAATCAAGCCAAGAGTGGAGGAAAGAGTCAAGCAAGATGTGTTTCACTGAAGAAGGCTTTTCACTGGAAAAGGAAAGGTAAATTCTGGTTTTCAATTGCAGCTGCCGTGCACAGCCAGGAAGACTGAGGGTCTTGCAGGGACCTTGATAACGTCTATGAAGTCACTTCTCTATTGAGCAGTGAAGGTGAAGGGGAGATACCCTACCACCAGGACACTAGGAATGTTGGTGGCTCATCACTCCAGTATGTCTTGAAAGAAAAGAAGAGAAACAGCATCACGATTCCTCTCCAAGTTTGGTCTCCCAGACCAAGCTCTGGACTAAAAAATTGCCATCCTGTACTTTCGAATTTTTAGTCTCAACCATTTTCTCATCCTCCATTTTATACATGAATCTGTCTGACCTGGGAATAGGGAGCAGAATGGAAGAAGGGATGGAAAAGGATTGAGGACACTGGATGAAGCAAACAATTATTTGGTGCTATATTAGCTAAAGCTTAGATTAAAGAAATCTGGGGAGCCCAGGAGATGTTTTTAGCCAACATATGAAGCTCTTTTTTCTTGGTCTTATATCACTTGCTCCTAAAATCCTGATCATAGAGACTTACCCAGGTATATCTGAGGAACTGATGCTCAGAAACTAATACTCATTCCAGCCCTTGGTTCAAGAGATAACAAAGATTGTCATGATGACCTACAAAAGGCCAGGCCTGTGACTTAGTCTAACTTAGGTCATAGAGGCCATGGTTAGGCATAAAATATTCTTTCTGGCATGATACCCCATACTGAGGTCTGGGAAATGATGACTTCTCCTCCTTCAGGGAAGATATATGAAACAAACCTACACCTGTTCTACGATATCTCTGCGTAAAGTCAGACCCAGGTCATTTTCCAGAAAATTCTGGGAAATTAGGACATTGCATGACATAAAACACTTTGCTATTCCTCTTTGACATCCTCATGCTATTATGTCTTAGGGCCAAAATAAAAATGGTTGGAAAATGGAGAAAATATTAGGAGCCTCATCACCTCTGATTCACAGTTAAGTGTTTTAATCCAAAGTAATTAGGTATTAAAACAAGATAGTCACTATCATCTCATTGTATCAAAAGAAAGAATAAAGTTCTACTCTTAATTATGAAGGCTAGACAAATCTTAAGAGTTACAGAGGAATTTGTATGAAGTTCAATATGCCACATCTCCTTTTGCTCTCGTATTTAAAGATTGTCCCATGTTACAAAGGCAGATTACAGCTTGCTGGGAATCTAGTGAAAATAATCATTAAGCAATGTGATCTATTCTTCCTGTCTGGGTCTCCAGTTACTTAGTGACTATGGATAAAATAAAGAAGGCTTGGAAATTGAGCTGTTTGGCGCTGTAGAAAGAAGGGACACTTTTTTCACTCAGTGTTAATTTTCTCCCTACATAATGACTTTATTTATTTATTTTTTAAAGATTTTATTTATTTATTTGACAGAGCTAGAGACAGCCAGCGAGAGAGGGAACACAAGCAGGGGGAGTGGGAGAGGAAGAAGCAGGCTCATAGCAGAGGAGCCTGATGTGGGGCTCGATCCCAGAACGCTGGGATCATGCCCTGAGCCGAAGGCAGACGCTTAACCGCTGTGCCACCCAGGCGCCCCTACATAATGACTTTAAAAGCCACATCTCGGATGATACAGTAGCCTGAAAGGAGATGTTAAATTCACTATTCATGGCACTCTTAGGCAGAAACCCTTTCACAAGTTATGAGGATGGTCTAACCGTAGTACAGTCTTCATTCTGCCACTGATCCTCTGCTCTGATATTGAAGGCCAAACACCCAAAATTCAGGAAAAGGGTCTGGCCGAATTTTCCATAATATTAATGTAAAATCTAAATCTACCTGGAGTTGGGATGATGTAAGTGACCCCTCAGGGGACCTCTGAGGCGTAAAAGCCATGGACTGTCTGTAATGCCCACAAGCATGGCTATCAGAACTCTGTAGGGAATTGGGGCTGCATTTGTGTTAGGCTTTCTAAGAGGAACTTCCATTGGAAGGGGCGCTAGAGAAGTAGGAGCCACAGAACTTACAGTTCTATGGAATAGGAGAGGCGTGATGTCCTTTCTCTAGGCTTGGTTTCTTACATTGACTCTGGGCTATGAAGGCCTCTGCCAGACCACACTAGACAAGTCAAGGGAAACTCATGAAGCAAAACATCTTCTCTTCTCCCTGTGCCTTCAAGAAATTCTTTTTTATGAATAAGACAAACAGTGAAATTAATAGGCGGTTTGGGCACGAGCAACTTCTCTGAATAAAAATCTATTTTTCTACCCCTGTGCTACTGCACTGTATTGTGGAGGTGAGGAAGCATGAAAAATCAGCCAAATGATGGGGACGTAGCATGATGCTGCACTGCATGTCTGTAGCTCACTTTCAATTTACCTGACCACAAGGAAGATGTGAGGGGTTGGAGATGAAACCTAAAAATAACTGCTTCTTGTATAACCAAGATATCCTGACCCCTGACTTGCCTGGGAGAATGAACGACCCCTGACCTATTCACGCTGAAAGGTCATATTCCTGCCAAATACACTCCCTAAGCCCTCCACATCTTCTGTTTTAATATTTCTCTATAAGTCACCAAGAGGATTATTACGTGTGCTCAAGAATCAGTGTAGCAGCCTCTGGTCTTCGCTTCTCAAAACCAGGTCTTCCTTGTTGTCACTAAACATATAGACCCTGCTGCTTCTAGATGCTTCTGACATGTGGTCTGCTGTGCTTCCCACCGCTCTGCACAAGGCCGCAACTCCTCCATGGAGCAGTAGTGGACCAGTTCACCCTGCCCACTGATGCCCTCCATCCTTGTCAGGCAGACATGCTTAGCAGTCCCTTTCAAAGTAGGGAGAGTTCACTCGCACCTCTGCCTTACGCTCTTTTAGGGGAGGGGAAAGCTCTTTTCTTTCCATGTAAAGCTCTTTCAGTGAGGTTAGAACCATTCTCTCTGCCTCCTTTAGAAGAGTTGGCAAAGCAAGACTGCTTGAGCCCCAGTGTGCGGAAGTGTTGAGTAGGATGGATCTTTCTGTTTCCACGCAAAATACAGAAGAGCTGACACCACCCCCCTCCAACCCTAACCCACTCGCAGTGTGATGAGGTCCAGGCTGATGTAAGGCCCAGGGCCACATTCCACCCACAAACATTGTTTTCACCCATTCTCCTTTTTTATCCTATATTTTTAGTTATTTATCTCTCTGCCATAAATATAGTTGTAAAATGGGAGAATTTTGTGAGAGATGAAGACATTGCATGAAATGAGAACCCCCAAATTTAACTTTGCCAGGAAGAGGCAGTGGGCAGACACAAAACATCTCGAAGAATTCCTTAAAAGGTTTTGTTCTCCTTGGCATGTTGTGATCCAGTCGATGAAGTTAAAAAATAATCTGGCAAGACCTAGAAAGGTTAGAAATTCCATTTATTTGACTTCAAGATCATACCACTGTGCCCTTAACATCCTGTGTGAGGTCTCTTCCCAGGACAAGAGAAGAGGTTAATATTCATTTCATCTGTTGATTCAGGTGGTACAAGGGCTGGCTAGTATGACCTACAAAAGATCGATCAGAAGCATAGTTTATTCAGGGTCATAAAAATTAATCCTTTGCATAAATTCGTATCTCAGGGCTTGAAGTTCACATGAGACTGCATAAGTTAAACCACTCTTGTCCTCTCATTTCTGTTTAGCCTATAAATATCTGGCTTTTCAAATGCTCTATGGGCCAGTTTTAGCATCTTATAGGTCCTCTGATTAATTAGCTAATTAAAATAAAATCATTGATGTGTACCTTTTGCATTTGCCCGAGGGTCCCAATTTTATTATTTTGAAAGCTAGACATCAACAAGAGTTAAGAGATTTACAGATTTATTTGAGAGTTGGTTTGGGATTTGTTGAAGACTGGGAAGTTTATTATAAGGAGAAACAGATGCTGAGAAAAGTGAAGGAGTTTGGAATTAAGATAAAAGAAAAGAGGCTTTAAAGAGTTAAAAGGAGGAAAATGGCTTTCCCAAAATTGAGCTCCCCCTTTTTAGATTTGACCTAGCCTTCCCTCCATCGTCCCCATTCTAGGATCAAGCCCATCTGATCCATAATGGGAGTCTCTGGCTTTTCAGCTTTGAAAGGCCCCTTAGCTTGTACCAGTGGCTAGAACTAGGGGCCTGTTAAGCAAGAGTGCCTCAGGAGGTGGCAGTGGGCAGACACAGACATCTCTAAGATTTCCTCACAAGGTTTTGTTGTCCTCAGAGTGGGAGTGGGGGGAACCCACAGAACTCAAATTCCTTCACTGTGCATTTTTCTAACATGGAAGTGTTAGCAAGCTCCAGGCTCCCAATTTCACACTTCAGATCAACTGTAAGAAACAAATCGAATAGTAATAAAATGTAAATATTTAAAGAAAGTTGGCTCATAAATATGAGACAGACCAGGCAGTCTGTAAACTCCACTTACAGACAACACTTTTCTTCTTTCAGTGCCTCTGCACCTGGCACACCTGTCAGATGAAAATAAGTCCTCAGCTGTTTGAGGTGTCTAAAAGATAATTTGGGGGGAGGTTGAGTTGGGAGGAAACATTTTCTAAAATTTGAGAGCTGTAAGCAAATGTTTGGGGCTATAAAGGCTTTCATAAGAAACGTTCATATGTGGAGGTGGGTATAACAGAACAGCTAGAACTCACAGAGACTTGTCTACATGCCAGGTGTGTGCTAAGGTTTTTATAAACATAATTCATTTAGATCTCTATTTAGTAGGCAAAGGCGATTTCTACCCTAACTTCCCTAGCTTCGTAGAGGAGGACATTGAGGCTGAGGGAGGGTATGGTTACAGGGTCTCACAGTTAGAAGGTGGCAGACTTGGGGCTGTAACCCAGGAAGAAGTCAAACTAGTTGTGGTAGAGAATATGGTTTAGATGTTCAGGAAGCTCAGAGTAGAGGAAGGCCATTCTTTTTCTTTCTTATTTTTTTTTTTAAAGTTTTTATTTATTTATTTGTCAGAGAGAGAGAGAGTGCTCACGCACAGGCAGGGGGAGTGGCAGGCAGAGGGAGAAGCGGGCTTCCCACTGAGCAAGGAACCTGATGCTGGACTTGATCCATGAGCCAAAGGCGGAAGTTTAACCATTTAACCGACTGAGCCACCCAGGCATCTGAGGAAGGCCATTTCTTGATGGCAATCCACTTTTTCAGATTTAGGGGATTTTCTGAATCAAAATTATGGTATTCTTCCAGGCTTCATCTACCCTTCTCAGCCAAGTTGCTTCCATTGCCATGAGCTCATTGGTGACATGTGCAACGCATAGATTGGTCATTAATGCCAAATTCTCCAGAGCTCTATGCCTGGGGAGGAAGGGAGGAAAGGCCCCCCAAAGTTGGGCACTTAGAACCCTTTCATGTTTCCCCACACTTTCCCAGAGTCAGAGTGCTGAGGCCTTTCCTCCCTATAGAAGGGACCAATGTGACCTCTGAAATGGAAGAGATAGCTGTCTACTTAGAAAGGATCTTGCTGTCTCCCTCTCCTTCAGCCCCAGCATCCAGTCCACCAGCAAGTCCTCACAGTGCTACCTCTAAAACGTATTTATTCGAAATAGTGCAATTTTTTCTATGTCCACTGCTACTACCTCATATTCCCAATATCACTTCCAGCCTAGATGTCCACAGCACCCTAATTCTATCCACTTTTACCCACTACCAGTTCCTTCTCCACAATACTTTAAACCAAATTTAAACTCTTCAATGGCTCTTCACTACATTTACAAAAAACTCCAATTACCTAACAGTGGGCTACAAGGTGCTGCATAATTTGGTTCCTGCCCGCCTTCCCAACTTCCCTTCTTGCCACTTTTCACCATGCTCACCATTTCCAGCTATACTGACCTTCAAAAGTATTTTGTATTCCTGGGTGTCTCTCTTCTCAGAACTCATCCTTCCATGTGAACCTCTCTTTTCTCAGCTCCTACATGACTGCCATAATCCATACTTCATTTCTCAGTTTAAATGCCGCCTCCATAGTGAGTCATTCCTATTCTCCCTACCCCCATTCTTTATCTTCCTCTCTGGTTCATTGCTTCATAACACTTGTGAAAATTTGCTATTTTTAAAAAAAGATTTATTTATTTATTTTGAGAGAGAGTGCACCTATGAGTAGGGGGAGGGGCAGTGGGAGAGAGAGAATCTCAAGCAGACTCGATACTGAGTGCAGAGCCTAGGTTAAGAGTTGATCCCAGGACCCCGAGATCATGACCTGAGCCAAAATCAAGAGTTGGATACTTAACTGCCTGAGCTACTCAGGAACCCTACGAAAATTTGCTATTGTTTTAGTGGTTTGTTTTCTTGCTCTTTGGCTGCCCCACCCACTAGACTGTAAGCTCCATCATGACAGTTCACTCTGGGATGCATGTGCTTTTTGTGTTACGTAACGCATGTTCTCCATTCTTAGTGCTGGGTGTAATAAGATGTTTTGAGTTACTAGGCACTGTAAGAATTCTGAAAATTATGATGCCTCCCATAGACAACTAAAAGTAAAAACTATGCTAAAATTAAAATGAAACTTGCATATATTCTGAAATCAAACCATCATATCTAGATTTTCTGATTGCAAAATTTTGGAAAAGGCCACTGAAATGGAACTTTTCTCACTTCTTTGGTGTCCCTGATTTGCTGGTAACCTAAGTCCATGTGTTGTCTGCCATTGGGTAATATACAACTGCCCTGGACCTGAAAGGGAAACACTATTTCATGCTTCAATATCAGAGCAAAAGTTTATATTATCATGTAAATCTTACTTAATAAATCTGTAACGAAACAGTGGTCACTGTTAGCATTACACCTCTTTTTCCACTGTAAAAACAGTTTATCTCTTGGCCTCCCTTCATTCCTTCTCATCCCACACAGCCTGTCAGCTCCTTAGCTATTGACAAACTCTAACTCCTCAAATAAATTAACAGAAAAAAAAAAAAAAAAAACCACGGTGGAAAGAAGTTGTGTGCTTATGTGCGTGAGTGGTTGGGGGGAAGGAGGCAAATTCTTTCAACAAACACATAAGGGCCCATAATATACACAGATACCGTGCTAGGTATCAACATTAAATAAAACGTGAGTAACTTGCTTGTTCTTGCACATTTCAGCACCTGTGTACATTTCCTTCCCTTTTTCTGAAACCAACTGCCCCTACCTTACCCTATTATCCTCCAGTAATATCTTCCTTGGGCTCCTAAACTGTTAGATCTTCCCTTTATATGCTGTCAGAATTCCGATGGTTCTCTGTTGTAGCCCTCAACATAATTTAATTATGTTTAATTATATAGTCTGTCTTTCCTTTTAGATTATTAGCTCCGTGGAGAGAGTGTTCATGTTGTCTTATTCACAGCTATATCCCTAGCACCTAGAATAGCACGCAGTAACAGCTAGCAATAAATATTTGTTAGGTTGGCATAGCAATAAATGAATAAATGAACAGTATATTCCTGTCCTCAAAGTGCTTACAGTCAAGTAGGAAAGAAAGACAAAGAAAAAACTATTTGCCCTTCAACATCATGAGGTCAGCAATAAAGACATGACAGGGGACAATGGGAACATCACTTCTAATGCTAATCCTGGTCTCCTTTGAAGACTCCCCAGAGAAGGTGATGGAGAAGTGATTAGGATGAAGAATTGGGGCAGGGAAGGCGCAGCCAGAGGAAACAGGGTGAGCAAAGGCCAATGTGTCCACCTTCTATGCAGGCATTTGTTCATAAGATGGTTGGCCTTAGGAGTATGGAGTTCATGGGAGGGTTCTAATATTTTTGCTTACTGGTAATATTTTTTTAAAGATTTTATTTTCTTTTAAATATTCTCTATACCCAGACTTACAACACGGAGGTCAAGAGTCACATGCTCTACTGACTGATCTAGCCAGGTGCCCCATTACTGGTAGTATTGATAAAGGATATGCAGTGAGGTCCAAATGATATCTTTTTTCTTAATGAATTCAGAAAGATCCTGACAGCTTACATTTAATGTTCTCTGTAAATACATAATATGTTAATAATCTCTTACGGAGTGCACAAAGAATAAACATTGACTTCTGACTGTGACTTCTCCTTTTTGTCCCCTTTTTGGGGGAAATCAAGACATTGGCCAATCTCTGAGATAAACATCTCTAGAAACCCTCATGGTCTGCTGAAAGCTGGTCTGCAGTCAAGTTCTTAGAATAACCCTGAGTGATCTGAGTGTTTTGGAAACATCCAGAATAATATGCTATGCATAACCATAATTATTTAAAGTGATATTTATAATGATATGAGCTACATATTATCTATTGTTTACTGCATGCCAGGTACTTATTAGCTTTTTGCAACAAATAACTGTGATCTTCAGAACAACTCAGTGAAGTGTAGGTACTGCTAGCATGTCATACAATGAAGAAACTGAGGCATATAGAAATTAAGCAGCTTGCCCAAGGTCATTCAGAAAACAAATGGTGAAGCATGAACTCAATCCAAAAAGTCTGTCTTCAGAGCCTACACTTTGCAGCTTCCTCCCATGCTGTGGTTTCTCCTGAAAATTTAATGTCACTTTTGAAGCCAAGACCCACACCCTGTACTTTTTCAGACATCTCATAGAATCCAGAAGTCAAAATTGGAAAGGTCCCAGAAGAGGTAGATAGTCTGCTCACTGTTAGTACTACTGGAGAAGACATTCTTAGAACAAAATCAGTGTTTCTCAAATAACACCATGCATACCACCGGCAATATGCTAGATAACTTTGAATATGCATGAGCAAACGTTTCCATTTCATAACTATGTATATTTAAAATATGTATCAGATAGACATTATGCTAATATGCATTATGCTAATAAGATAATTTGTATAATTATCTTAGTTTTTAATTTTGAGCAATATCAAAAATATATGTGGACAAATAATATTACAACAATAGCCTATATAGCCATGATCCAATGCAGACGTTGTTGATATTTTATTTATTTACTGGTTTATTCATTCAACAAATATTTATAGAGCACCTAATATAGGTCAGGGACTGTTCAAAAACAGATAAGCAAACAGAAATCCCTGCCCTTTTGTAGCTTACATTCTAGTGGAGAGAAACAGATAACAAAAAATGTAGAAGCACAAATAAATAATATAGTATATTAGAAGATGACAAATACCATGGAAAAGTAGAGGATGATTAGAGAGGAGGTGGCAATGGAGAGAAGGAATGAAATTTTAAAATTATTTAAAAAATTACAAATAAAGTTAGTGTCTGTTTTAGCCTCCCAAAATGTATGATTTTGCTTTAAGTTCCTATCTCTGAGAACACTCTTTTTACCATGCTTATTTTTATTTATATTCTAGTGAAGGCAGAGACAAATTTCATTTTAAAATAACAAATAAAGTAGATAAAATAAATAGTAAATAATTAAATATTTGAAAAAACTATTATTAAATAATGATAACAGTGCTTCATGGATATGGCAAAAGGTGGGAGAGCATTTGAATGACTAAACTGTTTGAACACGAACACTGTTTTCTCCCCCAGTTGATTCTGCCTGTGTTGATGGGAGGAGAGAAAACTGGAATGGCTCACCCCAGCCAAGTGAAAGATGAAATTCTCCCTCACGAGGCCAGTGGGGAGGGTTCTGTCACCCAGACATGTCCGAGCTTCTACAACCCACAGCTTTCCTTTCTGCTTACGTACTTGACCATCTCTGTGGAGACAGCAGAAGGTGAAATACAGAGAAGAATACCAAAAAAGCAAGACAACCCATTCCTTCCTGTTGCATGACTACACTTACGTGATGCTGGTGTGGAAGTATGTGCAGGCAGTGTGGTTGCTCAGTCTCTGGTGGGAGGCAGGAACCACCAGCTGCACAGAGCAGGATGCAGGCTTCCCTTGGGAGAGGACCAAGAGGTAAGGCCAAGGATGGTAATGAGGATGACTGCAGCCCTTTCCTTGACCACCTAATTATCTTCAAGTTAGTTTTGTTAGAATAAGGCCCTTGCATCAAGAGTGACCCCATCTAGGAAAAAAAATCTTACATTTTAATATTGATTACTTAAGAACAAGTAACAAATAATCATAGCTACCATTTATTGAACAGTTACTGTGTGCTAGACACTGTGTTAATGCTCTACATACATCATTCTGTTCAATTCTCACAATGACTCCATGAGATTCTGTGATTATTTCCAAAAACATTGGTTCAGGGAAGTTAATTTTTGTGTGTCAAGTCATATCTATAGTAAATATTGGCACCAGAAATGGATCCCAGGCTGTCTGACTCTGAAAATTACATTAATCCTATTTGAACTTCTAAATAACCCTATGGGTTAAGAGCAAAGGGTATCTCCATTCCATGGAGAAGTGGCAGAAAACTGTAATGATTGGGTGGGGAGCAAATGTTAGTATTAGAAGAGTCAGAGTTTTAATTGTGGCCCTATCATTAATTAGCTGTGTTAATTTGGGAAATTTCTTTAAGTCCTTTAAGACTTAGAACATGCTCAACTGTCGCATTTTAGAGAACCTTTATTCTTTCAGGCTCTCTGTCTTTGCCATCAGCAGCAGCAACACATCATGTATTGTTTTCTCACCTTAATTTTTTGCTTTGTCCGAATTTGCCATGCTATTCCCTCGATCCCTTGAATTAAGGGGCAGCTACAATGTACCACTACTGCTACTACCACTACTACTGGTAAACATTTATTTGCATGCTTAGTACATGCCAAGTGCTATTAATGCATTATTTCATTCACTCTTTACAACTATTGCATTTGGTAAATACTAGTGTCATCTATAATTTATAGTTAGAAACAACTCACAAAGAACTTGGAACACTGCTGATTTCACCTTTTTTCTACCTACTACCCTGACTACCAGCTGGCTTGGGAACTCCAAAAGGGCATCCATGAAAATGGTGTCCATGAAAATGGCTTAGAATTTTCTGCAGGAAATTTAATACTCCAGGAATTTGACATTACAAAGGTTTGGAACTATCCACCAACTGGTTAGTGTTCCTGAGAACCGTGTAGTTGCTCAAGAAATTTCTGTTCCAACTTCCTTTTCCACAGGGGAGTGCCAGATACCTCCAAGTCCTATTCAGAGAGAGAACTGGAAAAACAGTGAGACCAAGTGACTCACTTGAGAAGAACAAGCAGAGTAGTGCTAAGAGATCAGACTTATTTTATTGTAAAGTCCAGCCACTTACTTAGCTTTTTAACAACCTTGAGTGACATTGAGTAAAAGATGTTATCAAGGACAACATATTTGGAGTAATTATAATTTCCGAGTGCAAGATATGATTTTCTCCATTTGTTATTTTTTTCTGATGGCAAATTTTAATACATTTTGTTGGAAAACCATAGTAAGTGCAAAAAATAGCTAAGTTATTTTCTATGTTTAGTCTTGATTTCGACTACATTTAAATTATTCTCTTCTTGTGCCTGTACACCCTTACCCCATTTTTCAAGACCCAGAATCCAGGTGGGAGAGACCAAGAGCATCCCAGAGGGCAGCAGCACAAATTCACTCCCCTCCAGCCCCTGCAGCTCGTTTCACCCATTTCCCCTCCCCCTTAGTCTGGTGGCTCACCATTGGTCGTTGCCATGACAACCAGCAGCTGCCGGGACAGGCAGCCTCTACCGCAGCAGGGGTGGGGCTTTGGGGGAGGGGGCAGGAGAGGAGGAGCCAGAGGAGGTGTCTGCTGCAAGTTCCTGGCTGCTTCTGAGCTCACCCCATCCTCCGAGAGGGAGGAGGCAAGTGGTGATGCCGCTGCTCCTGCCGCCTCGACTGCTGATGCTCTAGTGAGGCTGGAAGGGTGGTTCCTCTTCACACCATCGCCAACCAGAGAGCGAGGGAACAAAATCCCAGCAGCAGCTGCTGATGTTGGGTTCGGAGGCTGTATCCGACTCGGTCACAAGGAAAATGGATTCAGTTTGCATCTTTCCCTCCTTTCAACAGCTTCTCCGGGTCTCATCATGGTAAGTAGGAGACTATGGAGCTATCTTCTTGGTTTAGCTGCCGGTTAAAGGACCTATGTATACATTTGTGGCCAGCACTTGAACAATGACTCCCTCGGAGTAGGAGAGAATGATGTGGAGACAGAGATGGGGATGGAGAGAGAGGAAGGTTGCCAGGAAGAGAGAAGTAAGAAAGCATCCGCTGTGTTTAAAAAAAAAAAAAAATGGTGTTCTGATTTTATCTTGAACTGGCTTAGAATGCAGCCTGAGCCACTTGGTTCCTTTCCTTCCAAGCTTAGCTGCAGAATCAGGGGGTGGAAAAAGAGCCAGCAAGAAATGGGTGTTATTGAAAGGACTCATTTAATTTGCGGCTCTCACATACAGGGTTGGGCCTTCCTCAAAAACCCATTTGGTGCCTCCTTAGCTTCCCGGCTTAATTATGAGGTGATTTTGCTTATTTCCTTCATCGCTAAAAAAGGTGGCCTCAGAATTTAGCATTCCATTTCATTTTCTAATGTACTTTGTTGTGAAACCATTTGCTGTATAGAGTTTGATTTTTAGTAGGTAGATGTGATTGTGAATATACAAATGTATATCCTATGGATATGCATATCATATATACACATGTTTCTAAGCACAAGTAGTGCATTTATGAACATATTTATATGCATACTGTGCTCTGTAATCATATTTATGCGTTATAAATGCCCTTGCATGCTTGGAGGTAATTGCATATTTTTGAAACTGTGCTTCTGGTTTGTATTATTCATTGGCTTCATTTGGGTTAATGTGAGATTTATTCTTGTTATTGTCCCTTAGTTTCATTGTGACCAATTAGGACAGATGCCTATCATTTAATCTGTATCTTAGCACTAGATGCGAATTCATAGCCTTCCTCTTTTCTTTATTTTTAATTGGTTTTGTGGGGGGTGAATTGAGAACCCTGAATTTACAGTGATGGGAAAGGGAGGTGGCTTGAGGTATTATTTTGTGTCCAGCATCTTGCCAAGTGAATGTTGAAACAAATCAGTTTTCTTGAAATTCTACTCCATCCCTTTCATGTTTGTGTCTTGTGTCCCAGGAAGCACACATGAGCTAGAAGGTGAAATGCATTCATTTTATTTGATAGTGCTGCTTGCTATTTGGTCTTCATTCCTTCAGTATCCAGGCACCATTTTACAGTTCTCTCAAATGTTGTATTATGGGTCACTTCTGTAAGTGGTTAAGTAGGAAAGTGGGATTGTTTTGAAAATCTAGGTGTTCCCAAGTACCTTAGCTATTGCCAAATTAGCCTGCTTATACAATGAAATGAAGCAAGAGAGTGAGTAAAATTTAGCAAGAGAATGTATGGCAGGTAGCCTGAAATGGGGGTCTGTTGTAGTTTACAAATGCTTACTAGGATCTGCTTGACCTTTTATTATGTCAAGGCTTTAAGGCAGCTCAGGAGACTGAAGATGGGTGAGATGAGTAGGGTACAGGACTCCATTACTACCCAGGAGAATGGATTTCATTGAATTAAAACCAGAAAAATCCTTGCAGGTAAAAGTGTGTTACATTCATCATATGGACTAGTTTTATCCATCTTTCTCTTCTCAAACAATATCATTGTCAGTGCAAACATTTTTTGTACATAAAAATGTAAAGTAACATTTTTTATCTTACTCTTGCATTGTATTTTACACACTGCCCCTTCTTCATTTAAAATTTTTACATGTATTTGAATGAAGTTTATAGTTTTAATTTCTCAGAGAATAAATGTTCTATTTGGTTTACATAGGAAGACTTAATGGATTTAATGGATTTAATTTGCTCATGGTGTATTGTATATTATATAGATTCACAACTCTGTAAAGTTATGCTATCATGTGCCTAATTATAACTACATAAAGTAGAGCAAGGAAAGAAGTACTGGGCTTATATGTCATTTAAAATTTTTATAACACACTGCTTCCTAAATCTTTTAATGATAACTTTTGACTTCCAAAAATAAAAATTTCAGGTATATCTATAATAAGCTTTAAAAAATAAAGACACATTTAGTTGACCCTGTTTCATACAATGAAAACAGCTATCTTGGGGCTTTGTTTTATTTCCTTTGTGTTGAGTTTTCATTAGGTTGTGGTTTTATAGGTGAAGTTGGTACAGTTTGGTCAGAGGCCAATGACTGTAGGCTGTTGGCACAGAACTATCAGTAGTAGCGTTTTTTACCTATGTGGTCAGACCTTGATGGGAATCTTAGACCTAGTTTTTGATCCCATAGCTTGAGACAGTTATATGGCCTTTACTGAGGGGCCACACAAAAGTGAAGTGTGTTTAAAGGACTACAAGTTGTATTCTCTACAAAGGATAAGGAAACTAGGATTATTTCATTTGGAGAAGAGAAAATTGAGAGATGACAATCATTTGCTTTGGAAGAGCTGGGGGTTGTATGAAATCTAAAACATAGTCAATGGGCCTCAACTTCATTAGGAAGAATGAAGATTAGAAATACAGAATGTGGAACTTCTGATAGCAAAGTCGAGTTGTCAACTGGGCAACCAGATAAAGCAGTGCATTCTTCTTTCATCAAACCCTCTGAAAGTATGACCTAGACATGCATTTATTTGGGAAGGCACAGGCTAGATTCTTTCTCAAGAACTTCTCTGGCTTTTTCTAGTTTAAATTGTCCATTTTAGAGTGTGCTTTAGCTGTTTAATATCTGGTGCTTCTAGATCTATAAGTAAGACTCCATTTTGCAATGGGCTTCTAAATTACAGAATTTGGATATTTTTAGAGAAGTTGATTGACCATCTGGAAAATATTATGTTATCTTGTGAGGATGCAGGGAACTGAACACTGGCCTCTTCATAAGAATCCTTTTTCAGCAACTTTGTGGAACGTGATGTTTAACAGCCGTAGTAAAATTACTCCCTTTTGTATGGCTAATTTTGAAAACTAAAATGGGGTTGAGTGGGGTCTAGATACAAAATAATTCAAGAGCCATGAAGGTGATGTCAGAAAGAACAGAGTATATGAAAGATACCTGTGAGTTATTGTTTGAATGTATTGTATAGCAGTATTCAAATTTAATTAATTCCCGATTTCTCAAACACTGTCTTGGAAATGCCATTCTTGTTGGAATATTAAATATTTTGACTGGCATTTAAACTTTAGTAAAACTTGTTTTAATTAGAGTAAAACATACATTGTCTAATTCCTCACTTTTGATAGGATGTTCCTTATTTCTTCAGGTGACCTCAGAACATGTTTCCGTTTTATGTACATGCTTCTACTCTCCATCAGGATGACTTAGAAAATATCTGAAAAGACAAAACCGTTTTGTACATTTCTCATAGGCTCATAAAAGGATTAATTCTTTATTTTCCATGATTGTAGCCTAAAAGAAAACCAAATTTATCATGGAAGTTTCAGTGTAACTCAACAATCTATTTTTTTCTGAAATAAATAAACCAGATTTATATTTGAGTGTTACTATGAGAGTTCAGTTATAATTCCTCCTGTTTGTATATCCCAAGTATTACTCTGTCGATTAAAAATGTATTTTTACACAAGAGCAATCAATCATATAATCAAACTATTTGTAGAGCTCTTATATGACTAGAACAATTTGCCTATCCTAGCAATGTAGAATTTCCTTGGGGTATATCAGATATACTGATGTGAAAACAGTACAGTTAAAGTAAGTACCGCCATTACATCTTATATTATTAATATAATCTTTTGTAGTTCTCAAAGTCATTTTACATTCTTTATTTTTCATCTAAAATTCCTCCAAATTTTATCATGCTAGTAAAACTCTGTCATCATAACTATTTTAAATAAGTGGAAATAGGCTCAGAGAAGTTAGACTTGTCCAAGTTTGGGTTTGGTAAATGGTCTAATTGGACCTGGATTCCCAAATCTGCCATGTTACAACATTTAACATATTATCTTGCTAATTAGAATTTAAAAATATCAAATATAGGGGCGCCTGGGTGGCTCAGTCGTTAAGCGTCTGCCTTCGGCTCAGGGCGTGATCCCAGCGTTCTGGGATCGAGCCCCACATCAGGCTCCTCCGCTGGGAGCCTGCTTCTTCCTCTCCCACTCCACCTGCTTGTGTTCCCTCTCTCTCTGGCTGTCTCTCTCTCTGTCAAATAAATAAATAAAATCTTTAAAAATATATGTATATCAAATATAGTAAATCTGCATTAAATGTGACCCATTTTATTTGAATATGTCAGGTGTCATGATTTGCTCTTTGATCATATTGAATTGCTAAATAGACTAAATGTATGCTTTGGGTATCAGCCTCTGTTCCCCCTCCACCCCCCACCAAAAAAATGGTGCACACAAAAATTTTGGAGAAAAGCTGGGATTCTTGATATTTTAGAAAAGCGTAGAAGCATTTGTCTGGAAAAAATCAGGACTTTGTTGGATTGATGTGACCTTATTTTATGGCTAAGTATTGTCTTTATTTTTAGTGACATCCAGGTTAGGAGGTAACGTAAGTTTTTTCTGTGCTTAGGACCAAATTAAGATTCCTATAGAACTGGGCCTTAAAAAAAACTCAGCCATACCTCCTACCTACATGTCCTAAGCATCTTTTCACCTACATGTTCTTAAAATTAAAAATGTTAAGTCATTAAAAAGTATTACATCAGAAGGTGCCTGGATGGCTCAGTTGGTTGAGGATCCACCTCTTGGTTTCTGCTCAGGTCATGATCTCAGGGTTTTGAAATCGAGCCCCTTGTCAGGTTCTGTACTTACTGGGGAGTCTGCTTCTCTCCTTCTCCTTTGCCCCTCCCCCTGCTTGCGAGGCCCATACTCACTTTCTCTGTCTAAAATTAATAATTAAATCTATAAAAATAAAGAAGTGTACATCAGTTCAGCAACTTTCTAATATTTTCCCTAGGCAAATATTTTTACACTTTTCTGAAATTTCAGAAGTTTGGTACTTTTCTACAAAAATATTCTTTTTTTTTTTTGGTTTCTTCCCTTATTTGCTAATGCCCTAGGCACGTACTTTGTGTCTGACTATTTGGCAGTTCAGCACTGGCCAAAGAGCAAATTAAGCCATCTGAAACTATCATTCCACATTCGGGAAGTGTCCTTTAAAATTAATTAGCTTGCAGTACAAGTGAGATCTGTCACACTAAAGACATTCTGCTTTTTAAATCAATATTCACCAATACAATTAAATTTTATCTTTTAAAGGTTTTTTTTTTCACATTTAAAAAATACATCATTGTGAGAAACAAACAAAAGGTCATACAGAAATGTATAAAAAGAAAAGAAAAAAAATTAAAAAGGAAATCACCCTACCATCAAGACCTACCATCAAGAAATAATTACTGTTAGCACTTTGGAAAATTTCCTTCTACATTTTTTTTTTTTACCTGTGAATATAAACACACTCAGACATACAATTTCATTAATGGGAGCATACTCTAAGCATTGTTTTGCAGTTCTTTTACTTTATATAATGTGACTGTCTTTCCATGTCAGCGAAGTAGGTCTTTACTAAATTTTTAATCTCTAGTGCATTTTTTCCTGATGATTCACAGTGGTTTTTTTCCCCACTCGGGGGTCTTTATACTTTGTTTTAAATACTTGTCCAGATACAGGTAGATCCTGTTTGATTCACAGCAGCTGTGAGTCAAGCATTATTTTCAGGAAGTCTGAGATCTGTTACCCTGACCTGCCACTGCATCTCACAGTGGGTATTAAATTAACCTTGGTTATCTCTTGTCTGCTCATAGTGAGTGAGTTTTAAGCCCAAGTCAATGAAATCTTTATCTGAATCACTAGAAATGTCACCAGATGCATGCATAAGCACACAAACAAGCAAAAAAACCAAAAATAAATTTCTTACAGATTGTTGTCATTTTTCCTCAGTATGGTAGTGGCGTCCTACAGTCTTAACCTCTGTATCCAAGTCAAATCTTCTATGAAAGCATATTTTATTTATTTATTTATTTATTTATTTATTTATTTATTTATATTTTATTTTTAATTTTTTTAAAAGAGAGAATGAGCGCACAAGTGGAGGGGCAGAGGGAAAAGGAGAGAGAGAATCCCAAGCAGATTCCACACTGAATGAGTTATTTTTAGTGACATCGAGGTTAGGAGGTAATGCAAGTTTTTTCTGTGCTTAGGACCAAATTAAGATTCCTGTCGATCTGGACCTTAAAAAATTCTCAGCCATACCTCCCACTTACATGTCCTAAGCATCTTTTCACCTACATGTTCTTAAAATTAAAGACTCACCCAAGGTGAGTCTCTGTGCCACAATCCTGAGATCATGACCTGAGTTGAAACCAAGAGTCAGATGCCTAATCAGCTGAGCCACCCAGGCACTCCAGCATATTTAAACAACATGTTAGCTGTCACATGATTAGCTTTCACATGATTTCTCAGAGTAAACTAAGATATATTTTTTGGCATCTGTCTGTTCCTTAAACCTGTATGTGGTTTTAAAATGAAAGCCCAGGGGCGTCTGGGTGGCTCATTCAGTTAAGTGTCTGACTCTTGGTTTTGGCTCAGATCATGATCTTGGGTGTGAGATTGAGTCCTGCATTGGCTCTGTGCTGGGTGTGGAGTCTGCTTGAGATTCTCTCTCTCCCTCTGCCCCTCCCTCCATCCCCTTCCCATCTCACGTGCCTTGGCAATATCTCTCGAAAAAATAAAGTAAAATAAAATAAAATTAAAATAAAATAAAATAAAATAAAATAAAATAAAAAAGGCTGGTCATCTGACTCTTCCCTCTTAAAATATGAATGGTTGGAATCTCCTTATACTTTAAGTTTGAGCTTTAACTATAACTCTTTGGAGAGGTTTCCTTAAATATATCTCCACTATTATCCTCTGCTCCCTGTGGGTTTCCTTCATAGCATTTATCAAAGTTGTAATTATAGAGCTATTTACTTGCTTATTTGATTTTCCTTACCCTTCAGTAGATTGTAAGCTCTATGAGGGCAGAAAATAAAACCACTAATGACAAATCTCATGGCACAACATATGTGCTTGATAAGTGTTGGTTGACTGACTGACTGGATGGGTGGATGGATGGATGGTCTCCTTAAGGACCTCTGGCCTAAGACTGTGGGATAGCTTTCCATTGGTAGTTCTTTGGACTGTGATTATTCATCCTTTTATTTTGGCTGCAAAAACAAAGTGGATTGTATTCATATCTGTAACATTCTCAGGATTCTAAGATTTTGATAAAGGGAGATCAAATTCTTAAAGGCAATAAATCACAACACTTTAAAATCCATAATCAAAACTTGTTCACTATGTGCTATGACATAAATAAGAAAAGCTGGAAACATTTCTGTGGCTCCTTTTATTTCCTTTCAAAACTAAATTGCAAGTCAGAAATAGTGACACCACAGTAAGGAAATACCTTTGGCTTCACTGAATTTATTAAAATAAATTAGTAATTTAATTATTATTAGCATCAAATTATATGATCCACACTCACAGTTATTTTGCTGTTCTGGAAATCTACTCTAGTAAATTCACTAATCATAAATAAATCATCCCTTCATATCTGTATCCAGAAATTAAGACTAAACAGAAATGGAAGTAATAATTTTACTCAAAAGATAAATTAAGGCAGCATCTTGCTTTCATAGAAGTTCTGAAACTTAAGTATGAAGTAGAAGTCTTTGTTCCCTTTCTTTGTTTGAATCTAAATCAAGATCATTTGCTGCAGTGCTTGAAATTCTGGAGTCTAACTGCAGCAAAAATATACATAGAAAACCAAGTCTGACTAAGTTTAGTTGACACTGTTTGGTCAGAAAACAATTCACTGGTTATTTTCAAGAAGGAAATTTGCTGAGATCATTGGGACTCTAAAAAAGCTTTGTGAGCATGTGGTCAAGAAAAAAGGGTGATATTTTCCTCATGGCTTCTGTTCCCAAACTGGAAATATTCCCCTGGAAAATGCTAACCAGTATAACGACAATGAAAATGTAAACCAAGCAAATGTTTCTTACCCACGTTCTTTATCTGGTCCTTTCTTGTGCAGCATTTCATGGAGAGAGGTACCTTCCAAAAATAAGTTGAGTTTATACTCTGTTATCATTACTGATCCATATTATGTCCCATAAACTATTCTTAGGTCAGATATACCTACTTTAAATGTATTTTCCAGAACAAAAGCCTTTTTTTTTTTTTTAAAATGCAAGGATGCTGATGAAAACAACTAGTCAGAATACTTTAAATGAGTACCATTCTGTAAAATCCACGATAGGGTGCCATGTGCCATTCTACCAATGAGCTGTTAAAAAAATAGCAAGACAGTTGACAATCATTTTTAATATGACAATCCCTAACCTGGAGGTGGTACAAAAAAATCAACACTGAATTCTCATGAGAATTCTTGAAATTCTGCTACTTGGTACTGATAAGACAGAAGGATCTAGGTGTTTTGAGATATTATAGATCCCAAATTTGCTCTTATGAATTTCCTAGCTAATTCAGATTATGAAGATGTAGACTCTGGAATTATTGGGGTTTCTCCATCATCTGCTCTGCTCTGGTTACCTAGACCCAGAGGAAAGAATTACTCCCACTCCACTGGCTCAGTCTCTCCTATATCTGTTAAGGAGGAATTTAAGTGCAATTAGTTAACCCTAAAATGAATTTTATATTTTAGAAAATATATGATTTCAGTTTCTTAAGGAAAATATTTGAATTATGATTTACTTTTATTTTTAAAACACTTAATTGAATAAAAGCATCTACAAAGTTTAGAATTTATAGTGTTTTGAGCCAGATGCCTGAAACATCAGCAATCATTAAAAATAAACCCTAGCTCTTAAAAAATGAAGGAACGGGGCACCTGGGTGGCTCAGTCATTAAGCGTCTGCCTTCGGCTCAGGCTCCCTGCTCCACTGGGAAGCCTGCTTCTTCCTCTCCCACTCCCCCTACTTGTGTTCCCTCTCTCTCTAGCTGTCTCTCTCTCTGTCAAATAAATAAATAAAATCTTTTAAAAATTTTTTTAAAAAATGAAGGAACAAGGAACCCCTTACCCTAGTTAGTTTTACACAGAAGGAACATTTTAGTCACCTTGTTCTCTTAGCTAGATTGTGCACATTTGGATCCACAGGGTGCAGTGCTACACTCTGAAGCAAGAGAAAGGAAAATAGCCTGGTGTAAGGGAAATGGATTCTTCCACCATTGTGTGACCATTAGGTTTTTATCCCCATAGATTTAAATGAGCCCAGTCTCTAAATGCATGCTTAAACATGCCTGATTCATACCAATGCTTTTGTTTGGACAAGTTTGACTGCACATGTTGTCCAATCTCTTTTAACTGTAATATATGATTTTCTATTTTTCTCTTTTCACTTTATTTACACTTTTTGAAATCAGACCTACATGACTCTGCCAAGGCCCTGGAAGGTAGTAAAGAGGCAAGATTAATATTGCTCGTCAGTCACTGGTCATTTGCTTACTGAACTTTCACTAACATTTGTATAGTTGGAAAATATTAACTGTTTAAATTTATTTTATGTAATCGTCTTGCTTTGAAACATCGATCTTTGGCTGTATAGTTTACTGTAATCTAAGCAGAATTGATCCATTCTTAGTTCATATGGTGCCATCACTTACTACATTCTTGATGTCTTTAAATGCTGTTTGACTAACAAAAGGATCTTTATGACTGAGAGGAGCAGATGAAATAGTGGAAAAGCATTTTGTTCAGGAGACTGTTGTTTTGCAAAGACACCCTCTCCCTTGAGTTAATCTGAAATTTTCAGACTTGTTGCTGACTTGTTTCTATTCTTTAGAACTGGGGACATTGATCATTTAAAATTTTCTTTATAATTCAAGTAAAACAGTTTATTCCAACAACGAATGAGATAACCCTGACCCTCTTAATAACAAGGATATCTGACATGCTCTGCGTATAACAAGTATGAAAAGGAGAAAACAGAACAACTTACTTTTTTCTAAGTCATCCACAAAAAGAGAAAAAGAGCTGTATTGAGTACCTATTCTGTATCTTTTAGACTGTTTTCATCCATGTCCATTTTTGTGATCCTCACAGCAGAGGCATTGTTCTTCTCACTTTGCAAGAGGAAAATGAAGCTTGGATAGGTTAAATTTCTTAGCAGAAGTCATTCAGTTAGTGAATTTAGAGCTGAGATTGAAGATCCATCTGATTTTATATAGCACAGTAGTTCAAAGCTAGAGCCTGTGGACTGGACCCAGCCCAGGGAGGTGTTTGTAAACATGTGTCAGGTGTTTGTAAACATATGTCAAGTGTTTGTAAACAACAGTCTATGCTTCCAGCACAGTATTTTTAAAAACACACTTTTATCCCCAGATTATATAATTTTAGCATTTAAAAAAAATGCCTGAGTATCTACCTCCTCTTAGAAAATAAGAAAATCTGGGGGCGCCTGGGTGGCTCAGTCAGCTAAGTGGCCGGCCGACTCTTAATTTTGGCTCAGGTCATGATCTCGGGGTCCTGGGATTGAGCGCTGTATGGGACTCCACACTCAGTGGGGAGTCTGCTTGATGATTTCTCTCCCTCTCCCTCTGCCTCTCTGTCTCTCAATTAAGTAAATAAATCTTAAAAAAAGAAGAAGAAGGAGAAATCTGGTGTTACTAGGTCCACATCTCTTCATGACAAACACGTCTGGAGTTGGGTAATGGGTGTTCTTCCAGGTGGGTCTTGTGCTCTGCAGCGTGTGCTTCTTTGACCCCCAAGCCTCCTGCCCCCTTGTTTGATTCACTTTAACTCTTTGGCACTTGAGACAGTTGGGGTCTTAACTCCTGTTTAGCCCGTTTTCATTTCACTACACCATATTATTTCCCAGTAAGAGGTGGTTTTTGTTCTTCAGGAAAACATTCAGGTTTCATTAATGTAGAAGCTGAAATGAATGTAAAAAATGACCCAGCAGATAAGCATTTGATAAAAATGAACTATCTCTGTGAACTTTAATGCTGTTGATCTGGTTTTTGGGCAATCACAATGACACAGTGATAATTTGCAACTTCAAGTGTTTCCTTTTATGCCCCATCAATTATTCATCTTTTTTATAATTAGTAAGGGAAGGCATTTTTTCACAATATGTGTTTAAGACTTTATTTTACAAATTACAAAGAACTTTTGATACTTCAAATTCTCACAAACATACAAGTAGAGAAGGTGTTGTATAATATGTTGCATTATTTGATATTATGTTATATTATTTATGATTATCCTCAGAGTAGAGTTCAAAGTGTCTACCTATGCTTAGTTAGCATCACCCAATGACTAATTGAAAAGTATGGAACTCAAATCCAGATTTCTTCATTTCAGAAATTTTTTTTCTTTTATGATCTGCCCCCAAACAACCAAATGATACATCAGTGTCATGAATCAGGGCCAAAGAATTATGACATGATCTGACTTGGCCGCTAAGCCTTAACTCAGGTGCTAAGGTAACTTAAGGTCTTTTGGTTCTTCCTCTCAGGTTCTTCTTTTCACATATTATCTAGGTGTGTGTCTGTATCTGGAAACAAATAAATTAAGAGCTTTGGGCAGGGGTATGAATAAATAGTTCCCACATGTGTATCATCATCATCATCATCATCATCATCATCATGATCATCATCACTAACACCACAAGAGCCTAAGTGAAGTTCCTCAAAATAGAGGGCATTCAGAAACTCTGATAAATTAGCCCTCGTCCCTGTCCAAAAGGAACTTAACGTTTTACAAGGAAATGGGGTCAAATTTAATAGAACGTTAGCACATGTTAACACAGAAATGTATAACTAGCGGCACCATTGCCAGCAGAAGTCTTCTCTGTTTTTGTGAAGTGACCACTGTAGCTTCTCGCTAATAAGCCTGAACTCCAGATGCACATGCTAATGAGGATGGTTTTCAGTCAGTATTTAATCCTACCTTTCTCCTCCTAAGGTACATCTTTCATTTGATGAGCCAAATGTAATAATGCTCCCAGTAACAAATAAAGATTAAACGCATATCGATCTACCTTTTAGACTGAATTTCGATTTTAAAATGTCTAAAAAATTACTGTCAAAATATATTTGACATTAATGTCAGTGGTTACTGTGTTGGTTTTTGTTTTACTACTTTGCCTAGATGCCAAGCATTGCACTAAAGTCATTGCATACCCTGCTCCAACATGCTTTGAAGAAAGTAGTATTCCTATTTTATACAAAATGAAGCTAATTTTATTGAGGTAAAGCAATGTAATACCTTCTTGAGATTGTCTAACTAGTGATTGATGGAAGCAGACTCTGAACTCAAGTATGTCTGACTCCCATCCTAAGTCACTCTTCACTGATATGCTAATTAGTTCCCTTTTGTAATGAAAATTTAATTGTGCTCCTGAAAATTAAAGTAAGCGAAGAGAAAGGCAAATACATTTTTAGTGTTATTGTTGTTAAATATTAATCAAGACCCAATTCTTGCTAACTAAAGGATAGCAACACTGCAAAAATGTGTGTTCAGGAACAAAGTCTGTATAACCAGTTTCCTCAGTGAAGAAAGAAAACGAGGGATGGAATGAATCCTAGTCCTATTATAAACCATGTAGAGATTTTGTGTTTAAGTACTACTTGATCATGCATGAGTTGTATGTATTTGTACAATATAATCTGGGATTCTCTTTTTAAAGCAAAATTTTAAATAGGCATTAAGTGTATTTTAATAAAAGAAAATTACCTAGTTTTCCTTCCTACTTTTTTCAAGTAATAAAGGAGCGAGAAAACATTTTGAGCTGTGTTTTCCACAGTCCTGTAAACTATGAACATTTTCTTTTTCTCTAAAGAAATTCCAAGAGCAGTTTTACAGGAATTTATCTCTGGAAAAAAATTCCCAAGTGCATAATAGACTGACCAGCACAATCCCAGAACTTAATGCTATTTCTTGCTCTTATAGTTTCCATGGTACTAAAATTCATGCAACTGAAGACTTTTTTTGTTTCAGTGTTTGCTTATAGTGAATAGCAGGAGTTTTGACAAGAATAGATTTGGGTGACAAAACATTGAAACCTTGATTTATCTGTCTCTGTATAGATCCAATATATATGATAAAATAACTGCGAGCTATTCCATCTGTGGAATGCAATGAGGCCGTTGTAGAAAAAGGTCTAGTAGCATAGGACAATATGTAAGATTCATCTTTTAAATTAAAAGCTCAAAATCAAAAGATGGAATTTGATCTCAATTTTATGAGAAGAGAGAAAATATGCAAACACGTATATATGTTTTTTAAAAGACTATAATAGTGTAAATAAAAATATTAACAAGAATTAATTCTGGGTGGTGACTTTATAAAAAATGTCTTTATTGAGTTTTTTATGATTTCCATATTTACTAAATTGTATTTTACTTATTTAATTAGAGAAGTGTGAATATTTTTAAATGACAGATTTTTTTTCATCAAAATCGGTAAATCATCCACAAACCCAAATATTTAATGATTTTAAGTGACTCTGCAGGGCTTCTGGAAGATGGAAGTTTGTTCTCTCTGCATCAGAGGTTCCAAACTGGTGTCCACATAAAACCACAGTGCTCTGGTGAGCCGTAGAGAAAAGGGAATGGCTAAGAGAACAGGATACAGGCTCTCTACAAAATACCCATTGGGTGTCCTCCTCCTAAAGTTTTGAGAACAAGATCCTTTCACAAAATAGTTTGAAAACCCAGTGATATAATTGATAAAGTTGATATTTTGTGTGCCAAATATCTAATTTATTTAAAAGCTAAATTTTTCAATTTTCACTTGGATATTCATCACCTTATTGTCATAGTCTTGAGAGGTTTTAGTTCACAGTAGTTCAATTAAACTCAATATTAATAGTACAGAACTCCAAGCTTAACTCCATGTGATTCAGTCATAATTCATTTTTATTAGAAACCTTAAACAAGCATTATTGTAGCATTCTTTTTAAAGATTTATTTATTTATTTTGACGGGGTGGGGGTGTGTGGAGAGTGAGCTGGTTGAGGGGCAGAGGGAGAAAGAGAATCCTCAAACAGACTACCCCGTGAGTGTGGAGCCCAATGCTGGGCTCCATCCCAGGACCCTGAGATCGTGACCCAAGCCAAAATCAAGAGTGGGACACTCGACTGACTGAGCCACGTAGGTGCCCCTAGATTGCGTGTTTTAATATTATGTGACCAAACCTATCTCAGTGATGAATCTTAAGGTAACTCAAATATCTTGTTTCTTATGTGAATTACTAACTAAAGGTTACCTATTTTGCTTCATGACATCACCTGGTAAACGTGTTCAATTAAAAACTAGGGATATATTTGAATATTTTGAATTAAAATGGAACTTTAATATATTTTTTCAAACAGAATGCAAATGAGTGTTCTTTAGATTTGTGGTCCAGCTTTTAATACAAAGAAATATATAAGTTTTAAAATAATTCTGACACCTACGATGTATTCTCTCAGTTAGGTGTGTATGTGTGGAGGAGTAGAGAGTGGGAAATCTACAAAGATGAGTAAGACTCATTCTTAAAAGTATAGTAAAGCAGTAAGCATTTAGACACTAAAATCATGCCAAGAGACACAGAGACTTTGTCAGAACACAGGGACATTTGCAGATTGGGTATCAACTGTGAACATCTAACCAAGAAAACTTAGTTAAGAACATCAATCAGGGAGCACAAATGAAGAAAGACAGTAAATTCACAAAGATTGGGTTTATGAACCTGGAAGTGTGGGAGGGGCATTGTACTATGCCTTTCCCTTGAAGTTAAAAAAAGAATGTCACAGCGGCAGGGAATTAAGCCACTATTGGCCTTTATCAGAGAATATTGCAGAATATGGATTTTCTAAATGAAGCAAAACAAAACCACATAAACAAAGCACTTTGCAGCAAATATTTTCTTGCTGGACTCTGAATTCCAGCAAACCTGCAGCTTTTTCAGTGGGATGTATTAAGAAAGAGACTATAAGACAAGTATGGAATGACTGTTAAATCCTGAAGAGAAAATTATGAATGGCTTTCTAAAGTTTTTTTTTTTTTCCTGTTTGAACCCTTTGTGGCAGGGAATCTAATGAGGCAATGCGCACAATAAATACTGGAAAACATGTTATATACATTGATTCCAGTTATAGTCAAGAGACTCTTTTCATTATTATTTTTTTTCTGTATTCAGTGCATAAAAAGCATCCCAGAAAATGAGGAAAAATATAAATCCAGAGGGGAAAGGTCATTGAGTATTTGATGAGAGTATTGATCCTGATTCGCCTGCCTTCACTTTGGTGTTTTCCCTTTTTTGAACTATGATTATTACTGCTCCAACCTCCGTGTTAAATAATCTGTAAATTCTCTCCCTCTCTCTGTGTAGTCAAATGCCACTGAGGCGGAAACCTGTAAAACCCTGGCAAATCTCTTAAATTCCTTATTTCCCTTTATTTATTTATTTTTTAAAGATTTTATTTATTTATTTGACAGAGACAGCCAGCGAGAGAGGGAACACAAGCAGGGGGAGTGGGAGAGGAAGAAGCAGGCTTCCAGCGGAGGAGCCTGATGTGGGGCTCGATCCCATAATGCCGGGATCACGCCCTGAGCCGAAGGCAGACGCTTAAGGACTGCGCTACCCAGGCGCCCCTCCTTATTTCCCTTTAAGTAGAAGGAAAGTCTTGGGGAGATTGCATGACTATTCTAACCAGAAACCTAGAGGTTATGAGTCTGTGACTGCCCATCATGTTTTCTGTCAGTCCTGTGTCATAATAAATGCTTCCCAAGATAATACAGTAGTATTGGCTTTTGATCATTTTCCTCTTTCACTGTGTACAAGTGTGTGTGGTGGGGGCGAGAGAGAGGGAGAGAGAGAGAGATGTTGACATTCAACTCAGCAAACAACTCATTAAATCCAAGCCATACAGCTTAAAAGACGTATAATTTGGTATGCTGCTGGACTAATTAGTCAGTCCAGTGCATAAAGGTACTGTGTTTACATTTTCATGATTTCAGCCCAGATGCTGCATTCAGTAATTGCCAGTGTTCAAGCACAAGGTGAATGATTGGTTGACAAAGATGTGATTGGGAGGGTTTCTAGCTTATTTTAAGGGCTATATTATATTATATTTAAGGTCTCTTTCCACTCAACATTATCAGTGTGTGGTAAATAGACCCCTCAGGCAGGAACATTCTCTGGAGCATAAAATATTTGCTCTCGCACATTCGGAAAGTCACTTTCTAGATTTTTCTTTTTAGAGGCCACGTTAGAAGCCAGTTTGCATTTGTGTGATATATTTTTTTAATCTTTATTAATTTATTTTTTGTGGGCAGCAAAGCAAGGTTTATTGAGTGATAGCAAAGTGATAATACAAAACTCCCAAAGAGGGAAGGGACCCAAGAGGGTTGCCCAACATTGTGTGATATTTTAATCAAGGTATATATATAGCTCTACTTGAAAGAAAAAATCAAATGAAAGGATACAGGATTATCTTTTTTATTCCCTTCCATTTTTCAGGACATGTTTTGCTGTCGTAAAAAAATTAGGGAATCCCTTGATTTGACAAGGATTCTTTTCCCGCAGTTTGTATGGGAGTATCATTTAGGTATTTTCTTTAGGATGAACCATTGTGTTGTCGTGAAAGCACAAACCTGGGATTCAGAAATCCCAAGTCTAATCTTTGTTTAGCTAACAACTAGCTGGGTGATATGAACAGGTATCCTGTCCATTAGTGATTTTTGTTTTTCCAATTGTAAAAAGAGAAAGAAAGGGTATCACCTCCTTTTTTTTTTTTTTCCTGTTACCCCCTTGAAAAGAGAAAAAATAAGTAAAGAATAGAAGGGTTTTCTTAATTCCTTTGCCATCAGGTATATAAGTGTATTTGCAGACTGACTGAAGGAGTCTTCTTCTGAATTTGCAAGTCCTTCTATTTGCCTTTTTATTTTCCTCTAGTACTAATTAAAATTATTTATGGACCTGACTTAATTTCCCCCATTAGCCAATAGTCTCCTTGAGGGAAGTAGGAGAGGAGAGAGAGTAAGAAAAGAAGGGGGAAACATAATCCTAAGGAGTAAGTCAGAATTCAGAAAGGGGTGAAGGAATTGCGGATGGCACAAAAACAAATCTTAATTTAACCTTTAAGTTTGTAATTATCTGACTACAAAATATAAAATCGCCCTCACTGGTTGGAATATAGTGAAGTTTTGGTGAAAACATTGCAGGGGGCGTGTGTTATTAACGTTTTAAACATTACAGATTAAACAATTTTTTTAATGACATGGAAAGTTGTTCCAAGTACATTTAGTAAAAATGTAAACCTAACAGCACTGTGTCCTTTAAAAATGTGTTCATATATGCATGGAGAAAAAAGTCCTGCAGGAAATACAGGAATATAAAAAGTGTTAAGTAATAGAAATATAGTGAATTTAATATTTAATTTTAATTTTCTGTTTATCAAGGCTTTCTAAGTTTTTCCCAATGAACATTTATTACTTGGTTAATAAGAAAGGAAACAAACCAAAAAGACCTTTTGAAGTTGCCTTTACCTGAACATTTTTGGAAAGTTCCTGATGGATATTAAGTATGTGAAAGGCAGAGCTCATATTCTTTCATATTAGGGCAAATTATTTCATTGTTACTTTTTTTTAAATGTGAATTAAAATAATTATCAACTGGGGCACCTGGGTGGCTCAGTGGGTTAAGCGACCGACTCTTGGTTTCTGCTGAGGTCATGATCTCAGGTTCATGAGATTGAGCCCCCAGTAGGGCTGTGGTGTGTTTAGCTCCAAGTCCACTTGAGATTCTCTACCTCTCCCTCTATCTCTGCTCCTCCCCCCACTCCTGTTCTTGCATGTGTGAGCACGTGCACATGTGTTCTCTCTCTAAGATAAATAAAATCTTTTAAAAAATAACTGTCAAGCATAAGTAAATTCAGGGAATGAAAACCCTAGGAATTAGACAAGCCAAATGAAGACCAGTAGCAGTGTCCTGTCAGTATTAAAGTGTAGTGATACTGAAGGAACAGCCCCAAGATCATGTCAAGCAAAGCAAAGTGATTATGTCATCACCAACAATTAAAAAAAAAAAAGCTTTCTTGATGTTCTTTGTACTAATGGTCATGCAAATTAATATTGGGGTCCTTTCTTTTTTTGAAAATATGACCAATTGGTTTATATTCACAGATTGTTTCCTTAATTTAAAAAATGAATTCTGATAAACCATTATTGTCATCTATTAGTATTTATCCAGTACATACACTGTAATTCTTCTTAGTTATTCTGCTTATTTTTTAAATATATCCACTATGAGCATTGCTCTTTGCATAAATTATAGATCAGTAGCATAGTTTCCTTTGTCATTTTTGCTTAATTTTATTCAATTTCCCTACCATTTATTTGTTCTTTTCTTCCGCATCCCCCATCCCTCCCGCCCCCTTTCCATGTCTTCTTCCCTCACTTCACTTCTCTTTCACTTATCCTAGATACCTGGTATGTTAAGATCCAATAATTAGGCAAATCTTTTGCTGACAGAGTAGTCTGGTGCACTCAGATCTCCCCTTGTCTAAATTCCTATCATACTTGCGGTCACTACCACACTGTTTAGCACATAATTGTTCTCCTTGTTTCAAATGTTCTCATTTTGTCTCTACATCTAAACTGAAAGGCTGTTGAAGAATTTACAGTTCTCTTTCTGTCAGAAGTGGAGGGAAACCTCTGTTTTATGAGTGAACCCTGTATGGCATATACCATGGCACGCTGGGTGTTTTGCATGTTTAATCATTAATGCCTGATAACTACACTGTTAAGTGGGTATTAATATTCTCCTACATCATGGGATGAGAGTGAACCTGAGAGAGGTTTGCTTTGCTGAGGCCACACAGCTGGTTACAGCTGTCTGCCTCTGTATCTCTAAACATTTTGCATTTCACCATATTGTCTGACTGATAACAAGTCACCTTTATGTGATAGGTCACTTACAAATTTATTTAATTTTCTACTTTTCCATACTCTTGCTTTGTTTGACATAAGTGAGGTAAAATGTAATGATAGAAACATTAAATATAGTCGACTTTCGGTTATTTCTTTTAAATAGCCTTCCATCTTCCAGCCAAACTTTTCTTTCCCTCTTCCATGATATTTTTTCCATTCACCAAAACTACATTCAGCCTCAAAGTTCTCAATTCATTAACTGCTCCTGTAGCCCAGGAACCATGTTAAAGACATGGATACATGGATAACCTCTCTCTATTTCCTGCATGTAAGAATGTACCTTCTATTTCATTTTGAGATTCCTTTCTGCCTCTAAATTAAAATATCCTCCCAGTTGTGGAGGCATCAGACTCCAGAGACAAAAGGCAATGAAGAGGAAGCAGTGATTCCAAACTTAATTCCCTGCAGCGCCTCTCAGATATTCAGAAGTCTGTGATAACCTGACCCCAGCAGGAGACAGCAGAACAGAGTATTTACAGAGAGAACGCTGCATAGGAAAAGGCTCCCCTTCAACTGTGTTAGCTTAGCAGAAAGCTAGACAAGACAGCTTCAGAGCCCATCCCAAATTAACCGGCACATTCCCACACCTTTTCTGCCCTGCTGTGTTCCTCTTTGTCAGCGAGATAAACTGGGTTTCCTCTTCCCATTAATGCAATGTGAAGAACTGAAAGGGAGTAATTTTAAATGGGCAAAAAGGTACTGAAGGAAGCTGTCCGAATGCATCAATCCAGGCTATTATGTCTCTTTGTCTTCACGAAGTTCCCCTTCACTTCCCAGAATTCCGATGGAATTGCAGGAGCAAACAAATGGCTGCCGGTAATAGTCTGGGGTCGCTTGCCTCTTGTCACAGATAGTCAAGACATGATAGAACTAAGATTTAGTTCAGGGCTAGAGATTTTTACACACATGTATTATCTTTAAAATGGTGTGTTTTCATCCTGATACTCAACTGGTGAGAGTTCTCAGGGGAACACACTTTCAGAAGGTAACTTGGCAATTAATATCAAAAGCCTTAAATGATATAACCTTTGACCCAGCAATTATGCTGTTAAGATCACTTTATCATTTGTCATCAGTATGATTTATACTACAAAAAAATGGGAACAAGCTGGTATGGACTGGATTGTGTTTGCCTCATATCCATACGTAAAAGCCATAACCCCTAATGTGACATATAATGTGACATATTTGGAATTGAGGCCATTAGGGAGGTAATTAGGGCTAAAGTCATTAGACTGGGACCCTAATCCAACATGAGTGGTGTCTTATAAGAAGAAGAAGAGACAAAGAGGAAAGGCCATGTGAGGACATAGTCGGAAGGCAAGGATTCTGGCATCAAAGTGCCTTGGTTTGAGTCTTAGCTCCCCAAATTAGCTGTGTGGCTCTAGATAAGTTACTTAATCTCTCTGTGCCTCAGAGTCCTCATATGGGAAATGGGAATAATGATGCTACCAACATAATCAATCTGATTTTGGGAGTTAAATGTGTTAATATTTATAAAATCCTTATAACAGTACTGGTGCATAACAAGACCGTATAGGCATTTATTAACTCTATGAAGAATTAATACAGTGGCTAGTATATAGTGTTTATCATCAATAGCACCACACTGTCCAAATATAGTAGTTCAGGTGTTCTGTATATATTGGAAACAACGGTATATTTGTCAACTCTTTTCTTGCTTTATAAGTGGTAAGAACACCTTGATTTAGTAGCTTTTTTGAGACCTTCTTACAGTAATTTTTTTAAAGATTTTATTTATTTATTTGACAGAGAGCATGCATAAGAGAGAGAGAGCAGGAGAGAGAAGGGCAAAAGGAGAGGAAGAAACGGCTCCCCACTAAGCAAGGAGCCTGATGTGGGGCTTGATCCCAGGACCCTGAAGGCAGATGCTTAACTGACTGAGTCATCCAGGGGCCCTGAGAACCTCTTACTTTGTAAAATTCTGTTTACTATAAATACAGATACTAAGCGACACTAGAAGAAGAAAATTCCCTCCAGTGCCCTTATTTAACTCTTCAATTACTCCTGTTTCCTTCCCGCCTGCCTAATACTTACACAAGGTCATAATTCTATCATATGTATGGGTCTCATACCTTTCACAGTCGAAGGGTTCCTGTGCCTGTGGAGGCCAGAGTGGAGCTCCTCTCCCCTTTTCAAGGTCTTGACTCTTGCAGTTGTGTTCTCTTTTTCCTGAATCATCCATTTCCTCCTCTAACCTAGACTACTCACATCAGCATATATATATACTCTTGCATCTCTTTCGACTTCAGCATCCCCTTTAATCACTGCCTCATTTATATTCTGCCCTTCGCAGCAACACCTGTTGGGAAAGCTGTTTCTCGATGCTGCCTACACCTACTCATTACACACCTTCTCCTTAACCAGCTCTAGAGGGGCTTCCAATCCCATCACTGCCCTGCCCTGGGACTGCGTTTGTCAAATTCCAGTGACCAGTGAGATGCCAAATTCTACTCATTTAGTCCTTTTCTTATCCTGACCTTTTTGTATTTTGATGTTTCAGATAAGGCTATTGACCTCTCAGGTTAGATTCACCAGTCCCTTATGGGTTTTCCCTTTATGGTTTCTATTACTACACACTCGTTGATTATTTCTCCTATTTCCCTGGGTCCCTCTTCCCTGTTCTTGTGGCTGGTCCCTTTTCTACTTCCCACCTCTTAGTATTAGAGTTCAGGTTCCATCCCAGATCTCCTCAAGCTGTCTGCTGTTCTCGTCACAGAAACATTTCCACATGTGACTGTATGGTCTACAAAACTATCTTTAAAACTAATAATTAATTTCATTGCTATACCATCTCACATTTTTTTGGACATTCAGGTCATTTCCTTTTTTTCTCCTTTCCTCCTCTCTTAATCTCCTTCCTCTTTCACTCCCTTCTATCTTTCTTTCCTTTTTTTATTCCTTTGTACCTACCTTCCTTTATTTTCTTTTAGATAACCCTGATATGAACATCTTTATTTTATTTCATTTAATTTAAATTTTAATTCCAGTGTAGTTAACATTCAGTGTTATGTTAGTTTCAGGTGTACAATATAGTGATTCAACAATTCTACTTGCTAATCAGTACTCATGAAGACAAGTGCACTCCTTAATCCCCATCTTCTATTTCATCTATCCCCTCCACCGATCTCCACTCTGATAATTATCAGTTTGTTCTCTATAGATAAGAGTCTGTTTTGGGGTTTCTCTCTTTTTTTCTTTGTTCATTTGTTTTGTTTCTTAAATTCCACGTATAAGTGAAATCATATGGTGTTTGTCTTTCTTGGACTAACTTCTCTTGGCATTATACCCTGTAGACCTATCCATGTTGTTGCAAATGGCAAGATTTTGTTCTTTTTTATTGCCGAGTAGTATTCCATTGTGTATATGTATGTGTGTATACATATATATATATATACACATACCACATCTTCTTTATCCATTCATCTACGGATGACCACTTGGGTTGCTTCCATATCTTAGCTATTGCAAATAATGCTGCAGTAAACAGCAGGATGCATATGTCTTTTTGAATTGGTGTTTTCATAGTCTTTGGGTGAAATACCCAGTAGTGGAATTACCAGATCATATGGCAATTCTACTTTTAATTTTTCGAGGCATCTCCATACTGTTTTCCACATTGGCTGTACCAGTTTGCATTCCTACCAACAGTGCATGAGGATCCTTTTTCGCCACATCTTTGCCAATATTTCTTGTTTTATGTGTTTTTGATTTTAGTCATTTTGATATGAACATCTTTAGACATGCACTTTTACTCTTCCTCTTAATTATTTTCTGGGAATAATTTACCTGGTAATAAAAATCAGACCAAAAGTTGTTGCCTTTCTCTTTATCCCTTGAGTTCTTTATCACCAAAAGTGAAAGAAGGCAGAAAGGTATGATGAGATAGATGGGTTTCCAAGAGTAATAGAGTAGATGGTGAACACTTTGCAATAAGTGGCATTAGGTGTGTGTAAAATACCTTACTGATGCACCTGGACTACACTTGGCCTCGTAAATTGCACTTAGGACCTTCGTTTTCCTTTTCTTGTTTGTTTAGTTTTCACATGCGTATATAGTATCTATCTGTGTGTTCTACTGGGACTTCCACTGTATAAATTCTAAAGCTTTTATAATACATTCTGTTGGACCTTTTCCTTGTGGACTTTTCCTGTTAGACTTTTTCTTTGTAATTTACAGTTTCTATTTTTTCAAACTTTCAAATGTTATTGCACCTTTGAACATCTGATAGTCCATTTTTAGCCAGTTTTTCTATGATTGAAAGTCCTAGTTAACCCATTAAACAACCTGATGCTTATTTTGATACATGGTATAAATTATAGGATATCTAAGTTTTTTCAAAATAATTTTCTTTGCTCTTTAATAGTGCATCTTATTTTTAAAGAAGTTGCTTATACCTTTCCTAAAATTAACTTTCACTTGCATTTTAGCAATTACTAAGTCTTTCCATTACTGACAGCAGTTATTTAAATTATTTAATTGTTTCATTGCCATGTACTTTTCTATGACTGTTTCGATATGGTTGTAGATTTGAGAAATAGTGGACAGTATTTTGATTACCCCAGTACTTCTGTGTTCTCATAATTGGTCTAGTAACATTTTAATCAGAGGAATCAAACTTCAGGGACTCATTTTCTGAATCTTTAGTAAACTGTTCATTACTCCCTCTGACTATTTTACCTAAAATAAAGTCTATGATGAATAACATTTAAAAAAAATTTTCTTGAGGGGGAGAGCGAGGTCATGAGCCACAGGGAGGGGCAGAGGGAGAGGGGGGAGAGAGAATCTTAAGTAGGCTCCACACTCAGCACAGAGCCTGACATGGGGCTCAGTCTCACAACCCTGAGATCATAACCTGAGCCGAAATCAAGAGTTGGATGTTTAACTGACTGAGCCACCCAGGTGGCCCCAAATAACATTTTAATAGATAGATTTGTCCTTAAAAGTTAAGTAACACATGATATAGCTTATGCATGAGTTAAAAAAAAATCATGGCTTATATTTTGAAAAGAAAACCAAGTTTATCACTATTAGTATTTGATGCATTCCAGAAAAGAAAAAGAAGAAGCAGATCCTGCGGGTTATGGATTGATATGTATATATAAACTTTTATATTAATTGATATATATAAATCAAATATATATATGTCAAAATCATATCTATATTTATCAGAAATCATCAGAATACTTTTCAAAATGGTATGGATGGATACTAAGCCTCACAGTAAGTGCGTTATCATCCCAGGATTTTTAAAAATTGCTACAAGCATAAACTAATATATGTTAAATTCTTCCTACTTGGTAGACACTTTACTGAATGTCCACGTGCCTTATCTCATTTCATTATGACAGTTGCCCTGGGAGGTAGATATTATAGATATTATTATTACTCGTCATAAAAAAGGAAACTGGGTCTAGAGAGTACATAACTAGATTACAGAACTAGGCCCAGGTTAAGTGGCAAGGGCTGGATTTATACCATGGGTATGTTGGCATATCTGACAACAGAGCCCCTGGGATACTATACCTGACTTGGTTGATTTCAGTAGTTCTCTTGTCTTGTGAAAGCTATAATTTTTCAAAGGTCTTCTTTAGATTTTTATAAAGATCTAAGAACAAATTTAATCTTGTGGGTAGAGAGAGTAAGATGTCTCCCTAATGCCATATCACGGTCTCTGCTCTGCTATCAAAATCAGGAACTAAGGCAATGACTTCATTTATGAAGTTTCCCTACCCTGAATAGTCTACTCCATTAGAGAAGAGATCTGTGGATAATTGGTATTCTTTGTCCCAGTGGCTACTTATCCCTTAGGTTCTTCATTTTTGGTATTAATATTTTCTGTGAATGGAATGGGTCTTACCTGGTGTAATCACTATACACAGCATATAAGCCAACCTTGACCCAGTACTGTGTCCCCTCTTTCCTTCATGCCTCCAAGTACCGATAAATAAATTAGCTTCTTTCATGATCAGCAGTTGTAATTCACAGAAACTCTCTTCTTTTTCTCTACAAAAACCAGTTTCTTTAATCAAAAAGAATAAATTAGAGCATTTATGTCAAATTCTGCTAGTCTCTTCCTCATGTTCATTGAACATAGCATAAATTAGGGATGAGACTAAGTATTTACTGAGTACCTCCTATAAATGTGACAGTCTCTAGCACAGTTTGCTGAACACACAAAGCACTGTCATTATTCCTCTTTCTTGTCTTCCTTGTTCTATTTCCCTACCCTGTGCATTTCTGGTGTTTTGTTCACTGTTGCTCACCTGTGTGAACAGATGGCAAAATCTAGAAGTAACAGCTGTGACATGGGAAGGGTAGAGCGCTGATTGTTTATGTTGACAACTCCTATTGCAGGACAAATGTGTGCAGCCCTGGGCTTCTTTGGTGACTTTAGATGACAGTGGGTGCCTATCCACCCTCCTTGTCTCCTTTCCGTCTCTGTTCTCCCTTTACCTGTCCCCAGCCTCCATTCAGGGGCAAAGAGTTCCCACAAGCAGCTGCCTTAAAGAGATTTATTAGGTCTTGTTTGTAAAGCTTTTTCAAATCCTCAAACAAAAAGAAATATAAATACAACATATCATGTTGGACAAGTTTTTTTGTTTCATGTTTTATAACCATGAGAACTTTTCCTGAACAGAGCCTTTCTGAATAGCTCAGAAGGTAAAGTATGCAGTAATTATAAAGCTAAGTGGTTAGAATGCTCTAATCTCTGCACGTACCAGGGTAAGGGGTGAGGGCAAGAGCCTCCCTGTTGTTTTTTATTGACCTTTACCAACGAATGATTTCTCCTGTAAAGACAACACAAATGCAAATTGTCTGTGATAGAATTCTTCTATAACATGCTTTAAAAAGTAATTCTTTCAAAACATTTTACTTCCATTTAATTCACTCTAGTTGAAACATTAGTAATCACAGTGACTGTTCTTTTTAAAAAAGATTTAAATATTCATAATGGACCCTTCCCTTTGCAGTGATACACTCATCTGTTTGTGATAGTTTCATCTGGACGTTTGTAGATAACCTGTGTTCTTTTTGTTAAAGTAATATAGAGTATATACACATATGTAGATTCATTAAAAGAGCTAAGTTCTCACTGTAGGTCCTCAATTGGAATATGTTTAATACGCTGATATGGGGGTATCACTGACGCTCAGATCTGCCAGCCATTAAACGCTTGTACATGGACTAGTTGAAAAAGAAAAGTTATTCAGGTTTGGTTAATTTCAAACAATTAACAAAAACAGATTACAGAGGTACTGGGAAGAATCATGTTTACTGTCAGGGTAAACCCTACTAGGACCATCTATGTATGAGTATAATTGCTGGTGTTGCTACTGTGTCTTAACGTCCTGCTTTTCCTCTCAGTGTCACACTTTGCCTGGGTGCAGGTGATCTCCCCCTTTTTATGGCTCCTAAATCTGTGTTTTCAAGAAAAGTTTTTATATTACCAGTCATTTCTTTGACTTATCAACTTGAACGTCCATGGACCTGCCCCTTATGTCCCAAATTTCAGGTCAACACCTAACCAGTTATTCAAACCAGAATCCCTCACCTTTATCCCTCCAATCAGCCATTCTGAAATCATGTTGATTTTCCCTCCACAACATCTTTATGTGTCCTTGTCTTTTTCTTTGTCATCACTGCCAGTACCTGAGTTTAGACCATCATTATCTTTTGTCTGGACTATTTCAATAAACTTTTAATAGCTTTTGTAGCATTTGGCTTCTCCAAAGCTGCTTCAGAGCTCCTGGGTTTATCTAATGAGCTCATTCTTTTTTTTTTTTTTTAATATTTTATTTATTTATTCAACAGAGATAGAGACAGCCAGCGAGAGAGGGAACACAAGCAGGGGGAGTGGGAGAGGAAGAAGCAGGCTCCTAGCAGAGGAGCCTGATGTGGGGCTCGATCCCATAATGCCGGGATCACACCCTGAGCCAAAGGCAGACGCTAAACCGCTGTGCCCCCCAGGCGCCCCAATGAGCTCATTCTTGATCACATTATTATGGTTCTTTCCAGCATCCAGAGTCCTTGCTTGCCTATGGAGAGTAAAGCTCCAACTCTGTAGTCTTAAAGTGTGAACCCAGTTTATAAGTCTTATATTGAAATTTTCCCAGCTGCTACTTACCTGCACCTCCCACCCCAACACACATGAATGCAAGCTGTCTTCTACTTATAGTGGATTAATTGCTAATCCTCAAACAATTTTATTTTTTGTCTACATGTTGCTTGTCCTGCCTGGTGTTAGAGTATAATGTCTAGAAGCCGAGGTTTTCAAGTCATATGGACATGAAATAGACTACAAGTTTTGTCAGTAACTAGCTGTGAGGTACTGGCAACATGATTTTACCTTTCTGGGCCTCAGTTTCTTAACCTGAAAAATGGGAATATAAAACAAGTTTAATTTATTGGGTAGTTGTGAAGAATGAGGTATAAGTGCTCAGTACGGTACCTTACTCGTGGTAAATCTTGATAGCACTCGCTTGTATTACCCAGAATTCACCTATGAACTGCCAGCCATACTTAAAGTTAGAACCTTTCTAATGTCTTGACCTAGACTTCTCCCAGGTCTGCCCCCATGAAGTCAATACTAATCATCCTTTTATTTAAGTTCTCAGAACATTTTGTAATCCTTCTATGATAGCATATGTCTCAATCTATTATTATTTATGAGTCAGTTTCCCCCACTGGAACGTCAGTACTCACGGGCAGGGGCAATGGCTTGTTCATTTCATATCCTGGGACCTAGCACAGATCCTGGCATTTAATTCGCATTCAGTAATTATTCACCAAACTGAATTTGTTAGAGATTTTAACTATCTTATTTCCCTTCTTGTTACACTATGTAGAGGTGGTTGTGCTAAAATTGAAATGATAAGCCAGTGATGGCACTTTTTAATCTCCTATTTTTTGAAATTAAATTAAGTTGGAACCATCAACATGATATCCAGTGTCCAAAAACCAGACTTAGTAACAAGAAATGAATCTTAAAAAAAAAAAAAAAAAGGAAGCATTTGGTATCTTTAGTTTTAAGATTACAGGGCTTGTTGGCACAGTGAGGTCAGCATTGTTGCCTCATCGCACCAGGACTACATGAATTCATTAGCCACTTGCACAATATGATTTGGACTTTCACTGTAGTCATCAGGCAGATGTTCAAACACCAGAGAATGACTACAGTGTTCCAGAACAAAAAGCAAGTGCCTAGTGCAACCCTTAGCTATTATAAGAAACATCTTCAACAAAAAATACATTTGGCTGAGCACACAGGGACAGTGTGTTACACCAGATTCACCAATAGTATTTACTAAGGAGTAGATGAGCTTTTTCTCCCCACCAGAGAGACAGTGCATAAAGGAAAGTGTAAGGGGTGCCTGCTAGGAATGGATTTTTTAATCCTTGCTCTAGGACATTGTCTTATTTCCCCCTTTAACTGGAAGATTTTACATTTATAAAATAAACTGGATTTCCAGCTTCTCTTGGAAGATCAGACCTGGCAATATTGGGTGGCTGTTTTTTTCAAAGAGCAAGTCTTAGTGGAAACTAATAAGCAGCTGGATGGACAGCATAGGGAAGGATGTCATTGTACTAGTTCCCATTAATCAATATATGGTTCCTGTCACCCATTTTTACCTCCTAACTCAGCTCTGTAGGGCAGGCATTTGTATTTGTGATCCCTTGCTCTAAGTCTCATTCTAATTCTATAGAATTGGTATATCAGCAACTAGCTTGTGGGATTTTTAAAAAGAATTTATTTATTTATTTATTTATGAGAGAAAACGAGCAGTGGGGAGTGGCAGAGGGAGAAGGAGAAGCAGATTCCCCACTGAGCAGGAAGTGTGACGTGGAGCTCCATCCCAGGACCTTGAGATCATGACCTGAGCCAAGTCAGGTGCTTAACCGGCTGAGCCACGCAGGTGCCCCTAGCTTGAGGGACTTTTGTAAAGATTATATCATGTAATTTTTGTGAAGTACTTTATCAAGTTCCTGGTGTTATAGTAAGTTCTCAGTAAATGGTTGCTAATTATTTCTTCAGTTCACTTTCAAAACTTGAATTTATTGAGCTCCTACTATGTGGCAGCTACTGGGCTAGGCATAGAGATACAAAGGTGAGGAATACAGGCGTGGTCCCCACTTGCAGAATGTTTATAATTTGGCATGCGAGGAAATGTCAGTTATTCTCCTGGCCTTGTGGCTTTTAGTTTGTGTTATGGAATGCGGAAGCAGAAGAAGTCATTGGGTTATTTTGGGAATCACTGCATTGAATTGAAAAAGCAAAAGCAACACTGAGGCTTTATAAAAAGGCATTTCCCTTTTGAACTGAACATTCCCGAGTAGCTCTTTATTCTCACCTGCCCCACAAAGCTACTGCCCGTCCAAAACTCCCCAACGCAGCATATGACCTTCTTATCTACTCCATTGCTCATGCCAAAGAGCTAAGAATATTTTGATTCCTCTCTGTCCTGTCCTCTATCCCCCACCATGTTTAATCCTTTAGCAAATTCTGTCAGCTTTTTTTGTAAAGCACGCTCTAGATCTATTTACCTCCCCACTTCTGTACTGCTACCAACCAGTCTGGTCCAAGCCATCATCACCTCTTCAGTGGATGACACACAGGCTCTAGACAGCTCCCCCTGCTTCCACTAGACCACTAGCCTTTTCTGTAAAGGGCTAAATAGTAAATTGATTTTAGGTGTTGTGGGCCATAGAGTCTCTGTCACAACCACTGGGTTCTGCACTTGTACACAAAAACAGGCATAGACAGTGTTTAAGCCACTGGGCCTGGCTCTGCTCCAGACACACTTGATTCACCAAAACAGCCTGGAGGTTCCATTTGGCCTATGGGCCATTGTTTGTAGTTAGACTCACTTAACTTAAATCCCTGCTTTATTTTCTCAAAGCACTAAGAATATCTCCTCAACTGTCGTGATCAAGTTCTGCCTGGCTCTTTTGATCTAGTGCCCCTTTTTACTCCAGCCATACCATCCTTGCCTTTGATTTTCAGACGCACCAAGCTGATTCCTTCCCCAGAGCTTTTGGTACCAGTTGTCCTGGATTTTCCTCACCCCATCTTAGTGTGACTGCAATTCAGACTAACTCCACATGACAACTTTTTTTTTTTTTAAGATTTTATTTATTTATTTGACAGAGAGAGAGACAGCCAGCGAGAGAGGGAACACAAGCAGGGGGGGTGGGAGAGGAAGAAGCAGGCTCCCAGTGGAGCAGGGAGCCCGATGCGGGGCTCGATCCCAGGACCCTGGGATCATGCCCTGGGCTGAAGGCAGATGCTTAACGACTGAGCCACCCAGGTGTCCCTCCACGTGACAACTTAACGTCATTCATTACTCTTTTTTATGATCTTTTAAGCACTTTCTGTCTTCAGAAAATACCTAATTTATTAATTTGGTTAATTTCATATGGTAGTCTGTATCTACATACTAGTTTGTAAGCTGGTGGCAGACTAGGGCTGTATGTATCCCCAGAGGCTTGTCTAGTACCAGATACAGAGGAGGCCTCAAAAGATAACTTTTTGGGGGGCACCTGGGTGGCTCAGTCGTTAAGCATCTGCCTTCGGCTCAGGGCATGATCCTGGAGTCCTGGGATCGAGCCCCACATCGGGCTCCCTGTTCCACTGGGAGCCTGCTTCTTCCTCTCACACTCATCCCCCCACTTGTGTTCCCTCTCCCCCTGGCTGTCTCTCTCTCTGTCAAATAAATAAATAAAATCTTAAAAAAAAAAAAAGATACTTTTTGGAAGAATGAATGAATGAATGAACGCTCTCAATCAGTATAAGCCGCAGCACCTCTTTAAGCCTGCAGTTCTAGAGGGTGAGCAGAGCCTCATCAGTCTGTGCAGGCCCTGGCTTTATTCTGCCCTCTTTGACCAAAAATTACCAAGTGTTGCTAGCCTAAAAAAGGTGGCATTGTAAAATTTCTTCCAATCAGAAAGAATTTAAATTTCAGAAGGACAAAGGGTAAAATCCATGTAACAAAGAGCCTGTATCAGCTAAGTTTATGCTGATTTTTTCTGTGATTGGTCTTTGTTTCCCTGTGGAACTTTGTGCCTGTGTTTAATGTCTGGAGGGAGGTACTTAGGGAAGAGATTCTTAATAAAGAGATACTTTATAAAAGGAGTGTTATGTGTGGGGGTGTTAATATTTTTTTCTTTTTGTCTGAAGTGTAAAAGCTAGAAGATCCAAACTACAGCTCCCAAATGGACTCCTTGACTTGAAAGAGACACAAAAGTCCTTTATCCAGTAAGCCATCCTCAGTCTTCATTGGAAAAATACAACCATTATTTTTATAGGGGGACAGGAAATTGTTTAATACAAATATTAGTATATGAGTCTGCTTGTGCTGTCATCATGGAATACTACAGAATGGGTGGCTTCAACAACAGAAAATTCACTTTCTCCCCATTCTGGAGGCCTAAGATCAAGGGGCCAGCACAGTTGGTTCCTGGTGAGACCTTTCTTCCCGATTTATAAAAGTCTGCCTCTCACTTTGTCCCACATGATCTTTCCCCTGTTATGTGGAGAAAGACCTCTGGTGTCTTCCTTTCCATATAGGGGCACCAGTTCTGTCAAATTAAGGTCCCATTCTTATGACCTCATTTAACCTTCATTACCTCTTTAAATTAAGGCCCTGTCTCCAAATACAGTCATGTTGGGGGTTAAGACTTTAACATATGAATTTTGGGAAAACACGATTCAGTCCATAACAGTCAGGAATCTTTAAAACTGTAATTTCACGTAATACAGATTTCTTTGTTGCCTAAAGGAATATATCTATATCTGTATCTGTATCTTTTTATTTGCTGGCAATATGAGTGATATCTTCCTTGGGAAATCTGTGCTTTCTCTTTTTTTCTTATTGGCTCTAATACTTTTTACCCAGTCTCAGTCTTGCAACTCTTAGTAACAACTCTCAGTAAATTAGAGATTGGAGTTTACAAATAAATGGGTACTACAGTGATATTCACTCTCTCAGTGAGACTGGAGAACAAAGGGAAACCCTCACCCAGGGGCCTTCATGACACATCTTAACAACACAAAGTTACCCTCTGGAGACTGTGTCCCTTGGGTTAAGACTGAAGCTGTTTACCACAAAATGGCCTGTTTTCCTGCCATTTCTCACATGCTTGGCCCTTTTAGGGCACCTTTTCCTAGAGAGTTATTTATTTTCTCTTCTCACACTTTCACTCAAGTTTATTTCATAATATTTGTGATCCTCCTTCAGGAAGATTTTAGATCTGAACAAGAACAATTGCTTGAATGATCAAGGAGCTATTCTTTAATTATTTGATTTTTAAAACATATTTTTTATTTATCACATAAACTTTGCTGAGTGCTTACCATGTATAAGTCACCATGCTAAGTAGCTTTCATGAATATTTTCATTTAATTGTATCAAAAACCCTAAGAAGGAGGTATTATTCTTCTATTCAAAGATAAGGAAACTGAGGTTTGGAATGGATAAGTAAAACAAGCAAAAATGTCAGTAAGCTTGGGTCTTGATTCCAGCTCAATCCAATTTCAAGGCTGAGCCTCTTAACTAATGTGAAAGTTGTCTCTCATTCATTAGTCATTCTTAGAGGAACTGGATTCAAGCCCTTTGTCATTATAATTTAAAGTATCAGCATATATGCAAAATATTTTCTATGCAATATTTGATTCTTTATGATCTAAGTTCCAACATGAAGTTCAGTTCAGTCCAAGATTTCTTAGGCTTCTACTACTTGGAAGACACTGTTAGGGAGGCAATGTCAATGGGACAGGATCCAGCTTTTCAGGTGATTGACAGGTTGGCAGTCATGTCAGACATAAGCACAACTAACCAAGTGCCCAGTGACAGAGAAATAGTTCCCCTAAGAGAACTGGAAGAACGGAGAAGTAAAGGGATAATTTCAGCTAAAAGTAAGTTGGAGTGTCATTTCAGTAAGAGTCCTAGCTCTGTCACTTATAAGCTGTATGACCAAACAATTTTCTCTAAAGCAGTTTCCTTCTCTATAAAACGAGGATAAAGATGGTCTCCAATGAAATCAGTTGTGAGTGAAAGTTAATGAGCTAATGCATGAAGCGTTGAGCACTGTGCCTGACACTTACTCCATAGTGAGTATATTCAGTAAATCTCAGCAAACATGGTTGTTATTGTTTAACTTTCGGTCAGGAAAACCACTGGATTGAAACCAAAGATAGCTAGTCTGCCTGCATTACAGAAAAGATCAAGGTTTACCATTGACAGGTTTGTTTGTATGTTCTGGGTCTGTCACCTGTTAGCTATGTTACTTTGGACATGTTTTCAACATTAGCGAGCCTCAGTTTCTTTATCTCTTATATGGGAATAATGACAGCATCTTTCTTGTAGCATATCATGAGGTAAAATAATAGTGGGCTCAGATATTTATATTGTAGTTACAATGTGCAAGGAATTGTTCCAAGGGCTTTATAAAGTATCATTTCACATAATCTCTATAATAACTTTATTAGTATTGGCTCTATTATAACTGTCTCCTTTTTACACATGGCAACACTGTATACACAGAAAGTAAAGAAATTCCCAAGTTCATCAGCAAACAATCTGTAGAGCCAAGATTTGAACCCTGGCATTCTGCACTCTTTCACACTGTTATACTTTTCTCAGTTGTTATTTAAGTCTATGAAACGTTTAGGAAAATGCCGAGCACAATGAAAACATTCAGTAAATGTTCCCAGTTTTTGTTATAAATAATAATGTACGGGAAAAATGGCTCCTTGCGGGAGGTAACATACATCAGATATGCTTTGAAGAATATACGTCAGCAAGTAAACAGTTAAACTCAGGCTTTGAGGAGATTTTTGCATTTAGACATTATAGACTGAGTAAATAGCTCCTGCAAAGATACAAAGGTACATATAGAGCGAGAGCTCAATTTGGTTGGAACAAAAGATGAGGGAGGAGTCTGGGACAATAAGCCTGAAAAAGATCATCTGTAGTTGAGCTTTGAAGCTTTGTTTAAATAAAACCAAGAGATCTGATAAGGGAAGTCACTTATGATTGTGAGTAGAGAGAGACAAGGTCAGGCAATAACTTCCATGGCCCTTTGAAGATGGGTTGCAGGAAGCAGAGGCTGGAAGAGAGGAGACAAGGGGAAGTTTACTGAATTAGTTCATGTGATGTATGACAGGGTAGACCAAGTGGCCCATGAGACCACATTAGAACAAAAGTGAGCCTCTGTCTATTTACATCTTTGGTAATGACTAGTTTTTATTGCTAGCATCCTCATGTTTTCAGGCCAGCTGTGTTCATTGTTGCAGTTTTTGTTTTTCAACTTGTTTGATTTACCTGGATAATAGAACCTATTGGTGGCTAGATAGAAGTGATGTTTGAAACAATTTCTCTGACAGTGATGTTTCTATATGTTGTGATTTTTGGCCTTTATCCCCAGCCGAGAAATAGGGAGCAGTTCACTTTCCTGCGCTTGATTACACAGCCTTCTCTGGTTGCATTGTGGCACCACCAAAACTGATAAGGACCGTGTTTTTTAAAAGAACTCGTAATGACTCTACTGGGTAAAGAAATGCCAGCTCTATGGCCTGTGGGCAAGTAGGAGGGCATTTGTACTCACATAGAGTCTTTTTCACGTCCTTGGAATCCTAGCGCTGCCTTATTGTTAATAAACATTGAACACGTAAGATAGCTTTTTCTGCATGGAGGGTTGGTCCTGGGAAAAGCTATTATGAGAAAAATTCAATCTTCTGCCTTAAAGCACTAATTTATGGTCCCTGGCCCATTCAGTGACTTCATTTTTTTTATTAGCAGAATAATTGGCTTATAAATGTTTAAAGACATAGAAATCATGAAACAAGCTATGCTGAAGCAACCCAACGGACTACTGAGTTACCCATTATAAGGTCAAATATGTGAACAACAGTAATGCCTCAAATGTATGTGAGAATTTCTGAGTAATAATCATTTTTACAAAAGCAAAAAGTGTATATCTTTATAGTAGTGAATGAGTGAATGAAGATGCATGTAGAAAAATAGAGTTGTATAATTGGTTGATATTTTGGCAGATAATTCTGCAATAATGGGACTAGCTAATTTTTCATGAATACTTATCATGTTTTAGGCTCTGTGATAAATGCTATACGCACACACACACACATATATATACACAGTTATAAATTATATTTTTCATTTCATACATATATTGTTTTCTACATATTATATTTACATTTCTTATATATAATATATTTACATTTCTCTACATTTCTTAAAGCAGAGGAGCATCTAAAGTCTCAGATGAGCAGTTGACTTCATAAAATGATTCTTCTGACAGATTTGAGGTCTATTTCTGATTAATTCTGTTCTTATTTTTAACCCATGGGTAGAACTTAGGTCATCAGGCTTTTTCTAGGGAGAATTAAATGAGAAAATACCTCTACCAGGCACATCTGAATGAAAGGCCATCAAGCAGTGCTTGAAGTTTGTTGAAGCCCTGCTATGTTAGGATAGCTTGGATGCTCCAAAGAATCCTGAGGAAGTGTATCTGTTTCCTCTGGCTGAGTCTGATAAATGCAAACATCCACTTCTTTCTAACCATTTATTTATATTGGATTTTCTCAACTTGGATTGTATATTCTTTTTTTTTTTTTTTTTTTTAAGATTTTATTTATTTGACAGAGAGAGAGAGACAGCCAGCGAGAGAGGGAACACAAGCAGGGGGAGTGGGAGAGGGAGAAGCAGGCTCCCAGCGGAGGAGCCCGACGTGGGGCTCGATCCCAGAACGCCAGGATCACGCCCTGAGCCGAAGGCAGACGCTCAACGACTGAGCCACCCAGGCGCCCCTGGATTGTATATTCTTAGAGTTTCAAAATCACTTCCCCAGAATTCAGCTGTCTGGAAACCTCATCTATCTTTAACACAACTAATAATCAGAAACATTAATAACTATAAATGCCTATCTGTATTAAAGGACATGTCATCTATCTCTATGATACTATACGACTATATTAAAACTTACCTAAATTGTGTGCACAGTTTTATGGATGATGAATCTGAAGCTCAGAGAGCTTCTGAATAGGCAAAAGAACAAAAATAAATCCACAAAAGTTCAGGTACTAAAGTTAACGTCCTGTATTTGGAATTCATAATAACATTACTCCAAGACTGTGTTTTTTATTTTTATTTTTAAACTCAGCCATCAAAGTTGGTTCTTTAGTCTTCAAGCTCTCAGATGAAAAACAAAAGGACAGGTCAGAGGACAATCTATTATTTGCAGGTTCAATAGCAGATATGAGAAATACAGTTGTTAAGAGTAAAGGGAAGAGTACAAAAGGCCATAAAAATCAGACATGAGAGCTGAAACCTCTGTGTCGGTCTGTAGTGATGAGAGAAGGATGGTCATTCTTACCCTTTTGGCTGGACTCTAAGGCCACAGCAAAAACAGTCAATCACTAATCGTTATAGAGATGATGCAGAGACTACAAGCCAAGACTGCTACTCTTGGTAATTTCTGTTTAATAAAGGAAAGAGTAGTCAGTCAAGCAGAATGTAACAAATGCAAAAGTTTGGGTGTCTAAAAGAAGATATCCTGAGTGGTCCAAATCATTTCAAGACAGTTTTAGTCTTCATTTTCCTGCACTGGCAAACATTTTTGCTAATGTGCTGTCCTCAGGTCATTGGTGTTTATTAGTATACATCGAAGTTTCACCCCCCAAATTTGTCTGTCTGTGTTTTCCCAATGGACCTGTTGTTTGGGGAGTGCCCAATGGGCCTTTAACAGGACTGAAGGCAGACCTCATTTCCAAAGAGAGTCTCCCATTTAAACGATATTGATGTTATGTCCAAGTAAGGATCTATGTACGGTCAGAGAAATACCTTGATAGGATGGAAATACATCCATCATAAAATCTAAAAGTTTTGTCCCATTGCAAGACCTTAGGGTCTTTAGTGAACTATGATTAACTTTATAAAATAAATACTGTAATTATTTTTGTAAGCAGTACAGTTATTTTGCTTTGCATTTTCTGCTTTGATATGGTATTGATGGTTTAATAGGTTTAAAATATATAACAAATTTTGGACAACTAAGTTTTGAACTTTTATTCATTTTTTAATACAGCTGGCCTTTGAGAGTTTATTTATAAATGTCATACAGTGTTTCTTACGTGAATGTTTAAGAATCTGGGCATGCTCTTAATAATGTCATACAGAGGGTCAAGTTGGAACCTGGTGGCTCCTTATCATAGGCATAGTGTCCCCCGTCATCACAAAATATGGCGCAACAGGCTGGGGATGACTTGGTTTTCTTTGGCAAGAGTAGTTGGGAAAAAATTTCATTAGCCATCCTGAGTCTTCTTGATATCTCCAGCTATCCTTTGGAGACAGGACAACTCTCTGTGTTGGCTCATTTGTTTTTTTTCTTTGAGAAACAAATGAGGCAGCTTGCTAGGAAGGAAAGGAGGAAGGGAAAAAGAGAGAGATAGAAAAAGAAACAGGGAAACAGCTGGGTGCTGCAGGGAAGGCATATTGAATTCAGGCTTTGATTAACCTTGGAAAAAGCCTCAACAGTGGAGCATGATTTTCAGTTCTGTTTTTCAACACTGAGTCTTTTGGAGAACATTGCTAAGTGGTTAAGCACGTTAGGGCCTTCTGGTAGCTCTAGAGAGTTCACAAGGAAACCAGAGCCAACTAGAATGTAATATCCCAGACCAAAAACAAGAGAAGGTAGACCAATCCCCTAGACAGATTCCCTGCATCTATTAGGTTCTATGGGGTATTCTCAGATAAAAGCTGACTAGCAGAAGATTGTCCAATCAGGTAGTTCACTCATGGATTATTTTCTAGGATAATGGAGAGACAATAAGAATAATGTACTAATCTGGGTTTCTGTCTTGCCCAACTTCAACTTCATCTTATTAGTGAACAGATGAGATTTTTAAAAATTATCTGGGCTGTTAGTTTCCTTTGAGATCAAAGTCTAATGTTTGCATTTTATCGTGAGGAATACACAGATTCCAAGTAGCAGAGAGCATTTCTCCTCCATATACACACCCGCTCAAGTATTGTTATTCAAGTACCATGAGTGACTTTTGTGCCTTTAACAGGTTAAACAGCCTTCTACATAAAAGTTATTTCAAATTGAATGGATAAGAAAGTTTATTTAGACAATGTGTATGAGAGTGATGAAAAATGCTGGCTTGGCTCAAATCAGATAGCCTTGGCTCCAAACCTTTCATACCTCATACAAGCTGTGTGATACAGAGCAGGTCACCTAACCTCTCTGAGAATGTTTCCTTAGCCATAGGGGGAAAAAAGGATCATTGAGTGCTTCTTTCATAGTATTGGCATGAGGATTCATAAGATGGTAATCTAAAGAGTTAACATAGCAATTCATTTATTTATCACGGTAAGAACTCAGGTCAGTTATATTTACAATTACTGTCTGAAAGTTTTCTCACAGAGAGAGGATTGGGATAGTGTGTGGAATTCTAGAGGGAGGGAGAGTCAAAGTTCAGTTGCATCTCAGGTTTTCAGTGCTGTAAGTCAACCAGCCTTGTATTATACCTACTATATGCCAGGCATTGTGCTAGACATTTTCTAAGCCATTAATATTTATGTTTCAATAATTAATTTGCTCCTAACATAAAATTAGTGTAGGGATGATAATTCAAAAAGTTAAGATGGAAACACCTGGGGAAAAGGATAACAGTTAAGCACAGGAAATCATTTCTTGAGGGACTGAATACCGAACAAATGTGAGATTGTATAGTTCCACTCATTCATTTATGCAATAGGCATTTATTGAGCACCAACAACACACATTCTTCCACATGCTGCATAAATAAATCCCTATCTCTCCCTCCCTCACCCTGCTTTACCTTTTCTACTTAGCACTTATCACCACCTGCCATACTGCATACATAGTTTTGTTTCGTAACTATGTGTCTGCCCTCACAAGACTGTAAGTTCCATGCAAGCCCTGCTTCATTTGTTGTTTCCTGGCACATAGTAAATACTCAATAAGTACTTTTTTTTTTTCCTTATTGGAGTGTAGCTGACATATAATAGCATATTAGTTTCAGGTGTACAACATAATGATTCAACATTTATATATATTACTAAGTGATCACCACAATAAGTCTAGCTACCATCTATCTCCATACACAGTTGTTAGAATATTATTGACAGCATTCGTTATGCTGTACATTACGTTCCCATTATTTGTTTATTTTATAACTGGGAATTTGTACCTTTTATCCCTTTCACCTATGTCACCCATCCTTCTGCCTCTCTTCCCTCTGGCAATCACCAGATTGTTCTCTGTATCTATGAGTCTGTTTCTTTTTTATTTTGTTTCTTCATTTGTTTTGTTTTTCAGATTCCACATATAAGTGAAATCATATGGTGTTTGTCTTTCTCTGTCTGACTTATTTTACTTAGCATTTTATTTAGCTTTACTTATTTTACTTCCATCCATTTGGTTGCAAATGGCAAGATCTCATTCTTTTTTATGACTGAGTAATATTCCATCGTATATATATACACCATATCTTCTTTTTCCATTCATCTGTTGATGGGACACTTAGGTTTCTTTTTTTTTTTTTTTTTAAAGATTTTATTTATGTGACAGAGAGACAGCCAGCGAGAGAGGGAGCACAGCAGGGGAGTGGGAGAGGAAGAAGCAGGCTCCCAGCGGAGGAGCCTGATGTGGGACTCGATCCCGGAATGCCGGGATCATGCCCTGAGCCGAAGGCAGATGCTTGATGACTGCGCTACCCAGGCGCCCCGACACTTAGGTTTCTAATACATCTTGGTTATTGTAAATAATGCTGCAGTGAACACAGGGCTGCATTATATCTTTTCAAATTAGTGTTTTCATTTTCTTTGAATAAATACCCAGAAGTGGAATTGGTGGATTGTATGGTAGTTCTAGTTTTAATTTTTGGAGGAAACTCCACACTCTATTCCATAGTGGTTGCACAAGTTTTCATTCCCCCAACAGTACTTGTGGGTTCCCCTTTCTCTGTTTCCTTGCCAATACTTGCTATTTCTTATTTTTTTGATAATACTCATTCTGACACGTGTGAGGTGATAGCTTGTAGTTTGGATTTGCACTTCCCTGGTGATTAGTACTGGTGAGCCTTTTTTCATGTATCTGTTGGGCCATCTGTATGTCTTCTTTGGAGAAATGTCTATTCAGGTCCTCTGCCCATTTTTTAATTGGATTGTTTGGGTTTTTTTTTATATTGAGTTGTATAAGTCCTTTATGTGTTTTGGATATTAACCCTTTATCAGATATATCATTTGCAAATATTTTCTCCCATTTGGTCTGTTGCCTTTTCATTTCTTTGATGGGTTCCTTCACTGCAGAAGCTCTTTAGTTTGCTATAGTCCTATTTGTTTTATTTTTGCTTTTATTGCGCTTGTCTGAGGAGGCAGATCCAAAAAAAATATTGCTGGGACTGATGTCAAAGATTTTACTGCCTTTGTTTTCTTCCAGGAGTTTTATGGTTTCTGTTTCACATTTAAGCCTTTAATTCATTTTGAGTTTATTTTTGTGTGTGGTATGAGATAGTGGTCCAGTTTCATTCTTTTTGCCATGTGGCTGTCCAATTTTCCCAACACCATTTATTGAGGAGACTGTCTTTTTCCCTTTGTATATTCTGGCCTCCTTTGTCATAGATTAATTGGCCATAGATGTGTGGGTTTATTTCTGGGCTCTCTATTGTGTTCCATTGATCTATGCTGCTTTTGTGCCAGTACCATACTGTTTTGATTACTACAGCTTTGTGGTGTATTTGAAATCAAAGAGTGTGATACTTCCAGCTTTGTTCTTTTTTCTCCAGATTGCTTTGGCAATGTGAAGTCTTTTGTGGTTCCATATAAAATTTTGGCATTTTAGTAAATATTCCTTGAATAAAATGAAGGAATGAATGAATGAAAATAAGCTTGCTCCTGTCCACAGAAGAGCTCAAGAATGAGTCGACTTAAGTAGAGGGCAGGATCTCAGATGGCATGATCCTGGGAGGCCAGGATTGAGAGAGAGCTGCTCTGCATCGTGGTTGCATCAGATAAATAAGCAGCAGGTTATAATAAGCACATTTGAGCCAGTACGTCAGTATTTGCTAGCCCTCTTCTTGTGACAGCTCAGGGTGTCTTTATTTATCTTAATAAACATGCTGTAATCCCATCAAAGGTCCACAAAAAAATTACCAAGAAATACAGTACAGTAATGTACATATATATGATCCACATGGCTTGTGGGGAAGAGACAAGGTTACAGATAATGCTATATTAAAGTAACAATATACTGTTTGGCAGTATGGTTTGATAATGGCAAAGCTGTTGTCTTTTAACGTTGTGTGTATGTGTGCATGCACATGTGTGTTCGAATGAAATCTTGAGCTGAACCTTTTCTAATTTGTTCAGCATTAATACTGTTGTCACCTTGATTGTTAAGGTTAGGTGACCTGGAACAGCAAATGGAATTTATTTCGAGTGCTATTTCTTTTCAGCAGTTTTGCTGATGCCCATACTCACATTTCATTCAGGCTTAGGTATTGATTGTATTATTAATTCTAAACTAGTAGCATTAATTTTGTACTTAATTATAGCTCACAAGCTTTCCCTGAAGCTAGAAAGAAAACACTTTCTTGTATATTGTGGAAGAAAAATTATTTTCCTTTACATTATAATCTAAAATGAATATTGCCCATCTCTATCAGTTTTCTTTATAAGTATTTTCTTTCACCAAATAACAAGTATGTTACCAAATTTTATGGAAAATTATAAAATAAAATAAAAATTTCTTAATTTTCTGATGGATTAATTAAGGAGGTGCGTAAAATTCCTTGCTTCTAGGAAAAAGTATATACTTATATTTATAACTTTGACCTTCTTATATATTAAACGAGTTATGTGGGTTCATTTTAGAAAACATAGAAAGTAAAGTAATAAAATTCCAAGGAAGAGATACCTAATAAATGCCACCTACAATTCTATTCTCTAAGAGATAGCATTCTGACATTCACATTCAAAAGCTTGAAAAGGTGTATTTTTTGAAAATTATGTATCTAAGTTTTTTGCAATGTAGTTATCATCAGAATTATTTAAAATATACCCTGTACAAATGTTTTAAATTTACCTTTGGAGAAGTACTGAAATCATTTTAGCATTTAGATAAGGTAAAAAAGTTTTCTCCCAGTGATATCCCTACACCTAATTTGCTCAACATGTTTGTATTTTAGTTAACTGGGTTTTGTTTTTTGTTGTTGTTTTTGGGGTTTTTTTTTGCAGCAGGATGTATCTGTAATGTACTTCCAGGCCTGAATGGACAGGGCACCGTGTACTGATCAACACCATCCTAAGAAGTGCGGTCCATATGAAGAGTTAGCTGTGTAGGATATCGTAAGGTGTTACAGCAAAGCACCTTATTGAGCCTTTCACCTCTAGTGATTTATGATTATATTACATTGCTTCCCACATAAAAGGAACCCACAGCTCATTTTGGAGACAGTGTTCTTCATCAACCCTATACGTGAGGTTTGCTCTTTGAGAGGGGTTGCAGTAATGATAATGACACACTTTTTTTTCCCAGCCATCATTTCTTGAGTACATACATAGTGCCAATCACTATTCTGGCAGTAGAGGTGGAACCTGATATTGGAGCTTTAGCTTTAGCCTGTTTATTATGCCAGGGGTTCCTGGAAGATGAGAGAAGAACCTGCAAGATAACTATTTCAGGATTTTTGTGAGCATCCCATATTACTTCTGAGATGTCCAGATGTTTTTCAAATGCAGGCATGCTGAGCATCAGTGGAGAAAGACTTGGCGTTGCAGAGGTTTATTGAGACAACTACCAGGTTCCAGCATGGGAAAAACTCAAAGTCAACCGGCATAAAAAAGAAATTTCATGAGAGTGGCTTATTCCTTAGAAACAAGCGTGTGATTAGACCTGCTTGTTAGAGCTGCCATGGTTGCTAGCTCCCTAACCCCTGCCCTCCCCCAGCAATGTTCAGTTAGGCTTCAGGGTGCACTGACAATAAATGTGTATTTTTTATGTGTGCAATGACAGTCAGTCCTTAATTTTCTTCTTTATATCTGAGAGATTAATGTGTTTCTTGCATTCTGAATTATAGTTAGGCATCAGGTCTTAGTGCTACGTAGATCTGCATTCTACATACTATTTATCTTACATAACATTGCACCGACTGTGTGTATAAGCACACCTTCTCCATGGTGGCATCTTGAGTGCGGCTTATGAAAAACAACCATATAATTGTATGAATAAGAGTCTAGTGTGCAACAAATAAGGTTTCCCAGTGTGTTAAAAATTTTTAAAAATTAAAAAGTTTATACCTATGATCAGTTGTACTTTGAACAAGTATAGCTCATAGAACATAATCAAAACACTTTATTTTTATTTTTTATTCCTTCAAATTTTCCTACTAGGCATAGTCTTTCTATGACCGTGTGCAGAAAATGGACAGGGGCTGTGGTTTTTCTGGTCAGTTTCAGTTGATAGAAAGTCCTGCAATCTTTTAAAATCACAGAAAAATCTCATCTTAGGAATTAGGCCGTCTAGTCCCAGAGGATGATCACGACTCTGAAGTTGATTTAATGTTGGCTTTTCTCCCATCCACAGTGAAGGCTAGCCTTTGCAGTGTGTGTGTGTGGGGGGGGGGGTGTTCTTGTCTTTTTCTCACCCCCCACCTCCTCTGTGGTCGGAGCTTTGGAAAATGGAAAGGCAAAGGAGGATATAGAAATTGATTTCACTTGAACTGATACTGTTTCAAAATAGTTTCATGCTCTCTTCTCATGGACCTTTTCTCTTTTTTCCACAAGAGAAAAGAGTTCAAAGCTGACTCTTTGGCCTTGTGGACATTTTTGAGTTTTCTTCAGAGGCTCTTCTGTGGCCCCTGGAACTGTTACTCTCATGAACCAGGCAATGTCACTCTCATGAAACACCCCATCACTCCACTGCGGGTTGTCTGGGAGGACCCTCCATATGGACCCTCACAGTTGGAGTCCCATTGCTCCTTTCAGATGGTTCTCCTGGATATAAGTAAAAACAACCCTTGGCCAACTTTTCCTCTCATGTGACTTAAACTTGAGTATAAACTCACATGTTCTTTGATCTGCTATTAGAGGGAAAGCTGTTGCAGCAGAAACTCTCTCTCCTGTTCTAGAAAAGCAGCTCACCAGGCTTTGCTTCCCTCCAAATTTCCTTGGTGGGAGTCAGACTCAAGTCCATTGCCTCTAAAGTTCCGGGAGACTAATATCCAGCTCTCCAGTGATTGTGTTAAAGGCCCTGATGGGCTTCAGTGAAGAGGAAAGGCACTCCTTCACCTCTTCTCCTTGGGGAGGGTTAAGGAGCCGTGTGACATACCATCCTCTGAAGGCTGTTTTCCAAAATCGGCTAAACAAAACCCCCCTTTTCTCCACCTTCAGACATTTTATATCCTACCTCTTGTTTTAATATCCTTGGGTTAAGACCTAAGGGTCATGAAACTGGTTCTCAGGACACATACTGAGCACTCACATTTTGATCTGGAATTTCTCTTTGGTTTGTAGCATCTATTCTATCTTTGGCCTTAATTAAAAGATTAACATTAACATTCTTCTACTTATGATCATCTCATGATCTCATTCAATCCTAATAACAGTCATGGAAAGTAGCTAACATTCTTTTTCTCATGTGAAGATTAAAACTTAAAAAAGTAACTGGCTCAAGGTCACACATCTGGTAAGTGGCAGAGCCAGGGTTTGATCCAAAGTCTTTCTTACTCCAGTACCCAAGCTCTTAGTTATCAACTTCATATTTACTAACACACTTATCGTTATTAATCTAACAGTTTTAACACTTCTATAAAGAAAATTTAAAATTAGTATTCAGGACTAAGGAACTGTCAGACCTGTACGTTGAATTTCCATACCTTGAATTTTCTTACAAAATGCACAGCTTAAATTTCTCTTGTCTTCAAGGCATTGCTGCTAAAACACCTTACATTAACATTTTTGGGAGGAAAAAGTATATTTTTATGTATGTGCTCAATAAGACACTTGTAGTAACTGAGACATGTAAATCACTCGCATTAATTAGTCAAGAATTCTGGCTCCCTTCAATGAGAATGTTATTTTCCAATAGAAGAATGAACATGTTTTATGAGCAGAATCTTAAAATCAATCAGCGGCTATCAGAAACAATTCCTGTATAATATTTTAAATAGCAAAATCTAAGTCTATCACAGTTTAAATGCGTTCTTGGCCACAATGCACACCTTAAAGATTACAAAGTAAGAGAATTGTGGGAATATCCTCCTCAGTGTAACATTTCCCACCTTTGAGGACTTCAATTCTAAATTTATGTCGTTACCGTCTCAGTAAGGGAAATGAAATTCTCAGCGCTATTTGTTAGTGAATTCTTTCTTCTTGATTTCTCCCTGTCTCTAGAAAAAAGAACTTGAGTTTCTTGGTCTAAAAATGACAAAACAAAAAGTTACATCCTTCTTTATTTATAGTCCTGATTTATAACCGCAACAGCAGAGTTACAACAAGGCTAGAACAGGGCACACACACAAAAAAACTTAGTGATAATCATATGCATCAGCTCCATAATTAATTTCATTAGGAGATGTTTTGACGGTAAAGTGGGAAGTATTTTCATTCTGAAAGATCAGGCAATACTTAAACATAAGAAATTAAAATTAAATACAGCATCCAAAGTTTCCATTACAATAAATATTTCTAGAAATATTCTGGCTTTTTTTCTCTAAATTTTTATGTTCTTTAGTACAGATTACTGGGCCTGACATCAGATAGATAGTCAGCAAATACCAGATGTAAAAAGACAAATGCTCATCCCTGTAGGAAGAGGTAAATGAACCCTTAGACAGTTTTACAAATCACTTATGTCATGGAATAATAGTGACTAGGGACACCACAGATCTCTCCCTATCAGGTGCAGTGTCTTCTAGTAAACTCCTCTCTTCCCTTGGGAACTCAGTTGGAAAATAGTAATACTCAACATTGAGTATGTGTGAATTATTAAATTTCCTAAATTGCTACCAGTTACTGGAGTATTTCCAGTATTTTAACATTGAAACAATGTAAGATTGACATAAAATACATGTGAAAGATACCTACAAATACTCAACATCAGAAATCTTTAAAAATCCAGGGTTTTGATAAATGAACTCCAAAATGCCCATTTGTAGCTAATATTTTATAAAACAAGTAGATTTAATCCTCCTAGAATGTTCTTGGCAGTGACTGAAATAAAATTTACTTTTAATTGGGACGCCTGGGTGGCTCAGTCGTTAAGCGGCTGCCTTCGGCTCAGGGCGTGATCCAGAGTCCTGAGATTGAGCCCCACATCAGGCTCCTCCGCTGGGAGCCTGCTTCTTCCTCTCCCACTCCCCCTGCTTGTGTTCCCTCTCTTGCTGGCTGTCTCTATCTCTGTCGAATAAATAAATAAAATCTTTTTAAAAAATTACTTTTAATTAATCAGGAAATGAACTAGAAAATCCAACTTTTTCTTTCTTTCTTTTTTTTTTTTTTTAAGATTTTATTTATTTATGTGACAGAGAGACAGCCAGAGAGGGAACACAGCAGGGGAGTGGGAGAGGAAGAAACAGGCTCCCAGCAGAGGAGCCCGATGTGGGGCTCGATCCCAGAACGCCGGGATCACGCCCTGAGCCGAAGGCAGACGCTTAACGACTGCGCTACCCAGGCGCCCCCCAACTCTTTTTCTTAGATAATTTTATTTTATTTATTATTATTTTTTAGTATAGTTGACACACAATGTTACATTAGTTTCAGGTGTACAACTTAGTGATTTGACAAGTTCGTATGTTTTTCTGTGTTCACCAGAAGTATAGCTACTATCTCTCCCATTACATCTATATTACAATATTATTGACTCTATTCCTTATGCTCAGCTTTTTATTCCCATGACTTACTCACTTCTTAACTGGAGTCCTGTATCTTCCCTCTCCTTCTCCCATTTTGCCCAAACCCCATGGCCTCCCCTCTGGCAACCACCAGTTTGTATTTATAGTTGTGATTCTGTTTTTTGTTTATTTTTTTTTTAGATCCCATTTATGAGTGGATATATATATACACACCGCATCTTCCTTATCCATTCATCAATTGTTGGACAATTAGGTTGTTTGCATGCCTTGGCTATTGTAAATAATGCTGCAGTAAATATGGGGGCATGTCTGTCTTTTTGAGTTAGTGTCTTCGTTTTCCCTGGGTATACCCAGTAGTGGAATTATTGAATCATATGGTATTTCTGTTTTTAATTTTTTGAGGAACTGCCTTACTGTTTTCCACAGTGGGGGTGTTTTCCACATTCTCATTAACAGTGCACAAGGGTTCCTTTTTTTCCACATCCTCACCAACATTTGTTGTTTCTTGTCTTGATTTTAGCCAATCTGACAGGTGTGAGGTGATACTTCATTGTGGTTTTGATTTGCATTTCCCTGATGATTAGTGATGTTAAGCATCTTCATGTCTGTTGATAATCTATATGTCTTCTTTGGAAGAATATCTGTTCAGGTCCTCTGCCCATTTTTTAATTGGATTATTTGGGGTTTTTTTGGTGTTGAGTTGTATAAGTTCTTTATATGTTTTGGATATTAACCCATTTCAGATATATCATTTGCAGATATCTTCTCCCATTCAGTAGGTTATCTTTTGTTTTTTGTGATGGTTTTCTTCACTGAGCAAAGCTTTTTATTTTGATGTATTCTGAATAGTTTATTTTTGCTTTTGTTTCCCTTGCCTTAGGAGACATAGCCAGAAAAAATGTTGCTATGGCTGATGTCAGAGAAATTACTGCCTGGGTTCTTTTCTAGGATTTTTATGGTTTCAGGTCTTACATTTAAGGTCTTTTATCCATTTTGAGTTTATTTTTCTGTATGGTGTTAGAAACTCAAGTTTCATTCTTTTACATGTAGCTGTCCAGATTTCCCAGCACCATTTATTAAAAACAGTGTCTTTTCCCTATTGTATATTCTTGTCTCTTTTGTCACAAATTAATTGACCATATAAATGTGGGTTTATTTCTGGGGTCTCTGTTCCGATCCATTGATCTATGTGCCTTGAGAATTGTAGGCGAGAAACAGTTTACTATATTCCTTTCTTAAGGCAAGTTACAGAATGAGTGATGGGAAAGGACCTTTGTTTATAGGAATTGCCTTGTTTAATCTGCCGGAGGCTCACAGAGGAGAATGACTTGCCTAAAGTGTAATAAGTTAGACTCCAAACTGAAACCAGAACTATCAACCCCTGACTTCTAAACCAGTGCTCATTCTAGTCCACTGTGCTGATTTCATTATTTCGTGGAAGTGGTACTTAACTGAATTACTAATAGCAACATTTGCTAGAAAGTACAACAGCTAAAAACATTTAGTACAATGACTAACAAACAGTTTCAAGATGGTCAATTATTTACTAAGGCTAATCATTAGGAAATAAGAGAATTCAGTTGGTGGAAACATTTGGAAGATGATGCCTATAATAATAACAAGCAACATTTGAAGTCAGCTTTATCATTTGAAAATCACTTTCACATTCTGAAAGTTGTTGATTTGAGTTTTGAGTTTTGCACCAGACACTTTTTTCAGACAAGGGAACTGAGACAGTTGAAGTAATTTGGTCAAGGTGGCATTGTTGACAGAGGCAGTACTCAAACTGAGGTCTGGCAGGAGAGAAACACATTGAAACAGGGACACCTGAATAGCAAGGATCTTTTTGGGTGCTGACCCTGGCATATGCAGATCCAGAAGAATCTATTTTCAGGGGATTCCCACTTTTACCCTCTGCGTGGAACTTTGCAAAACCGGTAGAAAATTTGCCTGGAAGGAGGGAGTCAGCTCTGCCTCGTAGTAGAATATTTCCTTCTCATATAAGGGCCCTCAGGGTGCCCCGGCACACCTCCTCCCTTTACACAGGGAATAAATCATGCTCTGTGTTCACACTCATTATATACGGAAAGCAGTTTATTAGCAGTTTGTTATGATCTGCATGTAGTTTGTAAATCCTGCCCCCAAATCAATTTCTGTTCTTCATCTTGGAAAGCAATCTGTTTTGTCAATAACCTTACCTACAAAGATGCTGAAACAGCAGCAGCAATTGCAAGGATGGAAAGTTCTATCAAGCATAAGCAGGAAAACAAAGGACATCAGGAGCAACAAGAAAAATACCAGCACAAAAGCATAATAATTAGAAAAGGCAAAAACGAGGTAGTGCAGTAACAACACAACTATAAAAACACACATTCTCCTTTGTTCCTTCAAACACAGAGCCCAGCTTGGGCTGACACTGCCCATTTCAGGTTTTCTATGTCTGAGCTGCTCTCACAACTAAAGTGAATGATGTTATCATGAATAAAGTTTTTTTTTTCCTTTTTATACACATGCATTCAATAAACATCTCTTGGTAACAACTACCTGACAACCATTGTGCTTATCAGTGGGGATAAAATGATTGATACTATCTGTCCCCTTAAGAACCTCAGAGTTTAATGGATTAAAAATATCGTCACCTAGACCACGATTTAATTATGAGTAACAGTTTTGTACAGGTAGTCTCTATCAACTTTAGATTCTGTAAGCATCATAAAGATTTTAATTTTCGATATTTCCTTGTAGGTGCTGGCAAGACAGAAGAATTCTAATATAACACTGTAAGATCATATGGCAGGACGGTGTTAGGTATTCAGAACTTCATACTGTGAAAAAAAAGTATCATAGCATGAGATTAAGAGCAAATTCAAAGGTCAGACGAATCTGGGCTAAAATCCTGATCTCATGAAAAAGTACCAGTTATATGACACTGGGCAAGCTGTTAAACCTCTGTTAAGCCTATTTCCTGACTCAAACAATAGATATGACAGTACTTACTGCATCAGGTTTGTAAGAGTTAGTGACATGATGCTGGTAAGAACTTCAAACCTAAAAAGTGTTCCATATACATTTGTTATTGTTATTATTATTGTAGTAGTATCCCTCATTATTATCTGAAAGATCACAATAAGCCCTGTTTTTTCCAGTACCCACTATCAAGGCAGATGGGGAGAAATTGCCATGTTTAAATTCTAGCACACTCCACTTCTTACAAGAGATGGAGCCATCTCTTTTTTCTGTTTTGATAATAGCAGCTGTGAATAGAACACTGGAGGCCCCCCAAACACATGGTAAATGAGAAGAATAATAAGAAATATTCCAGCAAGGTGGGGGATGGGCCCTCCCAAACAGCAAAAATTCCAAACGAAGCTACTAATCTTTTTTATAGTTATGTTGGGTGTTATGGGAAATACATGAAGTCACATGACCTGCTTTCTTAGATGCCATTTAATCAAAGTTTTATATAGAGTCAATTATGGGCTGAGAATAATTCACTAAATACGGACTGGAAACCTGAGGTGGTAGGAGTTTGGAGATGCAAATCAGGAGTCTATATTAATCATCTTTCTTAGAACAACTACTCAGGGACAGAGGAAGAGGTCACCCCTGCAGAATATAATTTCACTTGCAAAGCTCGGCAATATTTAGTTTTAAAAGCCCATGTGTTACATGTTCCGAGATTTTCTGTAGTGATGCTTTGTATGCATGACACACTGATCCTAATTGAAATGCTGAGTAGTTTGTTTCTCCAAGGTTCAAATTCTTGATACATCTTCTGAATATCAAATACCCAGAACAATGCTGCCGCCCTGGCAGATGTGCAAATAAATGTGCTATGTCGGATTTCTGCTGTGCTACCCGAGAACAGCTCATTTCAAAATCATCCTCAGCCCCAGATGGCTTGAAACAAAATAGTTTTGAAATCTAGGTGACCTATTTTTCCAAATTATTGTTGCGATTATCTTGGAAGAAAATAATCTAGATAAGGAAGAGGTGAGCATTGCTATGTTCTGTGGGACTCTAAACCTGAGGCTTTTTCCTGGTAAACATAGCCATGAATTTAAGAGACAGTACAGAACCTCTGCAGGATTCAGCACTTGATTTGAGGATCTGTTGCTTTCACTCCTGTGAAAACCTCATCCAGAATCCCTCCAAGGAGGCCCCCTTTGTTGTCAGGTCTCAGAAGTAGGAGACTATGTATTATTGGACACTTTTAGAGCACTGGGAATAGTGACCCTAGGAGAGCAGGTTTAATCAAGTCTGTCGTGAGCAAAATAGAATCTTATCATTGCTTTACTCAGAAGCCCACGTTGCCTTACATCCCGCAAGGATCTCTTTCATCTTAATTTCTTTTCCTAAAAATTCCAAGCAGTGTCTTTTATTGTTGAACTAGATCTTCGTTGTCCTCACTGACCTCTCCTGCCTAGTCCATTCGAAGTGGAACTAAATGATTCTTGTTTCTCTGTTACGTGGCCTCTGTATATCTGGCCTGGGACACTCACCCTCATTCCCTGCTCATTCACTTTGCTCCAGTCTAACAAACTTGCCACGATTCTTCTAGCCCCTCTGTCCGCTTGCATTTTTGATGAACCTAAAATGGCCGGAAATCACTCAGTTAAAAAACAACAACAACCAATATGAGTGTATGGGTAGGAAATCATCCAGTGTATCACTCTGCTGAGACTATTTATTGAACATTTTCTATGTGCCAGACACAGTGCCCAACACAATACCAAGCCCTTTCATACATTATTTTTATTTAATTTTTGCAACTATATTTTCGGGTAATTATTATTCCTTTTCACGGGTAGGATAGTGAAGCTTAGAGAACATATACAACTTCTGCGGTCTTCCAGATAATGAAATGGCCAGGCCCATTTCAAGCCAGGCACAGCTGACCTTGAAGTCTGCTTTCCTAACCACCACACTCCATTGTTTCCTCTTTAAAGACAAAATCTTGCATTTGCTCTGCTGGGAAAGATTTTCAGGGAATAAATATTTCACAGAACAAAGCTTTTTATTTGACAGCATCTAACCTTGCCTTAACCTTTTGAAATTTTAACACTTCAGAGATATCAGACTTGGCAATTTTTCTGTCCTTCCTTTTCCCCACTCTACCCAGTTTTTATTGATGATCCTTGAGCATCTTCTTCCAGTTTCCAGAGTGCTGGCTCAAGCGGCTTCATTTTGTTCTCTTGAAAGTGAGTAAGTGAACTAGGCAAGGATGGAATTAAGACTTTATTGATGGGAAAACCAACATAGAGGGGTTAAATGTGTTGAACGAGGTCCTGCCACTGCACCTAAAATTGATGTTGGCCAATTCTTAATTCAGGGACATCCTGACTTATTATGTGGGAGTGCAATATATGTCTGTCTACGTATCTGTCTATCTATCTATCTATCTATCTATCTATCTATCATCTATGCATCTATCCATCTGGACAGTGATTAAAAAAGGAAAAGAAAACTACTGATACAAATCTTTTAAAAATCAGTTCAAAGTGCCCCAATTTAGGAAGACTTCATACAGAAGTTGTGGGTATGGGAAGATCTTCCCCTTGTATCACCATCCCGTATAACAGACCTGAGTTTGAGTTTGGGCTGAGCCCCTTACTAGCCTGGTTAACTCAAGGGATTTATTAAATCGCTCTGAACCTCAATTTCTTCTCATTACATTAAAATGATAATAGTTCTTACCTGATAGAATTTTTAAATGGATTTAAAGATTCAAAGCCTATAAAGCACTTAGTCCAATGCTTGGCACACAATAAGTGCACAATATATTAGATGTTTTTCTTTTTCTTTCTGTCTTTTGTTATTGAACAGCAAAAAGATGTAAAAGCATATTGCTGTAGAACACCTTGTCTCATTATATGAAACTGCAGTTGTGATAACAAGAGAAAGGTGATATAAATAATGGTATTAGAAAATGTATGTTTGGCATGTTTACCTGGGCCTTCATTTATGAGCATGTGCCACATTAGCTGGTAAAAGAAAACTGCCTTGCATTGTAAGTTCTCTAGAATAAAAAACTGAGTTGAGGTCAGGTGTCATGTGTCCTCAGGACATGGCTTAGTGCTTGGTAATAGCAAGGGTTCAAAAAAAGTGTAGAATTATGCATAAAGGAATAGTTTATTTAATTAACTTCTTATTTGTTTTTGTAACCCTATCATCTTGCAGTGTGCCTGCCACAAAATAAGTCCTCAATTAGGCATCTGGTAAAGTGAGTTATTCTTCTTTATAACAAATAGCATTTTCTAGGCATTGAATTGCATTTGATTAAAACTCCTTTGGAGGCATGAAAATGCCTTCCCACAGGTATTGGGAAATTATAAGATCATTTTACCACAGTATCTCCCAGATATATTATGTATCTCTTTTTTCAGGTTTTGGTCCATTCGTTGTGTTTTTTTAAGGAGTTACTATGTTTGGTATTATTATCCCCAGGCTACTATGAAGAGACAGCTATGTAGTGACAGCTAATAGATACAACAGAATGAGTACTTTTTAAGCTGTGTGCTGTTCTTTCCTGTAATGTGTAATGATGGCTTATACAGACTGCATAATGAATGAGACACAGGCAGAGCTATAATTACTAAAAATAACTGTCAAAAGGCATAGAAGAGTAAGAGAGAATCATCTTGTGAATATTAAGAAGGGATATTAACTTTTTACTATATTTGGATCAATGGTTACCTGTTTTTAAAAATTGTCAGTGAACGAACACCCAGCAGTGAGAGAAAAGTTCTTTTTTTGAAACCAGTGGCCAAATCTCATCCCATGGCATTGCCTACAGTTAATGTTAATAACCCAAATGGGACATTGTAGTGGAATGTACCACCTGGAATATACAAAGTCGTTGTATTAAATTCTTACCCTACCCTGTTTGAATAATAATTTTTTAATCACACAAACGTTTCTTATTTTTTTATTCTACATGGTCTCCATATTTTAGTTAACATATGTGGGAGGCTTGTGAATTTGTTGACTTTAAGTAATTTCATTTTCTAAAGATGAAATTGTCTCTCATAGTGCTAAAATGGAACTCTTTTGTTTTCTAAAGATTTATGTAAGCCAAAGAGTGGGTATTATCACTGTATTTTATGCTGGTTTATAAAATGTTTAGCTAGCATACTAAACACCATGTAAATCAACATATTTACAAAATACACATGTATCTGGGTTTTGTTGTGTCTGATTATGTGGGACATATGGTAGTGCTTTCTCTAGATCTGATATGAAATTGGGAGTAACAAGGCCTATAAAGGCCAAATAGCTTAGAAAGTCCAACCCTACTGAAATGCAAAAATTATGGATTATATTGTACAATTTCCGCTATTAAATAAAATGGAATTTCACCTATATCCTTTATATTCAATACCGCACTAATAATTTGTGGTTATATTTTTCAAATTGCAAAATGTAATTAATCACATCCTGTTTTTCCTGTCCCAGAAGTGCTTTGCTCATGCTGTGTAACTGCAAAGCATTGTGAAAGTTGGGCGGTCTCTCCTGCGGTACAACATGAAAGGTGCTGTGAGCAGAGAGAAAAAGGCTGGGAATGAAAAGGAACCGTAGCAATTTTCTACCTTTAATTTTTTAAAAGCAGACAGTTCTTTGAGAATATTAGGTACTGTGGTATCAAGAGAACAGTAAATTAGTTTTCTTTTATCAGTCAGAACACCAAACTTGACATCTTTAACATCACATGAGTTAGTTTCTTCATTTTGCTGTCAAAAACCGACCTCCGTTCCCTGGAGCCGAAATATATAATGCAAAGAATAGTTTGGGTATAAAGAGGAACAATAGCTTTATTGCTTGGTGGGGCCAAGGAAGCTGCAGCAGGCTTAGGCTTTCCAAACCTGCAAGTCTCCTGGCTCCCCCTGGAAGGGGCGGGGGGCAGTTAGAGGGAAATACAGGATCCAGCCGGTTTTGACAAGAATTGTGTATGTGCTGTCAGCCTGGTTTGTCCTGTGTTTGGGGTGGTACCGGTTCCTGAAACAAAAAGGCTAAGAAGGGGGGAAGGGACGTTTGCAGAAGAGAGGAAAAAGGTTACTTAGTTTAAAATCTAGCTTGGCTGAAGCATTAGTGCAGGTCATTTTGATTCTTGTTCAACTTTAGGCTTTTAAGAGGTTTCCACTGCACTTCTGATGTAACCCAAATATTATCACCATCCTTCCATGAGTAACATGGCCCCATGTTATCCTTTCATTGGCTGTACTTTGCTGCGGCTGGTTTTGTACTTTAAGTCTCAGTCAAATACCCTTTATCCTATAAGAAAAAAAGAAATAAGAAATTTCAGTTTATGATATTCTGGGGCCTGCTGGTGCAAATTCTCAAAGATTTAGGAATTTGGGGAATCATGAAAAGGAATTTTCAGGAAACAGCCACTCCTTACACAAGGAACCTCCCATGTGCAAAATGCATAATCAAAAACAAAAAATTAAAGGGGTGGTGGTGGGGGAGAGAAGTGAAGGGAAAGGTAAGGAAGGGTAAGAAAAGGAAGAGGGGAATAACTAAAAAGAGCAAGGACACAGACCTGAAATCTGTGATAGCAATTTATAACAGCATCCCTGAAAAAGCACACAGGTATTTATAAAACCTCAGGGGTGAGAATTGCAACCAGAGGGCAAAATACTTAGATTAGTCATTTGCAGCAAAGTTGGTAGATAGTGCAAAGAGCAGTGAGTTGATCTTTAAAATGTTACGGTTGTGGAGGACCCTTTAGAAATCAATCAGTTCACTGGCTTTAAAATGTTGTACCTTCAAATACTTTCTATATTGTAAACTATTTATGAATACCCAGGATAACTAGTGATGAAGACACGGAATACACGTGAGGTTCAGTGGGGTGGAGTCCGAAGCCGACGACCAAGAAAGAATTCTTGAGGCATCTTTGGTGCAAAATTGGTGGTTTATTAAAGCACGGGGACAGGACCCGTGGGCAGAAAGAGCTACTGCACTTGTGAGGGGTGGCTGATTATATACTATGGGGTTGGGGGAAGGTAACAAAAAGGGAGGTTGAGGAAGTACTTTCATATGTTAAAGAAGACTCACAAGATACCAGAGGCCTTGCCATTGTCAAGTTAAGGTTGTTTACCCCTCTAGTAAGGCATTAACATGAAGATAGTTGGGCACTTCCTGGAGTCTGCAGATTATAAGGGCATTTAATTGTATCTACATTCCCTTCCGGAAGCTAGGTTATTGATAGAAATGCTTTGTTCTTGTAAACTGCTAAATAAATTTGTAAAACTGAGGGAGACCTAGCTCTTGCAGGATTGTGGTATCTATAGATTAACTATTTCTTTGTCCTTTAGGGCAGCCAGGAGTGCCTGAGGAATGTCACATACATCCCATGGGGGGGGTGGGTTTGCAGGGTGTCAGTTTCTGCTTTGTCCTCAGCTTGCCTTCTGTTCCCTCATCAACTAGGAGTCATACCTGTTGACAGGTAGTATAGTGTTCCATAATTGATCTTAACTACTCATCGTTTCTAAGGTGAAACCTTTCTAAGAGGTCCTAGCCCTGGGAAAAATAAGGAAGGTAACACCCATTCCCTCCTACACCAGAGTATGGAAGAAATAGGATTGAAAAACAATAATGTCATTAGATGGCTTGAAGGAGCTGTCTTTCTTTTTTTCTTAAGGATTTTATTTTTTTAAGTAATTTCTATACCCAGTATGAGGCTCGAACTCATGACCCCGAGATCAAGAGTTGGAATCTCTACCAACTGAGCCAGCCAGGCACCCCTTGAAATGGCCATCTTTTACTCAGAGAGGAGTGTTTTAAAAACAAACAAAAAACTCCCACTATGATTATGGATTTTTCCACTTTAATTAATTTATAATTTGGTCAACTTTGCTTTATGTTCTTTGAGGCTATGTTAATAGATACATACATATTTAGAATTTTTATATCTTTCTGGGGAAACTGAATTTTATCATTATGAATTTAATCTATTTATCCCTAGTAAAATTTATTTTTGTTATTAATGCAGCCAATGCTTTTTTCAATTTTGTTTTTATGTTACATACAATATATAATAAATATGCATTTGTATATCTTTAAATATTTTATGTCTTTGTACTATAGATAGGGCTCTTTTTTTTTTTTTAAGACTTTATTTATTTATTTGACATAGAGACAGCCAGTGAGAGAGGGAACACATGCAGGGGGAGTGGGAGAGGAAGAAGCGGACTCCCAGCGGAGGAGCCTGATATGGGGCTCGATCCCAGATCGCTGGAATCACGCCCTGAGCCGAAGGCAGACGCTTAACAACTGCGCTACCCAGGCGCCCCTAGATAGGGCTCTTCAAAGAGCATGTAATTTTGGATTTTTTGCTTGTTTTTTCCCAGTGTGCCAATTTTATTTTTTAACTGATGTATTTAATTTAATTTAATTTAATTTAATTTAATTTGATGAAACATAATGTAATTACTGATATTTGAATTTATATCTACTACCTCATTATATATTTTCTGCTTGCCCCAAGAGTTCTATATTAGGTTTTTTTTTTCCTTTTCCTTCCTTAATTTCTTTTGGATTAACAGGAATTTTTTTTGTTATTATTTTTAAAGATTTATTTATTGGACACCTGGGTGACTCAGTCGGTTAAGCGTCTGCCTTCAGCTCAGCCCAGGATCCTGGGATTGAGTCTTGCATCAGGCTCCCTGCTCAGCGGGGAATCTGCTTCCCCCTCTCCCTTTCTCCCTCCCCCCTGCTCATGCTCTCTCACACTCTCAAATAAATAAATAAATAAATAAATAAATAAATATCTTTTAAAAAATAAATAAAATTTATTTATTTATTTTAGAGAGCTAGAGCACAAGTGGGGAGAGGGGCGGAGGGAGAGGTAGACCAGCAGACTCCCCACCGAGTGGGGGGGACCCCAACATGGGGCTCTATCCCAGGACCCTGAGATCATGACCTTGGCCAAAATCAAGAGTTGGATTCAACTAACTGAGCAACTCAGGCACCCCAATAGGAAATTTTTAAAATCATTTAATTTCTTCTCTCTGTTAACTTAGCAGTTACAAACTATTTTATTCTTTCAGTGCTAACCTAGTCATTGTAACATAGTCTTGAGTTATCAAAGCCTGACTTTAATCCATCTGTCTTCCTCCTAGTCCTTAAAACCATATTTACCCCTGGAATTCTAGAACTATATGCTATTATTTTTGTGAATAATTATGTGAAAATTTTTCTGATCCATTCATTGTATTTTTTTTAAAGAGTTACTGTGTTTGGGATTAGTATCCCCAGGCTACTATGTTCTATCTAGCTAATAGAACAGAATGAGTACTTTTTAAGCCGTATGTTGTTCTTCCCTGTAATATGTAATGATGGCTCACACAGACTGCATAAATATTCCCAAGAAATATTCAAATTTTAAAGTTGTCTGTGTTAATTTAGATTTGCCCAGATTTTTATCACTTTCCTATTCCTTATTTCTCTCTTGTTATCATTTTCTTTCTGCCTGAAGAATACTCTTCAGAATTTTCTTTAACACCCATTTGAAATGTCTTTATTTTACCTTCATTCTTAAGATATTTTCAGTCGATACAGGATTCTCATTTGACAGTTACTTTCTTTTAACAGACTGAAAGTATCATTCCACTGTCTTCTGCTCCTCATTTCAGCTGTCAGTATAACTGCTGTTCTTTGGCAGGCTGGCCATCTATTCTGCTCTGACAGCTCTTAAGATTTTCTCTTTATCTTTGATTCTTGCTGATACTTATTGGACCTCTTGAATCTATGGATTGGTACGCTTCATCAATTCCGGGAAAAATTTAGCCATTATCTCTTTAAATACTGCCTCTGCCCCATTCTGTCTCTTGGATCCTTCTGTGGCTCCACTGAACATACACAGATTTTAATGCGGAATCATCGATGTCTTCTCCTGCATCTTGCATCATTTTTCATCCCTTGATCTCCCTTGTCTTTAATTCACTGATTCTCTCTTCTATTGCACCTAGACTGCCAGTGAGCACATCTTTTTATTTCTTAATTTTGGTTGCTAGTCCTTCTCAGTTCTGTAATTTCTATGTCACTCTTTATATTTTAAGGTTGCCTTTCAAAATTTTCAAGCTCAATTTTTATCTCCTTGAATTAGGTAACCATAGTTGCTTTATAGGACCTTTCTGGTGATTACAATACTTGAAGACTTTATGTTTCTGTTGTCTCTTGGTTCTGCTAGTTTTTCACAAATGCTCTCTTGTCTCCTCATGTCACCTTTGAATGTGTGCTGAGCATGGTATTTCAATAATCGTTAGTAGAAATCATTTCAGTGTTGCATGTCAATTTTCTTTTGCTTTTCCCAGTCTTCTGTGAGTAATAGCAATCTGGGATTACCTTAATCTAAATTTGGAGTTTGAGATTTTCTGGGTCATGTAGATGACTCACAGCCAGGCTGTCATTTAGTTTTACTTTATCTTTTCTTTAAGTATGCAGCACTCTTGAGGTCCCAGCCCAAAGCAAGGACAGTTTACCTGGATCCCAGCTTTTTCCTTTCTAGTCTCATTAATCTATCAAAAACTCAGGTGCCCGTGTGGCTCAGTTAAGCATCTGCCTTCGGCTCAGGTCATGAATTATCCCAGAGTCCTGGGATTGAATCCCCCATCGGGCTCCCTGCTTAGTGGGGAGCCTGCTTCTCCCTCTACCCTCTTACCCCTGCTCATGATCTCTCTCTCTTTCTCTCTCTCTCTCTCTCTCACCCTCTCTCTCAAATAAATAAATAAATAAATAAATAAATAAATAAAATCTTTAAAAAAAGAAACAGCAACAACTCAGTTCAGCCTCTTGGCCATCTCTCCTGAATTAGCAAATGCCATCAAACCAAAAGCCCCTGACTGCTCTGTGTTCTTGGTTCTGGGTTCCTATTTCTCCCCAAATCTCAGCTAGGAATTCTTTATAGATCTCTTTTGTTCTTTAGTGCCTTTTAAAACTTGGAATTTTTTTTTTTTTTTGCAGTCTTTTTAAGTTGTCTTTATTGGTTGAGGGTTGGTCAGAATTATCTGATCTGCCATTAATTAATGAGAATCCCCAATATTCTTAAACATTTACCATTTTTCCTACTATAAATTTCTTTATAACTGAAAAAGGGATTACCTGCTTCTTTAGACTGTTTCAAGTGAATTGATGAATGCAGAGCCCTGAGAATAGTATCTGGTAGTGAATATTCGATATAAATATAAATATTGTTTTTCCTAACATTATTGCTGTTTGCTAAAAATACCTTCTAAAAAATGAGGTTGCCTGGGTGGCTCAGTCAGTTGAGCATCCAACTTTTGATTTTGGTGCAGGCCATGATCTCAGGGTCATGAGATCGAGCCCCCCCACCCCTCGGGCTCCACCCTGTGGGGAATCTGCTTGAGATTCTCTACCTCTCCCTTTGCCCCTCCCCCCCTTATGGGCCACGCTCTCTCTCTCTCCCTCTCTCTCTCAAATAAGTAAGTAAATCTTTAAAATGGTGAAAAACAATACCTCCTAAAAAATGGAGCTTTGATGTTAATGAAGGTTCACACTTGCAAAAAGACTTAGTTTGCAAACTATCAAAAAAGTTAAACAAATGTTAAGCAATTTTGTATTAGTGTAATAAAGATATGCTAATTCTACCATCCTTAAAGTGAAAACAAAGCTGGGCCAGCTGCATTATATCACTCCTGGCTAGAAATATTTTAACTATAAAATATCACAAATTTATACAATATATTATCAATATTCAGGATGGTGTGGTTTATTTTTGGAGATGGGCAGTTTTGATAGTTCCCTATACTCACTTTCCTGCCCTCCTTGTGCGCATATTTCTGAATTGTTAGCCATATTACTTAAAGAAGTCCTGTCTACCTAGAACTACTTGGTTTTATGAAATCAGCATAACAAAGATTATTTATTTCAACATTCAGAATTCTCAAAAGGGTTATTGCTTAAGATTTCACTTGAGAAAGAAAATGGGAAGTGTCTACATTTGAAGCTGAAATGTGTGCCCTTCCATTTTTGCTTTTAAACATTCACAGATGTGTCCACTATTTCCCTCAGAGTGGGAGGGGTGGGTGCTAGGTGCTGTGTGGTTATGGTGTCTAAATTAAGATGGATGAGGGAGCAACCGAGTGAAGCATCCAATTCCTAGTTTTAAAATGTCTCCTCCCCCTCCACTAACTGATATTGGCAAAGCAATTTTATGATGCTAGAAAGCCACACAAAGAAATGTGCGTGAAGCCTTGTGTACATATTATTAGTGGAAAGACTTTAAAATTTGTTTCCCCTCCTTCATGTTCCTATTGTTTCAACAGATTCATATGATTTTACAAGGGACTATATGCAAAATATGATCTTTTCATACCAAAATTTTAAAAAAAAGAAACAGGACTTTATAAAATGATGGATAAAAAGGCCTATCTAATCAAATCTTGTCATTTAACAGATGCTGAAACTGAGACCTAGGGAACATAAATTGCTTTATCATAAATAAACTTGACCAGATCCCTTCCCTGGGCTGACACAAACCCAGTGGGAATCTTGATCTTGTGGGCCTTCAGTTATTTCCTGGAGTAGCTGCAAAGCATGACTTCTGCAGATGAGTGTGGAGTGTAACCAGAAAGGTCAGCCCAGAACAGGAGGAGAGTTTCAGACATAGGCTGATAGTAGGTGTGCAGTTGAAAAGCCGAGACAAAGCCAAAGATCAGAACAGGGAGGATTCGAATCAGGAAACAAAGTTCAATGTGAAAACACGGCATATATTTTTGAAATCTAAATTATGGATAAAGCAAGTTTCCTTGAAGAATGTTCTAAATGGCGTAAAGTCTGTGCAACTAGTTTAAAGTTGAATAGCTGGTAAAGATCTCTTTATCAACACCTTACAGTCTACCATTTCATAAGAATTTACTGTGTGTTACACACTACAATTTACAATTCATAGTTTCATTTAATTTTCTAAAATGCTCATGAGGTCAGTGACAGTACTATTCCACTTATATCCAAGAGGAAACTGAGGCTTAATAAAATTAGGTTGCCCCCAATTCCCACAGCATCTGTCTCTGAGCTGTCTGCATTGTCACCAATATGTCACCCTGCTTCCATGTTCCTTAACATTTGTTTCCCTGCCTGATTGAAAAGTCCGGGAAGAAAAGAAACATCCCTTTTATTCACTACTGAGTCTCCACTTCCAAGCAAGTACCCAATGTAAAAGAAATACTTGTTATGAATAAACTAATAAATGAGTAAATGAATATAATATACCATTTTGTCATCACTCCTGTGGACCACCAACCACCTCATTATGACTAGAAAACCACAGGCTCTGGGTTTGATGGCATGTTTCTACTATTAGGCACAGGCATCTGTTTCTTGGCAGTCATGGTCCTATTGTCTTTTCCATCAAGCCCATGTTTCAAAATCCCTATGAACATGAAAATAAGGACAGTTTTTTTAAAAGGTGGATCCATTCATGTCTCTATCGTTGTAAAATGCTATCATTTAACATGTTCCCTTTTCAACAAAGTGAATAATTTTCAGAAAGATGTAAGAGCCTAAGACTTTGGCTTTACGAAATAGCGTAAATGTTTTTATTCCTCTGTTCAGAAACAGTCATTTGTTACCTAGACATTTCACTCCTTGGAATGTGCCCTATAACTGATTCAGAAATCTGCATCAAGATATAAAATAATAGTAGTACCTTGCATTTGCATAATGTAATTAACTTTTCAGAGCTGTACTCCATCACATCTATCATTTTATTTTATGTTTCTCTTCAGCAAAGCCTTGGTGCATTTTGAATTCATTGCACCATAATAACATATAGTTGAATGCCATTAAAACATTGGTATTGAAGGATAGAACTACAACCTTCATTTGTATGGCACTATATAAACTGCTTTCACATATATTATCTTAATGGACCTCACAACAACTTTGAAAGGAGATACAGCAAGTATTATAATCTTTATTTCACAGACCAGGAAGTGGGGTTTCAAAACGTAATTGATTTGTTTCTGAAGGTCACCCAGCTAGTAGGTGGCAAAGCTCAGACTAGATTCTACAATTTTTGACTTCTAAGTGAAATAAGCCAGTTGCAAAAGATTGTACATTGTGTTTTTCACTTCTTAACACTTTGCTGTACATACAATGCATACCTGTTCGTTTAGGTATTTTGACTTTTCTTTTTTGATAGCTAATATATTTGATGGAAGAGATGATAAAATTGTGTGTCACCACAGAATGAATGTATGGATCTCTGTAATATTATAAAACACTGGCAATATTTTTTGAAATTTTTTTAGGGGGTCACCTGGGTGACTCAGTTGGTTAAGCATTTAACTCTTGATTTTTGGTCCAGGTCATGATCTTAGGGTCGTGAGATGGAGCCCCAAATCGGCCTCCCTGCTCAGTGGGAGTCTGGTTCTCCCTCTCCTTTTGCCCCTCCCCCAGCTCGTTTTCTTTCTCTCTCTCTCTCTCTCAAAATAAATAAATCTTAAAAAAAATACAAACAGGAGAACAAGAAACGAAAGATTAGAATAATTTTTTCCCTCTCATTTACTTTATATAGATTTCAGAATAAGTCATTAATATGTGTGACTTGCTCTGTTAGTAGGATAGACCACAGTTAACTATTTAATTGCATTTTTTACATAAATTAAAGGGCATACCGTATATATCAGTATGTATGTACATATTTAAATAGAGATACTTATATAGATCCATGTGCATATGCATAGAAATGATTATATGTATGTAATTTTAGGCATGGGTGCATATATAAATAATTATAGATGTGTACATAAACATTTTTAGGGGATGTGTGCATATATATTTCCTTTTTTCTATACAATTAAATTTTTTCCAGTTTCATTGAAATATAATTGACGTATTACATTGTATTAGTTTTATGTGTACAACATAATCATTTGATATATGTATATATACCAAAATGATTATCACAATAAGTTAACATTAGTCACCATACATAGTGACAAATTTTTTTTATTTTGATGAAAACTTTTAAGATGTACTCTTAGCAGCTGTCACATGTGCAGTACAGTATTGTTAATTGTACTCATCATGTTGTATATTATAGCCCTAAAACTTAATTATCTTATACCTGGAAATCTGTACCTTTTGGCCACCTTCACCCATTTCCCTTATCCTCCAATCCGCATCTCTGCCAACCACAAATCTGATCTGTTTCTATGAGTTTGGTTTCTTTAGATTCCACATGTAAGTGAGATCATACAGTATTTGTCTTTCTCTGACTTACTTTACTTTTCTGTGTATCTCTTCATACACAAATACATGCAAGTATATGTAATATTTGCATAACGTAGACCCTTAACATTCTCAGCAGATGTCTGAGATTTTCTCAATTCCCCTGATGTGAAGTTTTCACAACATAGTTATAAAATATCATTTAAAAATAAGACAGCTCCACAAATCTGTATACGATTCATTTGATACACCTTACTTGCTGCCGCCCCTCAACTTCTTGACTTTTTCAAAAGACCTCTTTTTATATACGAAGATCACTCTTAGGTCTTTCCATACCCACACTAGGGCCAACCACTGGCTATATCTGGGGGATGATTTTTACCAGGAAACAAAATGTGCTGTTGGTGAGGTGGTGATGGTTGCTTCACTTTTAGGAAAGCCACAGTGCTTGCTTCAGCAGCACATATACTTTAGGAAAGTCACTGCATTTCTAAAGTCACTGCTTGTGGATGTGGACAGTTGCCTCAGCTCACTCACCAGCAGTAACCTAGGCTACGCACTGGTTTCAGAGTACCCACTGTTCAAACCTAGGTATCTACGGTATTACACAATGACCTCATTCCGTGGACCTTCGAGGTCACTCACAAATGTATTTCTTTGATTAAGACACAATTCATTGTATTTGTAACACTGATTTACTAACATCTTTCAGGAAAAGAAAATACATTGTAAGCAGTGTTTCAGTTTCCGGAATATTGAAGTGTGTGGAGGTCATATTAGAGTGGAAGGAACAGAAGTTAAAATTGTGGATGAAAAATAATAAGTTTAAAGGCTGTTTATTCTGTAGATTGATGATTAACTAATCATAATTAAATTATAAATGTTGATAATCGTAATTCCAACTTGTTCCTCCTCCTACCTGACTAGCTGTCAGTTAAGTCTTGAAGTGTGTTGCATGTCAGAATCACCGGGAGCTTGCTAAAAATGGACTTTCCACGTCCTCACCTCAGAGCTAATTCAGAATGTGTAGAGATGGAGCCTAACTTCGATAGTTTTAACTGACTCCTCGGTTGACACTAAATCTCTTCAGAGTTTTAGAATCAATGTCTGAAACCCATTGCTGAGAGAAATGTGCCCACTTTCCTTTTTTAAATTTCATTTTGATTTTTTTTCTTTTTTTTTTTGAAATTGATACTGTGCTTCTATTGTCACTTGAACCTTAGTTTGTTAGAATTTCATCACGTGTATCTAAATGTGTAGAATATTTTCATACTCAATAATTTAACACTTCCAAGGATATCTCCTAAGAAAATCTTTTAGAAAGTAACTAAATATTTGTTGGTAGTATATAATATAAACTTAAATCTCCCTTCTTTCTGACTTGTAGTCTTAGGAGAAAATACTCAGATATCATCCCCAGCCGGGGCACCTGGGTGGCTCAGTCGGTTAAGCTCAGTCTGCCTTCGGCTCAGGTCATGAGCCCAGGGTCCTAGGATTGAGCCCAGCGTTGGGCTCCCTTCTCAAAAAAGAGCCTGCTTCTCCCTCTCCTTCTGTCTGCTGCTCCTCTTCTCCCCCTGTTTGTGCACTGTCTCTGTCAAATAAATAAATAAAATCTTTTAAAAAATCATCCCCAGCTTAAGCTTTTTTGTAACTGGTTTTTCTCAGACTGGTCAATATTTAGCCCACATCAAAACAGCCCAAGTTCTGTGAAACATCAATTTAGATCATGGCTTCTTCCCACTGCTTGTTGCAATTCCTTTTTGCTAGGAAGACTCTTTACTTGCTATTTTGAACCTGATTTATGTAGCAAACATTGACTCACCGAATTCAGTGTCACAAACCTGCTGTTACATATCACATCAGCAGTCTTAGTCAAACGTTTAGAAGGAGAATGTATAATGGAAAATGTATATGTCTGTCAGATTTGGAGTGGGATATGTCACCAGGAAGGAGGTACCAGTGCTAGCAAAACTGGTGGCTACACACTGCATTTCTGTGAGGAACAGCATTGTTAAAAGTTGAATGAGAGAATCTCATGGGTCATGGGAGGGGACCCTATCACTCTACCACAATTTGACAATAATCCAGTATTTCCTAACGTGTGATGTTAAATGGGACATGGATGGATTTTTTCCCTATAATTATGTATTTATTGTAGCATTTAGTAAAAAAATATTACTAACACACCAGAACTTTGGTCTTACAGGTATGTCTGCTTAGATGAAGGCTAAAATAGATAGACTTTAAGGAAAAAATGAATTGATTTAAAGAAAAATTAATTAAATAATATTATAGGTAGCATGTAACTATAGTGAAAATTGTGAGGGTGGTATGAAAATGCCTGATGTTTGAGAAGCAGTGTATTTATCAATATTGGCTATATATCCATCATGGGCATCCAGCATCCCTGGGAGCATGTGTTCATTTCTGTCCTTTCTGGGACTTTACAGCTTGGCTGCACTTGCTGAAGTGCATGTAGGATTAATGCCTGGCATGTAGGATTAATTACTATGTATTAAATCACAATGTCTGTTTAAACTGTTCAACTTCCTGTATAAAAAAATGTTCACATGTCCTCAAAGAAAAATATTCACTTGTCCTAGGAGGACAACACAAAGGTAAACACACATAAGCTTTGACAGCAGAAAGAACCCTTTACTGACTCTCATTCTCTTAATAGATTATTAAGCTTCTCAGCATCTGTGTTTTCCCATTTGACAGATGGAGGTAATATTTAGGTAGATTGTAGTTTTTAGGATAAATGGCAGAATTTACGTTAATTTCTAGTCATACTGCAAGGTGCGTTGTAGGTATTCAATACTATAACTTTTTTTTTTTTTAAAGAGATGTCCATTATATCAGGTGACCATTAAAGGTGTTAAGAAAGAGAATTTCGAGTATTTATGACAGAAGATGTTAACACACAAGCGTCACTAGGAAGAGGGACAAGACAGAGGAGGAGATCATGAATAGAATACCTCAGCCAGAGTCCCCATCACCATCCTTACCAGTGCTGACTGAAAAGAGTTCTGGTCAATTCTTTGTTAGAATTACTTACTGGCCTTGAACCTATTCCTGATACTCAAGACTTGGGGAAGAGCCAGCATCCCTTTTAAGCCTTTCTTTAATCAGGTAGCCAAGGTGATTCATTTCTGCAAAAGTGTTTCCTTATTAGCACATTTTAAGACTTTTCTCTCCATTTTACTCTTTGTCACAGTTGCATGATATTCCACTGTACAGCTATTCCATTGTAGATACTGATATTTAAATTGTTCCCAGTCTCTTCCTGCTACACACAATACTATAGTGACATGTGCAACTCTACCTATAGTAGAAATTCCTAGAAGTAGAATGTCTAAGTCAAAGGGTGCATGAATTTTCAATTGTTGCCACAGCGCTGTACAGGAAGATTATGCTAGTTTACTCTTCCACTACAGTATAAGAGAGTTTCCCCACATCGTTGCCAAAACGGCACTTAAAAAAATTTTTTTTCTGATATATAAAAAACAGAATTATAGCTTTAAAATTGCAAGCCCTGGGGCACCTGGGTGGTGCAGTAGTTAAGCGTCTGCCTTCAGCTCAGGGCGTGATCCCAGCGTTCTGGGATTGAGCCCCCCATCAGGCTCCTCCGCTAGGAGCCTGCTTCTTCCTCTCCCACTCCCCCTGCTGTGTTCCCTCTCTCCCTGGCTGTCTCTGTCAAGTAAATAAATAAAATCTTTTTTTAAAAAATGAAAATAAAATTGCAAGCCCTTAGTTATGCATAAGATTGAACTGCTCTCTTTCAGTGCTTTGTGTTAAACCAAATGACCCAACCTCCCAGCGACACACTTTACCCTGAAGAGAGATGGTCAGAGCATTTCTGCCCTGAAATTGACCTTAGATTTCACTTAGCCCAAATCTCACTTTGCGGGTCTGAAAGTTGAAGCCCAAAGTGCTCTTCGAATTCTCTTCTGGCTCCAATAATCTACTGCTTAAGGTGCAGAAAAGATAAATGACTGTATTAGAACTCTGGGGTTCAAACCCAGCTTGAGCAAGACAAGTTTTTCCACACATTCATGATGGGCTTGTCTGATTCAAAAGGCATTCCAAGGAATCAAGTACTCAGAGGATAATTATCCTTAAGAGCAAGGAATAGTCTCTCTTGAAGCACCAAAGAGCAGATTCCAAAGAGATTTTGCTCACGCATCCTGGCTATAGCAGATGATGAGATAAAATTATCCCGGCTGATTTGTGTGCAGATGTTTGCCTGTACCTTGTTATTCACACTCTGCTATGCTGTGAGTGCTATTTTTCTCTCTCTGGCTTCATCCAGTAAATGCTGCATCCATCAGAAAAGTGAACAAACATAGCTCTATTGGGCCTCAGACTGCCTTTACACATAGCCATGCTGCAGCACTTCTGCTTCTGAGAAGCTTCCTAACTCTACCTCAGATCCTTTCTTCAAAGTCAGAATAATCAGCCTTATCAACTACAAAAAATTACTGACAGCTGAAGATCTGTACAAGTTAAGGAAGCAAAACCTGTCAGACTTCACTGTTGAGTAATGGTTGTGCTGACTGATTATCAAAGAGGATCCATTGATTTTCCATGGAGAAGCTGATTGATTTTTAATAGATAATTTAGTCCTGCAGGAGAGTGCATCATCCCCCCCCCCCGCCCACTCTCCTGTTGGCTTTCATCTTATGTTGCCCCACCTCCAATGTTGGAGATGCCTCCTCTCATCCTCTTTAGCACCAAAGGCCCCAGTAGGGGAAGGCAAGGAGACAAAGGGAGAGCACAACACCATCTCTTCTTGAGGGAAGAAAGTATGAGAGATCTAGATTTTATCACTAGATCTACCACTAACTAGCTCTGAGACTTGAAGCAAGTCAAAACATACTCTTTATCTCTGAAGTTCTTTACTGTTTTGAAATTCTAAGATTGGCTTTTTTTATGCCTTGTGAAACTCCCATTTTGTTGCAAACAAATAACATCCATTTCAAATTTTTTCAAGTGTATTTGTCAGGGGTTGTTCTTTTGCAAGTGACATCAAACTGATGTAAGCAGGAAGGGTAACTTATTACGCCATGTAAATGGAAAGTCTAGAGATAGAACTATACGCAAGTATGTTTGGATCATCGGTGTTCTGTCCTGCTGACTCTTAATTTCTTTCTTTTGGGTTCTACTGTCCTCTGTATTAGCTCTTCTTTAATGTTGGCAAGGCAGCCACTACCAGATGTAGACCAATATTCCATCAACTTGAACAAAATAGTTCCATGAAAAGTCCTGGAATTGAGTTTCACCAGACAAAATTGTGTCCATCCTAGAACCAGTTGCTAGGACCAGTTCTGGATCATGTACCAACCTTTTGCCAGGCAAGTAGGAGAGAGGTAGAGGGCGAAGCAGTTGGCTCTATTGAAATCATATGGAGAATGGAAGAGGGATGATTTCCTGAAGGAGGTTCTGTTATTGGAAGAATGTAGAGGTGATGGAAATATAAGATGAGGGGGCAATAGTTTTCAGTATCATTGAAGCTTAACTTTTGCCAACAAGGTTGTCTCTCTACTTTTCTCTCTGCTTTTCGTCTTACTTGTAGTAATTGTGAGTGTAAGGAGAAGGAATCTGCATTCCATTCATCTTTAAAATATCCTGCCTCTACCACTCAACTACAACCCAGTATCTGATGGCAGCGTGATTCACTTATTCTACTGTTTTTGGATCCAAGCCTCCTTGTGCGTGTAATCCCAAGATACCCACTCACCTCTATCCAGAATCATATTACTTTTCTGTATCTTGTGTCTCTCCTTAGAGATTTTTTCATTCATGGCATTGGTCCTTACTATATTTTGATGCTGCGGTTCTGGGAAAATGAACTCCTTACTGTAGCCTACAAGGTTTTACATATTCTCACTCCTAGCAACCACTATTTCCTTCTGTCACTTTCCCCCCTTCACAAATGCTCCAACCAGTTGAATATGCTCAAATATCAAAGAAGCGTCCCTAAATTTCTTCCTGCTAGAATGAAGTAGTTCATGATAGGTCCATGTTCCCACTGCAAATAACTAGAAGAGCCATAATGTGTTACACAGGTTGTATTTTAAAGGCCTTTAGAGAGCTGCAGAAGCAAGAAAGATGAGAGGGACTAAAATTTAAGAAAAGAGAAACTTTGAGAGGTGATNTATCTGCAGTTGCTTTTTTTCCTTGGAGATTTGCTAATTCTTGGCTCTGGCTACAGACTGAGAATCAGGGTTGGTCCTGGCTCAAAACATTTAGTAGTGACACAATGGAGGAAATTCAAACACACAGCTGAATTTCCCTCATAAGACACTTGCTAAATTCTAAAATTGTCAATATCTCTTCAAATATTATTTCACTCCAGATTTGCCTATTTTCTCCTCCTGGAGATACCATAAGATATATATTAGGCTTTCTCACTCTGATTTACATTTGTCTTAACCTTGTTTGCATTTTTTCCAGTCTCATTTTGTTCATACTATTGAATAATTTCTTCAGCTCTGTCTTCCAGTTCACTAAGTGTTTCTTCATCTGTATCTAACTTGATAGTCACCATCCATTTAATTTTTAACTGTAATTATTTTTTTCCTTCCTAAATGTTCAATTATTGTTCCACTTATAAAGATTCAATTTTGGTTATTTTAGAAATTCTATTTGTGTGATTATTTTAATCATTTTTATAAAAGTTGTATATTTTATAATTAGTGCTTATATTTAAAATCTCTTTCTTTATTATTTTTAGCATATATAACATATTCTGTGCCTGATAATTTCAATATTTGAATCTTTGTAACTCTGATTTTATTGTCTGCTCCTCTTTCCCAGTAAAATGTTCTACCTGGGAACTTTATCTGGGAGAATTTTTCAAGATCTATTTTGATGGTGTGCTTCTCCAAATAGGTTTTCAGTTTGCTTCCTTCTGTACACTTAGATCACTGGCTTTTCATCCAACATGTTTTCAACTAACATATGTAGTATATTTTCAGGTCACACACCGTCATAAAGGTTGGATGACTTGTGGCAATTTGCCTTGGTATTCTTCTGGTAGAATTGGCTGATATTTAGTTCTTTTTGGTAACCCAATTATATGCAGGCTCCTTCATAAAATAAAAGGCCATATTCTTGATAGACACTAGGGTTTATTTCCTGTCCTAGTGTCCAAGAACCATCACATTTTGACTGATGCCCCTAGGATTGAATCATCTGTGGTGTTTGTTTACATTTCCGGAATCCTATTTTTGGTACATTATTGGTTGTTGCTATTGTTGTTAACTGTAAATTTAGGTGTTTAAGTGGGCAAAATGTTCAAGAAAACTAGATCAGTGTATGGCTGGAAAAGAAATTCTTTTTAATTCGTCTCAATTTCCCAAGCCGCTCAGCCCTATTCCCACCTCACTTGCCTGTCTTCCTGCCTTCTTTCTTCATGGTCTTACTAGTATAAAAGACTCCTTCTCTAATTATTTTCTTACCAATGTAGATAACTTTCAGGATCTGTTTGTCAGTTACCTTCTCTTACCCTGGAAATCTTTCTACGTCTGTCTTCTCTATATCTACCAAGGTTAAAGCCTAATTCTATCTTGTTTAATAATTGCAGCAATTTACTTACTGTAACTCATTTTGACTTACTAATGCATAACTTTGTTCATGTCACACACCTATTCAAACCATCAGAAATCCATTTGGCCTACTGAATAAGCCTTTTAACTGGCCTAAGTTACCTTTCCAGCTCTATTTTCCCTCAATTTCCTTTACCTACAGCATATAATTAGTGTGCCTTAGTGTTTTCCTACTACACACACACACACACACACAGAGATACACCTTCGCTTCCATAACAATAGAAGAAGAAGAGAGAGAAGCAAGCAAGCCTTGCTTTAGTGGTCAGAAGCTAAGGAAGAACAGAAATGTCTGGGCCGAGGGCACAAGCTAGGCCTGCTTCAGTTGGAGCACTGCTATCCCTGTTAGATAATACCATAAGAAGGAATCCTACTCATCTGGTTCTCCCCAGAGAGGAAATATGGGAACTGGTGTAGCCAAGCTGCAGACTAAGAGAAGCCATCATAAATTTTACCTATGTTGAGTCTTAAGGAAAGGAAGCCTGGATCGGTGAGGGTCTTCTACCTTCTAAAATGTGTGTGTAAGGAAACCAGGCAATTGGTGCCATTTTGCTTTTCCTTTTTATCCTGTCAACCAATGAATAGGCTTATGTTTGTTTAAGCTTGTGCTAAAGAGCCCTTAATTTAGTTGGATTGGTAACTATTTATAAACTGCCAAAATTGGTACAAAAAATCACTCCATAAGAATCCTGAATCAATTTGGTTTGATTCTAACTTGATCATGAATACTCATCAATAGTCTAACTTTGAGAATGAGGAGAGAAAATCCTTCTGGTCCTATGTCCAAAAATGGTCACATATAAAACAGATTGACTTGCTTGCCTGTGCTTCTATTATTCTGTACCTTCAGGTTATTCAGCTTCCAATTTAGACCCTCAAACACAAAATTTGTCACAATTTTATAAGCTTCGAGCCATATATAGTAGTTATTACTTTGGTCAAAGGATGAGACATAAGGGGTGCCTTGGTGGTGCAATCCGTTAAGCGCCCGGCTCTTGGTTTTGGCGCAGGTCGTGATCTCAAGGTTTGTGGGATCGAGCCCCTTGTTGCGCTCCGAGCACGAAGTCTGCTTAAGACTTTCTCTCTTTCTGCAACTGCCCCACCCACACCCCCACTCGGTCTCTCTTTCTCTCTCTCTCTCAAAAAAATAAATTTCTAAAAAAGGACAAGAGACATAAAATTTGATTTTTATGCCTTTAAAAGCAACTTTTGTTTTCTGTTCTTCATTTGACAGCTGTTTCCATCTTTACTGTATTTTTTGCAAAGATGAACTCTGACTCTTCCAACAGCAAAGAATGAATCTGAACAATACTCAGAGATAAGAAAAGTTTGAGAAATACACAGTCTCAAAGGAGAAGTAACACAGAGGCAAAATTCAGAGAGGCATGAGAGGCCAAATTATACATCAGAGTGTAAAAGCTGCAGATGGAAATTGCCAGCCACAAAGACAGAGGGAGTCCGGGAGAATGACAAACAGCAGCTTTGGCAAGCATAGCCTATCAATTTCACTAGGCAATTATAGGACCTGTAGGAATCTTGTTGGGGTGGCTCATTTTCCTGCATGGCCTCTCCATCTATCAGTAAGTTCTGGCCGGGGAGTAATGACTGCTTGTGGTGTAGACAGCCCACTGAGGAGTCCTGTTTCTATTTTTGCTGCCCATCATATGATTGTGATCCCCAAATTAGCCACAAAGACAAGATTGGAAACACCCAAAAAGATAAGGAGCTGCTGGCATCCCCCTTGAAAATGAACTTTATTTTCTCTAGCCAAAATAGAACCTTAAAGGAAATTTTTAAACCTTAGCAGTTTTCCAGTGTAGGCAGTAGCACCTGCCAGCTGAGCAGTCAACATTAAATCTCAGATCGGATGAAAATGATCCTATTTGACACCAAGAGAAGAGCTAAGTTTAAATATATTAATTAATTGTCCATAAAATTTATTAACAAGCAAGTTACTGAAAATGTCAGTAGAAGAAAGTATTTCTTTGGGAAGGAGGAGCACCACAGATATGCTTAATAGATTTGACTTTATACTGAAATCTGACATATCTAATTAGAAGTTCAACCCCAAAATTAACTGGAATTCTGAGTCTTATAAACCACTTAAGAAATTAAACCTGAGTTTTTAAAAATCCTTTGAAATTGTGACTTGACAAGACTGACCAAAGGACAAAACTCAAACTTAAAAAATTACCATAAAAATAAGTTAATGCCTCCACTAGAATGGAAATAAAGTATTATAATTCCATTTTTTTGGACATTTTATTTTATGCCCCCCACTCACTGTTGCCCCTCCAAAAGATTAATTAACCTTTCAGCATTTTTTATTACAAAGTGTTTGCAAAATCTCTTTACAATTCCTAACCCCCCGCATCACTCACCAGTCTATTTTGTTCATCACTTTTTAATTCTGAAAGATGAAAAAAGAAAATGATTTGTAATTTATAGTTATGACATAAATGGGTGAAATTATCTCAATGACTACTCACCAAGGTCTCATCAAACGTCAGATATCTAATAACAATAATAATGCTAAAATGTATCGAGTTTTACTGTATGCCAATTACTCTTGTATGTATTTGCATATATTAGCTTATTTTATCCAAACCATGACCCTATGAGGCAGAAATTAAAAGCTGGGTAGAGACAAGTTAAATAATGTGTCAAAATCCAGCGTAACCACTGTAGTTGGTTAAAGCTGGTCTTTTCGCTTGGGGTCTGACTCCAGAGCTCTTGTCCTTAACCATGGTACAACATCATTTTTCTGTAATTTTTAAGATATATGAGTATGTGACTATATTTGTAAATAGCTAACTTTAAGATAGAAAAATATGTATGATTTTTACTGTTTTCATCAAATAAAAATTGTCTGCTGTTTTAGATTGTGTACAAAACTAATGGTACAAATAATTACTGTTGTGCTGTTTGCTAAGACAAAATGATAAAGAGTATCCACTTTCTCTAACTTGTAGAAAGAAATCATTTGTTTTAATTTTTCACAGTTTTACAGTGTTTATCATCAGTGTTAGAGTTGACAGTTTTCTCTGATATTATTAACTGTCTTGTCAATCTCATCATTCCCCACAGATTTTTAAAAAGACAAATGTTCTGGGGGCACCTGGGTGGCGCAGTTGTTAAGCGTCTGCCTTCGGCTCAGGGTGTGATCCTGGCGTTATGGGATCGAGCCCCACATCAGGCTCCTCTGCTAGGAGCCTGCTTCTTCCTCTCCCACTCCCCCTGCTTGTGTTCCCTCTCTCGCTGGCTGTCTCTATCTCTGTCAAATAAATAAATAAAATCTTTAAATAAAAAAAAAGACACGTGTTCTGAATCTAACTTGGCACAAACAAGGAAGAGAGAGACTGAGAGAGGGAAGAGAGACAGTTCTGAGACAGAGAGATGGGAAGAGAGATCTTTGTTTTGCTTTCAGGTGAGCATTTCTCCCACACCCTCAGGCCAAAATTTTAAGTGCTCTGCTCTTTTCTTACATTCATCAATCTAATCATTCATTCACTCTTTCTTTTATTTAAAAAATATTAATTGTAGACTGTACTGTTTTTATGATAGTCACTATAGTGAGCAAAACCCCACATCATCTGCTTTCACAGGGCTTCCATTTTAGTGGGGAGATAAATATTGATTTAAAAAAATCAAACAAATATGTAACCACATGCTGTGACACAACGCTATTTAGAAAAAAATAGCCAATGCTGTGAAAGTGTACAGGAGAAGAAACTGGCCTGATCTGGAAAAAACGAGAAGACTTCCTGGGGCTGCTGTAACAAATAACCAAAAAGTGGGTGATGAAAACAACAGAGATGTATTCTCTCTCTGTTCTGGAGGCCAGAAATCTGAAACCCAGGTGTCAACAGAGTTGGTTCTTTCTGGAGGTTCTGAGATCTCTTCTGTGCCTTTCTCCAAGCTTCTGGTGGTTGCTGCGAATCCCTGGTGTTCCTTGGCTTGTCGACACGTGACTCCAATCTCTGCCTCCTTCATCCAGGCGTTGTTCCATGTGTGTCTGTGCGTGTGTTTGTGTGTAAATTTTCGTTTTCTTAAAAGCACACTGTTCACTGGATTAAGGCCCACTCTAATCCAGTAAGACCTCCTCTTAATTAATTACATTTGCAAAGACCCTATTTTCAAATAAGGTCACATTCAGAGGTAACAGGACTTTGGACTTGGCCATTATTTTTTAGGGAACACAATTTCACCTACAACAGTTTCCTTGAGTCAATTACATTTAAGCTGAGATTACTAGAATTTAAGGAAGAGAGGACCGTGCAAGGGAAATGTGATGTGTTAGGGAGCCTTCTATTTGATGACTTGAAAGAGGATCCAGAAACAGACACCTGTGCAGGGAAACACAGGAGCCAAGAGACTCAAGAGCGTGCACCTGCAGGTGTGACCCATGGGCTTGCATACGGATGTCCTCACACAAGGTGTGGACAGTTGCAAACCATGTAGTCTTCACTCTGGTTCCCGGGCTCCTCCTTCTGCGTCCTCTTAATCCCCTAGAACCCTCACGTGTTCTTGAATAGAAGGAGGGGAAACACTCCCCTGTTCTGGGCACGGCTATAGGAAAGAAAGTCTGTGTGCCAAAACCACCTTCAGGGACGAAGCTTGGGTTGTGGTACATGAACATGTGTTTGGAAGAAGATAAGTTAGGTTAATTCCCAGCCTTGTGACAACTCCAGTGAGTGACTGCATGTTCTGAGCCTGTTTTCTCATCTATAATGTGGGAATACTAGAGTCGGCCTCAGTCTCATTGTGAATATCGATGAGGTAAAGCATGTTCAAATACCTTGTAAGCTTATAAATAAGAAGAAAGCTCTATTTTTAAAGTCTTGAGGAACCTCCATACTGTTTTCCAGAGTGGTTTCAGTCATATGTGGAACATAAGGAATAGTGCAGAGGACAAAGGGAAAGGGAGGTAAAACTGAAGGGGAAGAAATAAGAGAGGGAGACAAACCATATGAGACTCTTGACTCCAGGAAACAAACTGAGGGTTGTGGAAAAGGAGGTGGGTGGGGGAATGGGGTAACCCAGTGATGGGCAATAAGGAGGGCACGTGATGTGATGCGCACTGGGTATTATATGCAACTGATGAATCATTGAACACTACACCAAAAACTAATGATGTACCATACGTTGGCTAATTGATAAATAAATAAATACAGAAATACATAAATAAATAGAAAGACTGTTACACAGCACTAGGAATAGGGAAGACTAAAATCCTTGGCCTTTAAGCCTAGCACAGTTTCTGTGAATGCCTTCCCAGTGGCAGAAGGAGCAGGGTTGGGGGAGGGGGTTTAGTAGTAGCATTTCCCAGTGTGTATACTGCGGAGGAGGTGAGAAGGTTAATAATAATCATAACATTTAATGTGTGTACTGTGGAGAGGGTGGAAGAGTTAATAATCATTTTAATAACTCAATTTAAGTACAGTGGTTAGTGGGTAACAGCTAGTTCCCTCATACGTAATCTTATGCAATGCTTGTGCCTCCTAAATCCCTTTTTAAAATAAAACTTATGCATTGGGGGGTTGGGAGAGTTTGTGAACACAAACCTTATCTGCTAGCACATTGACAGAAGTGGTTTATCACACGTAGTGATCTGGGGGAGATGGAATGGAGCAAGGCACTGCTCGAGGAGATGGTGGCAGAGCTGGAGAAAGGAGGCTAGGAGGGGCTCTGGTCACCCCCAAGCCCCCGAGAAGGCCTTGGGAGACAGGAGAAAAACTGCAGAAATCCTGTTCTCACCCAGGACCAACCCTGTCCTCTTTAAGGGTCTCAGCTTTTCCAGAGTAGATCAAAGTATGTAATTGTCAGAGCTGTTGCCTAGGTGGGGCAGACGACTACAGTGTATCGTGCAGTGGCCAGAAAGCCACATAGCTGTGGACTGGCCCACGGTTGAGAAAGGAAGGGTTGGAACTACATTCCCCACAGGGTTTGAAGCTCATGAGGTGAAGCATCTAGGAAGCCTTTTTGATTCCTAAACAAGGTGGTACCTTTCACCCTATCTGTCATTCCAGAATGCATTGTGGCGTTGTATACATACATGTATACATGGAGGTGTGTGTCCTTAACTCATTATCTTGCTCTTTATTATCTGTCTTAAAGTAAAATTAGTCTCATTGATTCATTAGATTTACTTATGTATTTTTAGACTGTTGCATACTAATTTGTAGGCTGGACATACCAACTTATTGACCCAGTTACTTTTACATGGACATTACATTGTTCTTAATTTTTCAGTATTAACAGTGTTGCACAGGTATGGGCTTGATCTTTTTGAAGTCCCTCCTTATTGCCTTTTAATATGCTATATATTTATATTTCTTGCTAATTTTTTGTCTCACTCTACTAGAATATAAACCCCATGAAAACAAGGATTTTTGTCTATTCTATCCATATATCTCCAGCACCTAAAACTGCAATAATATATTTATTGGAGGAATGCAGATGGCCACACTATGACCCTGCTTATATTTAGGGTATACTGTCCTCTTAATAGAGTTAAGTTTTTAAAGGGACAGGAATAGTCACCCTCATCTCTTTCATCTGCAGTGCTTGGCCTAATGCCTTTCTTAGACTGGGAGCTTTTAATGCATTTCAGAGACAAAGAGTATAGCACATTGTTTAAAACTTTAGTCAGGCCTACGTGGCTTTGCATCTCAGCTCAACAATCGATGGGTTTTAATTTTGGCCAGATGCCAATTTAAGAAGGATTAACAGCAGCTTATATCTGATCCTTCTCACTGCCTCCACAGCTCCCACCCCTACTTCAGCCACCACCATCTCAAAGCTGGATTTTTGCCGCGGCTTCCAAACCTGTCTTTGTACTTCCACACATGCCAATCGTTCTACTCTTTCTGTTGCAGTCAGTGAAATGCTAAAACCCGAATCAGATGAGGGCATTCTCCTGTCAAACCCTTCAGTGGGCCCTCACTCCAAATAAAAGCCCAAGCTGATGTAAAGTAGCATAAAAAGCACAGCATGGTCTGCACACACTGCCCTCCCATTCATTTCTGCTCTCAGTTTGGCTGCTGTCCTCACTTGCTCATTCCCTCCAGCCTCCCTGGCTGCCTGCTGTTCCCGGAACTGGGATGTCCATGCCCGCTGCGGGACTCCTGTATTGCCCTGCACTCTGCCTGGAAGCCTTCCCCCACCCACCCCACCCCACCCAGGCATCTGCACAGCTCCTTCTCTTCCAGCCTTTAGCCAAATAGCACCTGTTTGGTTAGACTTTTCCTTATCTAAAATTACAATCCCACCTGGACACTTCCTATGTGTGTCATCTAGCACAGTACTTATGTCTTTATTTAACATGTTTATTGTGTGTCTCTCCCACCTAACACATTAGCTCCATGAGCCAGACATGTATGTTATATGTTTTATTGTATTTATTCAGGGCCAAGAACAGTGACTGGCAGCAATTAAATAAATGTTCATACATATTTATCGAACTGATTTTAAAAGAGAGTGCTTATTTGACACATACTCTGCTAAACCCTTTACCTGCATTATTCCATGTCATTTTCACCAGCTCCCAATGATGGAGGTACTACAGAGAAAGACCAAAGACATTGGGCTCTACAGTCAAATAGCTTGGAGGACAGCCTCACCCCATTGCTAACCAGCTCTAGGTCGCAAGCCAATAGTGTGTCTTCACTAAGTCTCCGTTATCCCAACTGAATGAATACAAGGGAAATATTAATGATTCCTATTTACCACTATCGATTGTATTTTGTCAGTTTCTGTACAAAGCCCTAGATTTTCCCCACCCCCAGATTTAGGCTCCAAATCCCATCTTATCTACTTATCTCTCTTATGTGATCATTTAAGACTTAATAGCTATTTTGTGCGTACTATTTTGCCAGATTAAAGTACTCCTTGTCTTAGCCTATTTCACACAGGAAAATGTTAACTGCTAGATTATAAGTGCCCTGAAAAATGGGATTTATCCGTGAAGTGGCCTAAGCGATGAACTCAGGCGGCACTCAGAGCATCGCTAAAATAATGATACACAGCTTTGTGTTAAATCTCTGTCATGCTCTGGACAAAAAATGTGTTTAGTAGCTTCACACTTTGACTTCTATAGAATACGACTTGTGTTTGAGTTATCTGAGAGTTTTAAAGATAATAATAAATGGGAGGGGTGCCTGGGTGACTCAGTCAGTTAAACGTCTGCCTTCGGCTCAGGTCATGACCCCAGGGTCCTGGGATGGAGCCCTGTGTCAGCCTCCCTGCTCAGTGGGGAGTCTGCTTTTCCCTCACCCTTGGCCCCTCTCCCTGTTTGTTCTCTCTCTCTCAAATAAATTTTTAAAATCTTTAAAAAATAATAAATGTGAAAAAGAAAAAATATAGATTCTCTTTCTGATACTAAATGAGGGACAGGTGCTATGCAGTGATTAAAACAAATGTTTTTGGGGGCGCCTGGATGGCTCAGTCGTTAAGTGTCTACCTTCGGCTCAGGGCGTGATCCCAGCGTTCTGGGATCGAGTCCCACATCAGGCTCCTCCGCTGGGAGCCTGCTTCTTCCTCTCCCACTCCCCAGCTGTGTTCCCTCTCTCTCTGGCTGTCTCTCTGTCAAATAAATAAATAAAATCTTTAAAAACAAAACAAAACAAAACAAAAAAACAAATGTTTTTGAATCAGGCTGACCCACGTTCAGATTTTGACAGACACATCACAGGCTTTCAAGGAACAATTGAATGAATGAGTGGCTCATAGACATACGAGCTGTGTAATGTTGGGCAAATTTTAAATTTTAATTTCTTCTCTTTTTTTATCTCATGAATTTGTTTCTGTGAAATAATAAATGTGCAATGGTAAGTACTGTGCTTGATGTACAGAAAGATTTTAATAGAGTTATTATTAAACTAGTATAGTGAAAAAAACGTTTTTCACTGTACAGTTCAGAATGTGGAACCCTTCACCCCAAATTGAAAGTTTTACCTGAGAAGTAAGAATTCAGATGAGCTTACTATCAGATACAAAAATGAGCCCTTTCCAAATTTCTCCTCCTTCCCCCTCCTCACAACTGCAGTTAATCAATAGTCTCGGTACATCCGTGATTCATACCAAATCTTATATTTATTCAATTCTTCCTTATTTCTTCAACCATATGACAAGTACTCTCTCATCTTTCAAGACTCAGCTCAGCCGTGCCTTCTGTTAGAAGCAGCCTCAGTCCCCCCCAGGGAACTGGATCTCCTCTGTGCTCTGGTAGTGTCTGCTTTGCTTCTCTGTTCAACACTCATCACATCTTCAGGCCTGCAGTTCATATTTGAATGTTGGTGTCTCCCAATGGGGAGTTGTAGAGAGGATTCATAAATCATACATTCAGGGCTGGACTGGATGACTTTTAACACCCACCTCAGAGCACTGAAAAGATAATGCTTTTAATAGGTTAGCACAGCAGCCAGCAGTAGTAAATAACCAATAATAATAATGATGCTGATGATTAGCAGAGCATTCATCTGTCACAGTATGAGGTGAGTAAGCAGATGAAGTTTAATAATTATCTATATGAATGTTGTTATGAACTAGAATGTCATAGGCCAGGGCCCCAGAGTTTTAGAAATATCAAAGATTGCTTACCGTACAAAGAGGAAATTTGGCTCTCAGAATCTTCTGGTCCATGTGGAGAAAAAATTTTGAGCCTTTGAGACTGCTTTTCCTAATAAGACTGTCTATAGAAATAGTTTCAAACCTTAAATGAGAAATTGTAATTCCTACTTTTTGTGTCAGAAATAACAAGTCAAGGAAAGTAATGGGAGGAAAATGTGTTTCTTAGAAGTAAATTGCTTATATTTGAAAGTATATTGCTTAAATTTCTGAGTAGTTAGATACTATTAATATACTCCGGAGTTTAACATGGGGTAGAATAACATTATATGGTGAATTATACCTCCTTCTATAATAGTCCTTATTTGGGAGAACAACATTAATATTTTGTGGGTTGAAGGAGTTCTTTACTCTTGCCATTGAAAATTCCATTTTGGCTTTATTTACTTAATTCAATAAACATTTTTATATCTGAGTACCTACTGTCAGGCTCTGTGCTAAACAGTGGGGTTTAAAGTGGTGAACAGGCCCAGAAAAATCTCTGCCTATATGAAGCAAAAAGGGATAGAGATATTGAAGGAAGAAAAGTTAATTTCATAGGTAATAGTTTATTTCCCTGAGTGATCTGTACTCTCGAGTCTGTGAGATATCCACAGGAGAGGCTGGCAGGCTGTGAAGAAAGAGAAAGGTAGGTTTGATAAAAAAAAACAGTGTTCCCAGTGATTTCCAAAAAAATGGTTTATTGAATGTCCAATCTAATTGCCTATATAGTTCCTTCCCAAGAAAGGGTCCCGCATCCATTCAGAAGGAATCTGTTCTGTTCTTGTTGATTTCAGCTGTCGCTTTTATGGAGTGAACAGTTGTGCTGTGACTTGCTTTGCCTAATGGCTGGTTCACTCTTTAGCAGAGAGAAGGGACATTTTAGAGTCCAAAGCATTTCAGATTTAGGAACAAAATCTCTGTGCTTGCATTAGTTCCAGCTTTTTCATAATGCGATGTTGAAAGCATGCCTGTGTGTTCCAGCCTCACTCCTGGCTTCAGCTGGTTATCTACCCTTACTGTCTGTTTGTTCCTCTTTCTTCACTGAATTCTTCATTTCCCCCCCAGAAACATTATTTCATTCAGATTATAGAAGTTATATAACAATTATTATAGACGTTTTGGAGAGGGAGAAGAAAAGCCTTAAGAAGTTTAAATTAACATCTCCCGTCATCTACTATTCAAAGAAAGAGATTGCGATTCCAGTGCCTATCTCTATATATGTGTACACATGTACTGTCTACTTCATGTTAAATGTGTTAAATCTTATTATGTTGAAGTGCATTTATCTGATTGAGGCCTTGGAAATTGTTTTCAAATAAGTGTGGAGAAAAAATTTAAAAGTAGGTAAAATAATAAATAATTAAAAGATGCTACTGTGCACCCTGAAATATGATTTCTCTAAAAACCAACTGGAGTGTTTCTGGTACTGCATAGTCACTGGGCAAACAGGCTGTGGAGTGAGGCTGTACATGTTATGTCTTGACTTTACTATTGATCACCAACGCACTTTTGCACAATCCATATTTCTTTTTTGGGCTCCCCCCCATCTGTAGTATTTATAATGTTGTGGATTAAATGAGAAAATGAATGTATGTTATTTCATATACAGCCTGACTTATATTAAGCCCCTGAAAATGTTAGGTCTTGTTATTTCTAAGCATGCATGTGACTCCTTACATCTTTGCAAATTTGTGGATGGTACCCACATTCTTCTAATGTCCCATGTGCAAGCATTGGTTGTCATCTTTGATCTTTCCTTCTTTCTGGCATTACTTCCCCAAATTAGCACATTATGTGGACTCTTCAAACACCACACACCAGATGGAGAGAAGTATAGGAACTCATATCTGTAAGAAGCTTCAGGCTCACACACACCTTAACTATACCATTTGCCTAGCTCTGTGACTTTAAGTGAGGGAATGGGTCTCCTATCAACTCAGTTCTTTCATCGATAAATGGAACATAGTAACAGCATGCATCTCATAGCCTTGCTCTCAGTCTGAAATGGGAGGTTGCGCACAAGTGCTGCATTGTGCAGTGCTCAGCACATACGAAGTGCTCAATAGAGAAAAGGTGTTGGGTAAGGATGAAGAAAATGGTGGTGGTGAGATGAATAAGAGTTCTTTTAGCTTAAGGAAGAAAAAGCCCTTCTACCCTCCATCCTAATCCAAATGTCCTCTCTTTCTATCTGAACCCTAGCAATGGATTCCTGTCTGGACCTCTAACCTCTAGTTCCTTTCTGTTCCATTCTGCCCTGCACACAACTTCAAGATTAATCTTTCTTTAAAAAAATTGGATCATGCCTCTCCTTTTAAAAATGTTTATCAGATTTTCAGTAATTGTTAAGCAAGACATAAATTCAGTATCTAGGCAGTCAACACATGCATAATTTTTTCCTGTTGTCCATCCGTTGGTTCCCCACGGTGAGCATTGCACACCAGACATTGTGATCTATAACTTCTTCCTCACACTTACCTGTCTTTCCTTAATTCTGCCTATTCATCCTTTATGTCCCCGTCTTAACTGTAAGGACTTCTCTTTTGGTGATATCATTTAATTATTCAGAAATTTTTATTCAGCATCTACTTTGTGCCTGGCACTGTTCTAGGCACTGAAATTCAACAAGGAGCCAGAGAAAGATGGTCCTTGCCTTCCTGCTGTGCTTCCTCTTGTTCATGTGTATGTGTGTGTGTGTGTGTTTCCCGACTCCTTTGGCTCATAGGAGATGCAGCTTTGTTTGGTACATACATCTTGCATCATCTTCAACTCTAACATAGTAACTGTAGTTCATGAGAGAGTTGCTGATCTGTTTTTTAAAATTATTTTCCTATAGCATATAACTTACGGTGGGGTTAGATTGACAGCCTTCCATTAGTCCTCCTTACAGTCTTGCTACCAACATTGCATCAAATGGAAAAAAAAATGTAGTTATACATTGGCCTCTGGGACAAAACTCAAAACAGAATCCTAAATATTAACAAAGGAATAATCTATATTGCTCTGTAATATTATACTACGTCATACCATATTATAACATAGGGAAAATAGTGATAGCAGATTCTCTTCAGTAGAATGTGGAAAGTTAAATGTAATGCTAATCAAACCACACAGTATATCTGAAGTTATTTTATTCAAACTTGATGTGCTTTTACTTATGTCCTATAAATCAGCGTAAATCTTTTCTTTTTATAGATTTTATTTATGTAAGAAAGAGTGTGTGTGAGAGTGAAAGAGCACAAGCAGGGAGGGGTTGGGGGGTGAGCACAGAGAGAATAGCTCAACAGGGAGTCCGACGTGGGGCTTGATCCCAGAACCCCAGGATCATGACCTGAGCCCAGGGCAGACATTTAACTGACTGAGCCACCCAGGTGCCCTAATGTATATCTTAATACAGATATTGTTCTGCCCCCCCCCTTTTTTAATAGCAGGCACACCTGATTCACCTCCTATATATAGAAATTTCTGCTCATGTGTGACACTTTGCGCAAGTGCCTTTATGATAGTTTTTTTCTTTTTAATTCAAGGTCTTTGGAAACAAGGAAACAACAGAATGGGTTACACATGTTTCACTTATACCTAAAATAGGAAAGCTTGCTATCACTTAAATATAATTATCTGAAGACCACTTCTTTCAGTGATTTGGGTATTTTTCTTTAACTTAATATACCAGTTTGTTTTTAATAGAAGTATGCATACAGAGTGAATGCCTGCCTTGGCAAGGGGCTCTGAGGCATGTTTCTTGCTGTCTGACCTTGAATACATAATAGTTTCCTGCTGTGTTTGAGATTTCTCCCCCATGTCCAATGAAGTTGGTACTTCTCACTCTAACAGCTGTGAAATACTTTGAATCCAGAAAGAAAGGACAAAGCAAATAAGACAGTATAGCACTGAGAGAGTTATTTTGCTAAACTAGTCCTTGAAAGCCTTCTAAACCCAGACAAAAGAGCGCAGTGCAAGATGACTTACTAGTGCTGAGAAGTGAGATTAAGCTTGGGAGTATGATGGATAGCAACAAGGATTATGAAATCTCAACACATAGCTTAAATAAAAATTCATTTAATTTTATTGTTTTTTAACTGTTCCACCAAGCTTTAACTTTTGCCTGAAATCAAAACAGTCATTCAAAGGCTCCTGCAAAGTAAAAGAAATTTTTCATAATAGACCTTATTATAAATGATCTTTGTAGAAATTGTAAAATGCACCCCTCAATCTCAGTATTTTCCTTGGATTCAGATCAATATTAATTCAGTTGAACCTCATGGTGGTCACTGTGACAGGTACTATAAGTACAAAGATGAATAAAACACAGTTTTACTCTTAAGTGGGACTCAAACACCTAAAAAATAACTACAGGTTAAATGAATTATGGCCACAGCCTCCAAACTTGTCTTTCTGCATTTCTGTTTATCCATTTAGTCCATTCCATCCTCAGTTGCCAGAGGATTGTTACTAAATTCAAAATGTCATCAAGCCACTTGCCTGTATGGACCTGTCGGTGACTACACATGCTACGGGTGGGAAGTCCATCTCCTTTAACGTAGCTGAAACCGTTCTCCACCAGCTGCTCTCTGCCTGCCTCTCTGAGCTCATCTGACCTTTTCCCCTCCAAGCTCTTGCCTGTATGTTTCTCCACAGCATCATTCATATTCTTTTACCTGTAGACCTTCATACTCAGTGCTCTGTCCACCTGAACATTCTTCTTTCCCCCTCCAACCCTTTGCTGGCAGATTCCTCCTCATGTTACACACCTTTTTTTAAGTAGCACTTTCCCTAAGCAGTCCTTCCTGGCCCACCAAGACTCCTGTGATTCCTGTCTCCTATCATATATGCAACTATCACACTATACGAAACTGCTGATTCCTCCTCTGGGAAGGACAAGGACCCTGTCTCTTAAGTTTAGCACAGACATCCCCTGCTCAAGATGCTTCAACAATATATGTGAATTGATGAGTAAATGAATTGAGGAATGAATGAGGAATACTTAAAGAAGTATCTTCAAAGTGAAAATGGAAATCCAGATGGGGAAATAATTGATTCCATCGGACCTGGGCCCTAAAGGATGTGTGGGAGGGAGGGTATCTGGGGGGCACAGTCAGTTAAGCCTCCAACTCTTGGTTTCCGCTCAGGTTGTGATATCTGGGTCATAAGATGGAGCACCGCATCAGGCTCGGTGCTCATCTCAGAGTCTGCTTGAGACTCTCTCTCCCTCTGCCCTTCCCTCCACAGATAAATAAATAAATCTTAAAAAAGGGGGGGGGAATGCATGGGAGGGAGTTCAGAGTGTTGAGAAAGGGAAAGACATGCATGAGCAAAGCCAAGAGTTTGCAGAATAGAGCAGTTTGGGATGAATCCTATTTGCATTGGATCTCAAATTTGACATCACTTCTACCAAGCCTTCCTAAGAAGCCCCCTTAAAGAGGTTAGAAGTCTCTTGTATGTGTGCTGAGAGCACTCTCTTATTCTACACGTTATGATGTATATTTCTGATGTTAAGTTTTAAACCTGAGATCAAAAAAACACATTCATTGGGAGTAATAAGTTTGGGGTATTTTTTTTGTTTTTTTGTGAGAGAGAGTACGAGTGGGAGCAGGGTGGCAGAGGGAGGAGCAGAGGGAGAGGGAGAAGCAGACTCTCCCCTGAGTAGGGAGCCCGGCTTGGGACTCAATCCCAGGACCCTGGGATCTAAGCCAAAGGCCGACGCTTAACCGACTGAGCCACCAAGGAGGCCCAGGTTTGGGCTTTTATTTAGCATTCTTTCATATGAAAAACTTACCATGTTAACTATAAATAATTTATAATAATAATAATTGCTACTATTATTAGGTGATAAAGAGGGCATTTCAGTGGAAGATGAGGAGAGAGAGAAAAACAAACATAAGAAGACATAGACGCCTGGCACCCTACAATCCTGAAGATGCATGATTGCTACCATGCTGAATGTCAGCCTTTCAGACTCATTTCCTTCTAACAGATGTGTAAGGGGTAAAAAGTCTTTTTTTTTTTTTTTAAGAATTTATTTATTTATTTGACAGAGAGAGAAACTGCCAGTGAGAGAGGGAACACAAGCAGGGGGAGTGGGAGAGGAAGAGGTAGGCTCCCAGCGGAGGAGCCTGATGCAGGGCTTGATCCCAGAACACCTAGATCACGCCCTGAGCTGAAGGCAGACGCTTAACAACTGAGCCACCCAGGCGCCCCATAAAAAGTCTTTTGACCCAGTAGCCACACCACCACATTCCCTTAATATAGGGAAACTAGGACTCCAGGGTTGGACTGGCTTAAACAACAGCCCCCTGTCCTTTATATTAAATTGCTGTGTCCAGCTCATGAATGCACAGTGAGACTTTTTGCTTGCGTAGGGAAAGGTTTAAGAAGTGGTAATGTATTTCTGCCATATCACCAGGAATCAAGAAAGCAGTTTAATTCATGCATTTTAAATACTAACAACATCTGACTCAAAGCATCATCTTTAGGAAAAAAGGGGAAAATGGCCAAAACAAACTCCCAAGGCTTTGGTAGAGTGAACATACCCAAATATTAATCACAGAGGAGTGGTGAGCCTTTGGAAGGCTCACCTCAAGCTTCACACATATGAACTTTAGCCCTTTTGTATTACAGTTGCTTTGCAAATCATGACTCCAAGGCAACCGTCTTATTGGAACCTCCAAGATTAATAATGACTTTATTCAGCTTATAGCTTAGGGCGGAACCAGTGACAAAGCCAAGACTCCTGGGCATACTGATCCTGTCAGCGCAGGTCCCATTGCCCCAAAAGCATAAACATGAATTCTATTTGTCTTCCCAGAGATCTCTGTGCTTTTCCTGGCCTGTCTTTTTAACACTAACAGGTGATAAATGCATTTCTTCTTCTCTTAAAATCTAAGCTGGCTTTTCGTGGATAGTTAGAAAAACAGAAAAATAATAACCATGGTAATGATGATGATAATAATTTACTAATCATTTGACACACTTTAGTTCATTTATTCCTCATTAAGAGCTCATTGCAGTAAATATATCCCTTTCCCCATATTATAGTAAAGAAACAGAAGCTTAGAGAGTTTAAGTAATTTCTTGAGACTATATAGCGAGGAAGATGGATTCAAAGCCAGTTTTTCTGATTTCAGAGTCCAGTCTTTTAACCACTCCATTCTACCATTCTTTTTTGTAAGCCGCCAGCTGACATTTGCACACCTTTGCCATCTCTTTAGCCTACTTACAACCAGAGCTGAACCATGCCGATCTTTCAAGAAAGTGTTAATGTAAGTGTTAAGAAGCTTTAGAAAGGGACGTCCTACTTGATTTCTGCTTGGGTCATGATCTCAGGGTTGTGAGATCCAGCCCGGCGTTGGCTCATGCTGGGCATGGAGCCTGCTTGGGATTCTCTTTCTCCCTCTCCCTCCCCCCCCTTCCCCCACATCTGTGCATGTGTGTGCTCTCTCTCTCTCTCTCTCTCTCTCTCTCTCTGTCTCTCAAAAAAAGAAAAAAAAAAAAGCAGCAGCAGCAGCTTTGGAGACTGACAGATGTGTATTGAGTTACAGCTCTGCCGTTTCTTAGCTGTGTAATTTTTGTCAAGTTCATTAACCTCTCTGATCCTCAATTCCTTATCTAAGAAATAGTAAGAGTAAACATCTGAAAGGGTGCACTGCAACAGTTCAGTGAGTTAACGTACCTAATGTTCGTGTGCCATAGCACAGCGCCTGACACAAAGGACCCAGTGAGGTACACAGCCTCATTCAGGCTTAGCTCACATGACACCTTCTCTAACAGGTCTTTGTCTTCCTTAGTCCAAACTAAGGCACTGCCCCCACATTTACCAACTATATCATTCTCAGCTTTCTAGAATTTGTTTTCTCTTCATACACACCTGTCTCCTTTTATAGGCCAGAAGCCACTGGAGGGCAGGAATGATGCTTCGATTTTTGAACATCTATGAAAAGCTGAGAACGGTGCTCAATAAATAGTGGCCACATTCTTAATCAAATATGTGGCTATACTTCTGACAAAGAATTGTGTGGTTTCCCTCTCTCAGGTTTTGTGTCAATGCCTAAATGAATCTATAGAGAACCAAGAATAAGAATAGCTTTGTTCATATTTGAGGCCTTCCATAAGTATGGCTCTTGAATTATTACTTTTTGCATATCTTCCATCATTCTTACTCAATTTAAGCATCTTGAGGACAGCACTTACAGGCTATTTTGTTTCTACCACCTTAGCCAATAGTAGAAATGGAGAGCACTCAATAAGTGGTAACTGTCATATGTCATGAACTGTATGAGACTCTCACTTACATTTTTTCATTAAATTGTCAAATAGTCCAATGCCATAGTTCTATGTATCCCCCTTCCCTCATCCCCATTTCAGAGATGAGGAATACTGAGGCCTAGAGAACTAAGCAATTTATCCATGATCCACATCTACTAAACACAGAGGTGGGACTTAAACTGAAGTCTGTCTGACCCATAGCCCATACTCCTAACCAGAAATTCTCAAAAATGTTCTGGCATCAGAATCACCTGGCAACTACTACATCAAAATCTAAAGAGATGGAGCTCTAGAGTCGCTAAAACTTTCCAGGAGATTTTTGCACAACCAGACCAAAGATTTGGTAAGCTCTGCTCTCAAATACTACATCATATTTCTTCTAAATGTCTGTTTGAATGAATGAGTGAATGAATGAATGATGACTGTAATTCTTCCATTGATAATCCACTTCTACATTAAGGTTTACTCTCAGACAATGATCCAGTTTTAAAATACAAGGATTCCTAAGAGGTTATCTTTTAATTATCTAATATCTTTAAGAGGATTGGCTCTTAGTTGAACAAGGCTTCTATTTCTCCTGGATCTAGATCATCTGCTGTGGCAGACATTGTCATTGACACAGGCTTCTAGGGTGGTCCAGAAACATTCCACCTGCTTGCAGTGATATAGTCATGCCTCTCTCAAAAAAAAAAAAAAAAAAAAAAATTTTTTTAGCTGTGTCAGGTTCATGAATGCACAGTGAGACTTTTTGCTTGCATAGAGGTCTTTGGTCTGGCTGGCAGCCTCTTTGGAAGGCTCACCTCAAGCCACTTAAAGCAGAGGCAGCTCAGGTGTCCTTCAGCTGATGGCTGGATAAATGAAATGCAGTTTTAACCATACAATGGAATATTATTCCACAGTGAAAAGAAATGCAATATCTGTATATGCTATAATATGAATGACCCTTGACAATATTATGCTACAGTGGAAGAAGCCAGTCACATATTGTATGATTCAAATTTATAGAAAATGTTCAGGATAGGCAAGTCCATAGAGACAAAAAATAGATTAGTGATTGCCTAGGGCTGGGAGAGTTTGGTGAGGAATAGGGAATAACTGCTAACAGGTATAGGGTTTCTTTTTGGGGTGATAAAAAGCTCTGAAATTCATTGTGGTGATGATTGCTCAATTTTGAGAATATGCTAACACCACTGAATTAATACACTTATAAAGGATAAATTTTATATGTGAATTATATCTCAGTAAGGGTGTCCAAAAAGTGGGGGGGGGGCAGCACAGGGTGACAGAAGCGCTGTAGCAAAATTACACGAGAATCATGAGATTGCCAGACACCCATCACAACCGGAAAAGACTTCACAAAGTTCCCCTTCACCGGGAGGATGTACAGAATCATCCTTATGAAAGGATGCTCACCTTACAGTTTCCATAAGCTGACTCTATCAGTAACTTTCTGTGATGCTTTTTTCTGACTTGAACGTGTTTCTAGTTTTTTAACCCTCTTCTTTTCCCTAGCTCTTATAGGACTAAGTTAAATATAATTCCCAGAGAAAAAAATACATGAAGTGGGCACATAGTATTATATTTTTTGGGAAAGGATTATAGATTAAAATGTAGAATATGACTATGGCAGTGCACATTTTTGCTGCAAGCAATACCAGAAGGCTGGTACTCATTATTTGCCATAGCAGAGAAGAATGTTCAAGCCAGTATTAATGTTTAAAAGGAGACATGATTCCATCAAAATCTCATGTGTCAGAGTTGCCACGTCCTTTTTCATCTGCATGGCCATGGGTAGGGTCAGAGCTGTATTCTACTCACCTGGACCAGTGAAGCAGCATGATTTCCTGCTTCCTATGTGACCCTCCCTGGAAACTCACCATCCATCACAATGTCTAAGCTACCTCTCTAAAATGCAAACATGAGGCAGCGCAACCCAGGGCATCACAGCCTGGATACCAGGCTTGCATGAAGGCCTCACCATCTATGATGGCTCTGTCATTTTAGGCAAGTTACTTCATCTTTCTGTGAATCGTTTCCCCCTATTTTTAGGGAGGTTGAAATGAGAGCAGTATGTGAAGTGCTTAGTCCAATGTCGAGCTCAAAGTGGTTGGTCACTCTGAGTTCTTATTATCACACTTATATTCAAATGCTTTGTTTCTACATAATGAAATCTAATAATTGTCAATGAAGTCTAACCATCGGTCTTGCAGGAACCTGTACAATCTAAACCAGTTTGTCTTCTCCCTGTTCACAACCTTCTCTAAATGCATCTGGCAAATTTGTGACTCCCAGTACTTCTCAAGCTCTTTCTCTGCCGTTCCTGTATCTCTAATCAGAAAAGCCCTTTCTTCATCCAGGAAGACCATAAGACTATGAAGTGACTTAAGTTTTTCTCAAATTCCTCCTTTCTCCATGTTCTGAGAGCACCGTAGGGGGTTGAGCGAAGTTGACAAAGGGAATTATATTTTATAGGAAAAACAAACAGGATTCCTGGTGGACTAGAGAAGACGAATGATGGATACAAGAATAAAGGAGGGCTTCTAAGCTTAGATCTGAAACAACTGGGCCCATGGTGGTGCATTTATTGATATGGGAAGGCTTGGAGAGAATGAGGCTGTGAGGGACTAGTAATAAGACATTCATGTTAGTTAAGTTTGATACACCGGTCAGATATCCAAATAGATTTGGTAAGTAAGTTGTTGAATATGTGAGTCGGGGTGTGGGGAATGGTCGGGGCTGTGGATATAAAATGAGGAGTCATAACCCTATAGGTGGGCCCAGTGTAGATAACTTTGGGGAACCCAGGGGACCAGCAAGAGGATCAGCTAGAGGAAGAGAAACTTGTTAAACAAAAACATGTGAGTTCACTCCCCCTAGCACCTGATTGAAATTAAACACTGTCTCATTTATCTTTGTGCCTAGTGGTATTTGTTATAAAAATCCAATAAATTCTTGTTAATTTATTTCAGTTCTAAAAGTAAAAAATGGTAGCCCCTTTGACATCTTCCAGCTGTACACTTCAATGATTTGGCAACATTTGCAAAATAAGCGTGAAGAATGATTCCAACATCCAGCTTAGGGTAGAATATGGTGGACAGTTCCATGACTTCTGGAGACAGACTGGTCCCCTCGACCTCCTAACCTCTTCCTATCCCTTTCCCTAGGGTCACACTGAAAAGGGCATGGTCCCAGTGCTCATGTGGGGATGGCAGAAAGCCCAGGATCCCAGCATGGTCCTCCAGGCTGAATACCAGGGGGCTTGAGAGAACAGCAGCTGCTTTAACATATGGGTGACCAGTAGGAATTCCCCTTAGTTTTGGACCGAAGCACCTCCATGTACACAATACCCAATTTTCTGAAAGGTTGTGTGAGAAACTTTCTCTAGTATCTCGTCATGTTTTTCCCATTGACTTTAACAATTTAGTATCCATATTTTCCTGATCTCCTTGTTCCTGTGAAGCGTTTAAGAATTTGTAAATCAAGACACATCCCTCTTTTTTTCTCTCTTGTTGGTACTGTTCTGTTCAGGGCTGCATCATCTTTCACCTTAGCAAGTTCAGTTGCCTTCTATCCAGTCTCCCAGCCCCCAGTTTCTCCCCACTCTGCCACCAGAATAACCACACCAGAACATTTCCCTGTTAGGGTATCCACCTGCCAAGAACTTTAGCAGCTTACCAATTGCTTACTGAAAAGAAAATTCCAAAATCTTAAGGTTGGCATTCCAGGTCCTCCGCAATCTGTCATTTCCAGGCAACCTCTCCACCATTAGTGCCCATCAGCCATACTCTGGGTTAATCGATCAGGCCCCCCTTTTCCTCACAAAATACTTGCTGTGCTTTTTTTTTCCCCCTGTATCTCAGCACCTGCCATTTCATTCACTCAGGATGCCTCGTCTGTTTCTACATCTGTTAACATCCTGCTCCTCAAGTTCCAGGCAGTGCCGCCTTCTTCAAGGAGATTCGTCAGTCACCTCATTGGAGGGAGGAGTCCTTGTCTATACTTCTGAAAAAACTAGTGTTTATTTTTTTAAAGGCAGTTATCAGATAGGTGACGGTGATGACGATGATAATGATGAAGTTAGATAAATAGATAGAGATAAAGGTTTTATTGTTTTTATGTCTTGGGACTCTTATTTTCAATTTCAACATAATGTACCTACCATAGCATAAAGAAGGAACTCTAACAATATTGTCTGAATGAATAAATGAGTCACCCAATTAACCCAGTATAGTTAATTTCCGCTTCTCATAGTTTATCCATTGTATGATTCTAGGTCTTTATATATGGGATTTTCTTAAACCGTGGTGTCTCTATGGGGCGACATGAAGCCATGACATAGTTGACTTCCTTTCACCTAAGTGAAATTAAGTACCTGGTACGTCCCAGGTCTTATGATGGATTCTGAGAAGCAAGTTGTAAATAGGAATAACGCATTCCTGCCCTCACAGAGTTTACAGATTCATGGAGTTGTGACCACCATTAAATAATGAGGGCATGCAATAATCTAGAGGTGCTCCCAAGAGGAACTGATGTGGAAGCTGAGACCTGAAGGAGTCATAAAAGTTAGCCAAACTAAACTGTGGTGTGTGAGGCTGTGAGGAGGAGGACATAAGGGTGGACTTGTGAGGAGGCTGGACGGAGCATGGAGAGAAATGAACAGGGTAGGCAAAGTCTTTATGGGAAGAGAGCAAGAATCAGAAAATTTAAGGGCATTTTTGGGCTGCCTGGGTGGCTCAATCAGTTAAGCCACCGACTCCTGATCTCAGCTCTGGTCTTGATCTCAGGGTTGTAAGTTCAAGTCCCACATTGGGCTCCGCACTGGGCATGGAGCCTACTTAAGAAAAGAAAGGGGGGGGGGCTTTTTTTTTTTTTTTTTTAAAGAGAGGGGGGGGGGGGGGGGGAGGGGGGAGAGAGAGAGCTGAAGGAGGGGAGGGGAGCAGAGGAAGACGGAGAAGTAGAGTCTTAAACTGACTCCACACCCAGCTAGGAGCCCGATGAGGGGGTGAGGGGGTGGGGCTCAGTCTCACACTCTGAGATCATAACCTGAGTGCAAATCAAGAGTCACACGTTTAACTGACTGAGCCACCCCAGGCACCCCATAAAGGGGATTTCTTAGGGCTGAAGAGTGAGTGAGTGAGATGGAGGAGAGAAGCTAGGGGAATGGGCAGGTTTAGACATAAAAAGCACTCCAAGATGTGAAAAATATGTTCAGATACTTTGGAGGATTTTGAACAGGGCATTGACAGGACCAGACCACGTCTTTCAAAAGATGGCTCTAAATTCATGTGCAAAGTAGATGAGAGTATCTGGGGGCAGGAGGCCTCAGGAGCAGGCTCATACAGGTAGCTCAGGCTGAGAGACCCTCCCTGGCCCTTAGCCCAGGTCTCTGCCACAGCAGTAATCGCCATCTCTGCCTCTCCCCAGGGCTTCCAGGGCAGCACCTGAGGAGACCTTACCAAGGAGCACCACACAGTAGATGCTGAAACATCGCACCCACGATAAGAAGCAGTAACATGGCAGCACCTGTTTGAAAGGCATTAAAAAACAAGACTCCCTTTAGAAAGGAACAATGTCCAAGAAAGGGCGAAATAAGGGCGAGAAGCCCGAAGCGCTCATCGTTGCCCTTCAAGCTGCCAATGAAGACCTCAGGACCAAGCTCACAGACATCCAGATAGAGCTACATCAAGAGAAGTCCAAGGTGAGTGAGGCCACCTAGGGCCACAGCCTTGAGAATGGCTCTGGCCTAGCTCTGCCTGCTGGCCCACCCCAATGGCTTCTCTCTGTCAGTTGCCGGGGAGAGCACTAATCCCCGTCCTTATGGAGATTCTCTTGTGTGTGGCAGGAGGGACTTGAGCACAGGATTTGTGGAAGGTGAGGATAACAGGCTCGTGAAACTGATATCTGCCTCCTCAGGAAGCCTGGTTCAGGAAGCCAGATCTAAACATTGAAACGACCTGCACCCTCACTGCTCCCACCAGTTGTATGACCCTGGCAAGTTCCACTCTGTCCTCTATGGGATCTCCCCGCTTTGGTACAGAGCAAACCCTTTTGTGGTTTCCTACATTTCTCAAAGTCAAAAGATTTTCCCTACCACGACAGGATGTTTCTTCCTCCTCTCTTTGACTCATCTCCCACTGCTTTCTCCCCCATTGACTCTGTTCCGTCCTCTTTGCTGGATCAAGAGATACGCTGATCACATTTAGAGCCTTTGGCCCTCTTCCCCCAGGCAGCTGTGTACCTGTTCAGGTGTCATCTCCAGTACCTTTCATCTGCCGCAGTGTCCGAGACTCAACACTTGCCATGTCCAGTTACTCCCGTGGTCTGTTTTGATTCATAGCGATTTATATATTTATCCATTTCCTTGTTTAGTGCTTATTTCTACCACCATCCAGTGTCATCTCCACGAAAGCAGAGTCTTACCTGACCTCTGGATCCCTAGAGCTTAAATAAATGTCTATAACTGAGAGGCTTAGCATGGGTTTGTTGAATGAGTAGAGGAACGAATGAAAGGTGATTCATTTCCTTATACCTTAGCTTCTTTATTAGTAACACATTACTATCTCATACAGCTGTGATGAGGGTCAAATTAGACAAGTATATAAAGCAGTTATGATGATTGAATGAGAAAATTCCTATCAGAGAGATTCTTGGCACATGGTAAACTCCTAAACAGTTATTCGTAGGAGTATTTTCTAATACGCTCTGCATGTGAGTCAGTTACTAACTAGCCTTAGGGAAGTCTCTTTACTTCTCTGAATCTCATCCCGTCGTTGGATATGCTAACACTTCTCTCTCTAGAGTGATGTGAATATCAAAAAGGGTCATGGATAGGAAAGCATTTTCAAGTATCTGACACATATAAGACATTTTTGCTCCCTGCAAACCAGAGACAGCCGTGTCAGCACAAAGTTGCCCTATTTAGATAACTCTTTGTATAGTAACAAAAATAAATATTCCTGATCAAGCTGTTGATCAAAAACCAATATCCTTATTCTTTTTTTTTTTATCTATCTCTTCTTCCTTGACATTACTATTAAATTTTAATCATTTATTTTCTCAACAATCTTATTTCTCCTGGGTTCAGCAATAATAAAGCTTGGATCTGCCAGAGCCCCTTGCCTCCTGTCTCAGCTAAGCCTTACAAACCTTGGATAACCAGACCCCAGTGTAAAATTTGTGGAGGAAGTCTTTTCCCATGAAGCTAAAAGGAAAATGATATCATAAAAACAAACAAACAGAACAAAACAAAAAAACATTTGAGAGTCAGAAGACCAGGGCATTGTGTTTATTCCTCCTCAGGGACACATATAAGTGTCTCAGTCTCTTGATCTGTAATTCATATGACTGAATCTGTTTCTCCATATCTGTATCTCTCAAGCATCACTGTGCATTAGAATGACCTGGGGGAACTTATTAAAAATTGAGACCTTTGGGCCCACAATCCGTGGGTTTTGATAAAGCAGGCGTAGTGAGGGCCGGGACTTGGCATTCTAGCAGACGGTCCAGGCAGTCCCCACGGAGGTGGGTCTCTGCCTTCGTGTTGGCAAACACAACACTCTTAAGATTCCTTCCAGGTCTGACAGTCTAAGAACATTTCATTGGTTTTAACTTTCCCTGGGGCAACGTAACATTTCAAGGGAGACAGACTCCTTTAATTGTGGTAACGACAGGATGACAAACTACATTCGTAGGGAGAAGCCCGTCCATCTAGAGACAGGTAACTGTAAACTGACGCTGATTTACAGAGAGCAAACTCATGAGGTTTCAGAAAGGCAAAGGTCTTGCAGACCCTACCACTGTCAATTTTCTACACATTCAAGCCTTTTAAAAGGGGTAACTCTTGAGCGTGGACAGGGCTACCTGTTTATCTACGGCCTGGTCTCTAAGCCGGCAGGTCAAGTGTAATCTCCCCTTCCTCTGACAAGAGCCTGAAAGTCAGCCTCGTGCATAAAAGCACTGTCCGTAACCTTCTCTCTGCTGGCTGCCCTGTGTCTCCCTTTCCATGGCAGTTAATTACAATCCCAGCACAGGGACTAAAACAAAACCCCAGTGCCTGTCACCAGCCTTCCTCAAAGAGCAAAGGGAATTTAGAGGGCAAGCAAGTCATAAAGCAATTTTATTAAAATAAATATGATTGTTTCCAAAGGCCCAGGCTTTAAGAGAGAGAATATAAACAATGCCAAGATGTGAATTCATATTCATATTCTCAGTTTGGCTCCTAGGCTATGATGATAAAATGACAATTCAGCTATTGGGAAATGGGCTAAAGAGTGGAAACCTTTGAAGCGGTGGAGCATCAGTCATTTTTCCAGAAAGATGCATTACCCCTTGACATTTACAGAAAACACTGCAGACAGAGCAGAGTCATAAATGCTTTAAACTGATTATATAAATAGCTATATTTTATTGAATGTTTACAATCTGTCACACGCTGTAATAAGCACATTTCATCCTGACATAATCGTACCTCTTTCACATAGCACCTGAGTGACCCTGAGCAGGTTATAAAAATCCTTCAGTGTTTTCCTTTCCTCTTCTATCAAATGGGAGAATAGCAGTGTCTGCTTCATGCAGATGTATGTGTGTGTGCTGGTCGTGAGCGGTTTGTGTCAAGCATGTTAAGTATTACGATTCAAGGGGCCCCTGGGTGGCTCAATCGGTTAAGCGTCCAATTCTTGGTTTCGGCTCAGGTCCTGATCTCATGGTCCTGGGATCAAGCCCCATGGTGGGGTATGTGCTCACAGCAGAGACTGCTTGTCCCTATCCCTCCCCCTTTGCCCCTTCTCCCACTCATGCTCTCTGTTTCTCAAATAAATAAATAAAATCTTTTTAAAATAGTATTATGATTTAATTATAGGTGGGCATTGTTATCCCCATTTTACAGATGAGGAAACTGAGATTCAGTGAAGTAAAGTAATTCACCCAGAGTCACATGTTAGGAGGTGGCAGAGCTAGTTCTTCAACTTCCTTTCCCTCTCTTCCAGAGCCTATGTTCTTGTTTTCTTTTTTGATATATTTTCTTAGTTTTATTGAGATACAATTGATATATAATATTCATTTTAGGTGTACAGTGTAATGATTTGATATATATATATTAAAATGATTACAGCAATAAGTTTACTCAACATCCATCATCTCACAGTTATAATTTTTTTTCATGTGATAAGAACTTGTAAGATCTCTCTTTACAACTTTCAAAAACACAGTACAGTATTGTTAACTATAATCACCATGCTGTACATTACATCCCCAGGACTTATTCATCTTATAACTTAGGGTTTGTCCCTTTTGACCCCCTTCACCCATTTCTCCTACCCCCAGCCCCCCTGCCTCTGCCTCTGACAACCACCCATCTCTTCTCTGTATTTGTGGGTTCAAGTTTTTTAGATTCCACATATAAGTGAAATCACACGGTATTTGTTTTTCTGTCCCTGACTTATTTCACTTAGCAAAATACTCTCAAGGTCCATCTGTGTTGTTGCTAATGGCAGGATTTCCTTCTTTTTAATGGCTTAATGATATTCCATTGTGTATGTGTGTATACATATTATATAACATGTATATGTATGTAATATGTACCCTTTTTCTTTATCCATTCATCCACTGATGGACTCAGGTTGTTTCCATGTCTTACACTACCTAGGCTCTTAAAAAAAGTGAAGGTCTTAAAAACCACTGGAAGCCTTAGGCAAAGGAAGATAGAATGTCAGAAGTTTACTCTCCACTATTAAGCAAATTTCAAATGAAGAAACAAAGTATTGGGGGTGGGCGTAGGAACATACCTGAATCCTTCTCTCATAGACTTCTGCATTTCCACTGCAGGGAAATGCAACAAAAAGACTAGACATAATCAACATGTAGTGAATAGAAATTTATCTAAAAGACTTGCCAAGCACTGATAGGAATAATCAGGTAAGTAGGTCATTCTGACTGAACTCCAAGCACAATGCCCAAGAAGATGGAACCATGAGGTGGAGAGGAGAGAACACACAGTGAGGCCTCTGTGCCATGTGTCCTTGTCATTTCTGAGCCTGCATTTTCCCATCTATAAAATGAGTGGATTGTGGGCAGCATAGAGGTGCTACGGTCCTTCCAAAATCATAAGGATTGGTCAGGGAAGGCAGCTGTGTGCTCTAGCTCTTCCTGCACTGAAATAGCTCTCAGGACCCCCAGGTGTCAGCCCCATGCTGACCACCTGGTCTAGGTAATGCTCTTCCCCAACATCCATTTGCTGTACCACTTTGCCCTGCTCTATCGTCGTCATAGAACGCTATCCTGCCTGAAGTGATTTTGTTCATCTGCTTGGGTATTGCCCACTGCCTAACCACACCCTGCCTGTCCCCAGTAAAATGTAAGCTTCTTATCCATAAGAGACCATGTCTTCGTAAGGGATCCCCTAAGGAAGGCATATCCTGCGCTTTGAATGCTACTTGGCATGCTCAGATGCTCGATACTACTTGTGGAATATATTTTCATGTTCCCATTTAAAAACTTTCCCACCAACACCATGGCATAAATACAGTTACAGTATTTATTTAGATGGAAAACCCCGGGCTTGGGAAAGGAAAGGATTTCCACCCAGGTCTGTCTTTTTATTTGGACTGGCGCTCTGAGCCATTAGGCTTTGGTGTTTTCCTGTTTGTCTCTCCTGTGAACTGCGTGAGACCGTAATCTGCTGCTCAGGGGTGTGAGGTCACTAGGGATTGCTATGAGATGTGGAATCCACCCAGCGATTCCCTAGGGCTTCCTACTTTCCCTCATAGGCAGCCTGCAGCTTCAGTGAATCCCGCAGGCACAGTGACAGAGGGCTTGGAGGCCAAGGAGCAGACAACAGGGCTCCAGACTGGGGCAGCAAAGCAGCAGGCCTGGGTTGCTGGGTCTGGAGGAGTCGGTTCTAGACAGGAGTTTGTCCTCCTAGAACAGCCCTCAGACTGCAGAGCACTTTCAGTCCCAGCTAGCCTAGGAGGAAGGCAAGGTGTGATTACTATCCCAATTTCACTAAGAAAGAAAATGAGTTCTAACCGTTTAACTGATGTGCTCCCAATGACACAGCAAGTAGAGGAGCCAAAATGGGAATTCCCAAATGACCTGGGTAATGCTGAGTATCTTGCTGCCTCTAGAACTCCCAGAAAATCAGCCAACCCTTGTCCTCAAGTGACTGCTCCAGAGCCTCCATGTTCAGTGCCCCAATTTGGGGATGCAGTATTTCTTGCTTTATGCACCTTTAGTTTTGTTTTCAGGAAGCATTGTGTCTAAAAGTAAGAAATGAAAAAATAGAAGCCTTTGTACCTCCACAGGTTGTATAAAATTTCCTGTACAAACAACCTTCATATAGTGGCAGCTTCGTGTCTCCTAATTGTGAGTTACTTAGTGCCCATTAGACTCCCTGCCTCCCTACTGTGAGTTTAGCTCTCCCGGAACACGCAGTGCAGATAATCCGCACCAAAGCTTATGTTAGCTTGTCTTGCCTAGATAACCTCTCCACTTCCTCACCTTAGACAAGGCCATCCAGTTTTTCATCCTAGATTTCTAAGATCATATTAAAGCTCAAACATCACCGTCTTTATCTTGGCAGAATTTACAGTGGCTTTCAAAGGCCAGGCTAGAAAGGAAAATACGATGTGAGGCCAGTTAGGTTAGTAGTCATGAATGTTCCTTCTTCTGACACAGTGTAATCTCTCCCCAGTAGGATTAAATTTTCCTAGTGATTTTTTTCTTCCATAAGACATTCAGGGAAGAAGGGGTTTGGGATCTGTATCTTTCAAAGCCCTGTTCAGTGCTTATCCCCTTACCCTATCCTACCCCACACCCCACTCCTACACACATATAATCTGAGTTTCTTCCAAGTTAACATTAGATGCCACCAGTGCCAGGGAACTCAAGATATCCCCAGGAGACCCAGTTTTACCTTTGTTTTCAAGGTTTCTGTTAGGAAAATAGTTATTATGGTCTTAATAATATAGTGATAGTCACGTTAGTCTTATCCCGATAATATGGGTTCTTATATTTATGTCATTGATATTAATATAGCATTGCATTGTATAATAATATCAATGTGCCATCAACAGTATTTATCAATATTCATCAAAATTAATACTATACTATTTAATGATGTATTAATAATTATTAATCTCCTAGGTGTTCCAGCCTTTCTGAAGGACTTTTGGTACATTATCTAAGTTAGCCCTCACCCTGACCATATGAGAATGAGACCCCCCAATCCCAGCTGACCATAAGAAAATGGAGACTGAGCGAGGTGAACAGCTTGCCAGAGGTTTCAAAATGAACAGGAGGTGGAGCCTGGTTGGCTCAGTTGGTTGAACCTGACTCTTGGTTTTGGCTCAGGTCATGATTTCAGAGTGGTGAGATCGAGCCCTTCAAGAGCCCTGAGTCAGGCTCCATGTTCATCAAGGAGTCTGCTTCTCCCTCTCCTTCTGCCCCTCCCCCAGCTGGTACACTCTCTCTTTCTCTCTCGCTCTCCCAATAAATGAAAAATAGATAAAAATAAAATAAATAATAAATTTGTTTTTTAAAAAGTGCACAGGGATTTGTGGGATGTGACCCAGACCCAGCTCTGGGCCCACACTGGGTGCTAAGCAGCCTTCTTCACACCGTGCTTGTACAGAGACTCATCCTCACCTTTCTCATCTGACATTCGGATGACACAGATACTACCTACATCACAGAGCTGCCAAGGTTAAATGCAGTGATGTGTGTGAAGCCTTTAGAAAGCTGTGTAACTCACACGGTAAGCCCTCAATAAATGCTATTATGTGATCCATATCAAAATTGATTCCTTCTTCTACAAAATATTTTTTTCCATTTCAAGTATTATCTTTATATTTTTCATTGTTAGGAGCAGTTCTTTCTCTTTTTGTGTACAATTTACATTAAGATAGTAAATTCTATTTTCTTGCTGGTACAATCTGATCTGCAAATAATTTTCAGAAAATGATTTTACTACAGAAATTTTAATTGGCTTTTTTCCTTCCCAAATGTCAGTCACATCCTTTGTGTCTCCTTCATAGGGAAACACTTCTCCCAAGCTTAAAAAACAAGTCATACCTAGAAATCCTGCAAAAATGCCAGTTTCCATGGCAACCAAAATAAGCAGACTTGAAAAATGCCAAATGTAATCAATCAATGCCTTTGAATTTTCTTTGGTTTCTGTGGATTCCTTTAAGTGATGTACAAGAAGACCAGTGTTTGTTTGTATTTGTTTTTATCTTCAGACTGGAATATATTTTCCATATATTCCTGTATTTTCATTTTTTTCTTTTTCATTCGTCTCCAGTCTACACACAAAAGATCAGTGTTTATAATTTGAGAGAAATGACAGCATCACAAAGTGAAGCAATCTAATGCACCTGTCAAGAATTTGACATAAATAATTTTAGGTCATGAATATCTCCTCTTATATCCAGAAATAATATTACCTTGCGTTTCATAGTACTTTATAGCTCAAGGTACTTTCCCATTCATTAGCTAATTTAACCCTAAGAATAATCCTATTATGGGTAGTTTTTAAGCATAATCAAAGATCCTCAGAAGGATAAAGCAACTTTCTTAAATATAGCAGACTGTGAAATCAAAATGCAAACCCAGAATTCCTTATCATTTGTCCATTTTTACCACAGTTTTTTATTGTTCTCAGAAGAACTGATGAAATTCTCCTTAGGAAGTTGCTACCTGACAGCCCTGTAGTCATGATAGTGTTGCAAATGCCTAATGTAAATACATCCTGCTGAAATTGACTAATTTCCTGTCACTTGAGCTGAAGTTAACTTTCCCAAGGTCCCAGATGCAAGGTAAATTATCAGAGTTCCTAAATCAGTGAAAAATAAGGCCTTTTTTTTTTTTCCCCCACAAAAACTGTATTATTAGAAGAGAAATCAGCAGACTTTCTCTGTAGAGGGCAAAATAGTACATATTTTTGGCTTTGTGGGCCAGTCTCTCTGAGACTACTTAACTCCATTGTTGCATAAAAGCAGCTGTAGGCAGTATGTAAATAGAAGAGCATGGCTGTGTTCCAATAAAACTTTATTCACAAAAATGGGAGAAAATTATTTGTTCCATGGGCTGTGGTTTGTCCACCTGTGGTAGAAGATACTCACTTGAGTTTATTCTAGAAAACTGGGGAGTAAGATTTATGTTGTCCTTACCAAAGCACTGAGAGAAATATCAAGTAAAGGCTGGGCATTCTTATACGTGAGGGGTGTACACTGGGAAGGGATGGATGCTCTAGGAAAGGGGCTGCTCCAGGAAACCCTGCAAGTCTGTGTTCTCTGAACTATGTGACAGGATATATTATTCTTGCCTTTGGTTAGCGGGTTAGCTAGAAAAACATACTGGCATACCTTCTTTAATTGCACACACACTCTCAGGCTCCTTATCATGTGTTGTACTGGCCACCACTGAGTAGACAAAGATGAACAAGGCTCATTGGCAGTTTGCATTGTGGAGTGCAAGCAGGAGAAGAGGTGGTGAAGACAGACAAGCACGCAAAAAACCATAGCATAAAGAAAAATATGGAAAGGAGCAGTAAGGAGGTTTTAGCAAAGTGCCTTGAAAAGACATAGACAGGAGAAATTATGTTTGTCCTCATTTGGTGGTCAGGGGTGGTATGACTGGAGAGGGTGACATCTAGCTGGCTATGAGGGATGAGAGGATCCCAAAGGAAGCTGAGGGAAGGCCAGGTCAGGAAAAAGAAACAGTAGGCATATAGGTATAGAGATTCAGGGCATGTGCAGGGAAAAGCATAATCCCCAGTGCCTGCAGTGTGGGACAGGTGAGGAGAGGTACAGTGAGAAACAGAAATGGGGGCTGGGAGTCCAACCAAATCTTCTGAGAGCGGGAAAGACAAAGCTGAGGTGTTGGGGTTTTATTCTACAACATAAAGGAGACCTGGGTGATTTTTGAGCAAGTACATAAATTGGATCAGAACTGGGCTTTACTGGGAAGGAAACAGTCAGAAAAACTAAGAGGCAGCCCACGGAATGGGAGAAGATATTTGCAAATGACACTACAGATAAAGGACTGGTATCCAAGATCTACAAAGAACTTCTCAAACTCAATACACGAGAAACAAATAAACAAATCAAAAAATGGGCAGAAGATATGAACAGACACTTTTCCAATGAAGACATACAAATGGCTAACAGACACATGAAAAAATGTTCAAAATCATTAGCCATCAAGGAAATTCAAATCAAAACCACACTGAGATACCACCTTACGCCAGTTAGAATGGCAAAAATAGACAAGGCAAGAAACAACAATTGTTGGAGAGGATGTGGAGAAAGGGGATCCCTCCTACATTGTTGGTGGGAATGCAAGTTGGTACAGCCACTCTGGAAAACAGTGTGGAGGTCCCTTAAAAAGTTAAAAAATTGAGCTACCCTATGATCCAGCCATTGCGCTACTGGGTGTTTACCCCAAAGATACAGACGTAGTGAAGAGAAGGGCCATATGCACCCCAATGTTCATAGCAGCAATGTCCACAATAGCTAAATCGTGGAAGGAGCCGAGATGCCCTGCAACAGATGACTGGATTAAGAAGTTGTGGTCCATATATACAATGGAATATTACTCAGCAATCAGAAAGAACGAGTTCTCAACATTTGCTACAACATGGACGGCACTGGAGGAGATAATGCTTAGTGAAATAAGTCAAGCAGAGAAAGACAACTATCATATGATTTCTCTCATCTATGGAACATAAGAACTAGAATGATCAGTAGGGGAAGAAAGGGATAAAGAAAGGGGGGGTAATCAGAAGGGGGAATGAAACATGAGAGACTATGGAATATGAGAAACAAACTGAGGGCTACAGAGGGGAGGGGGGTGGGGGAATGGGATAGACCGGTGATGGGTAGTAAGGAGGGCACATATTGCATGGTGCACTGGGTGTTATACACAACTAATGAATCATCGAGCCTTACATCGAAAACTGGGGATGTACTGTATGGTGACTAACATAATATAATAAAAAATCATTATTAAAAAAAAAAAAAAAAACTGGGCTTTACTGGGGCACATGGGTGGTGCAGTCGGTTAAGCTTCTGACTCTTGGTTTCAGCTCAGGTAGTGACCTCAGGATGGTGCGATTGAGCCCAGGGTTGGTTTCCACATTCTGTGTGGAGTCTGCTTGGGACTCTCTCTCTCCCTCTTCCTCTGCCCCTCCCCTCCCCCATCCTTGCTCTCTCTCAAATAAATAAATAAATCTTAAAAAAAGAAAAAAAGAGGACTGGGTTTTACTAAGAGAAATATCACCATCAGTGTAGGGAAAGCATGTTTCATTTAATACACCAAGAACCCTAGGGCAAAGTTGTCCAGGAGAAATACAATACAATCCACAAATGCAAGCCATGTATATGATTTCTAAATTTCTTGTTATCACAATTATAAAATGTAAAAAAGAAATAACTGGTTTTAACAATATACTCTATTTAATCTAATTTATCCAAAATATTATAATTTTAACATGTAATCAATGTAAAAATTATTGCTGAGGTTTTTACATTCTTTACCTTACACTAAGACTTCAAAATCTGGTGTGTATTTTCATTTAGGGCAAGTTTCAGTTCAGACTTGGGGTATTCCAAGTGCTCAGTGTAGCAAGTGGTCACCGTATTGGACAGCATGGCTCTGGAGCATATGTAATAATAAGCATCCAGGAAGGGACCCTGGCCTAAGCTGGAGGCAAGATCAAAGACAGTCATTTAAGGATGCCTAGCTATTTATTTTCCCAAGTCTCCTTGTGCCCTGAGTTCTTTTAGAATAACCAACGTGGTAATAATTGCTGTGCCTTTAAAATAAAATACTCATAAATTGCCATGTGGACTTGGAAAATCCTGTTCTAGCCAAAGGTAGGTACTGTTAAGGTAAGTAAAATCTCACACGCTTTATATTATAATTACAAGAGTCTCAATAAGGAGTTTGAACCTTAACATTTTTCAGCTGGAGAGGCTCTTCACAGTTATTGCATGAAACCTTCCAATTTTACAAATGACAGAGACCCAATTTCACTGAACCGGATATTACTCCTGGGGTTGCCTAATTCTTCCCTTTTCCCAGCTTAGTGTGTGTGTGTGTGTGAGAGAGAGAGAGAGAGAGAGAGAGAGAGAGAGAAAGAGAGAGAGATTCTACGGGTACACGACAGAGGCAGAAAAAACAAAGACAGGCAGCAGAGATGAGGAGGGGGGAAGAGCACAGTAGTAAAGAACATTTGCTAAGAGGCTTCTCCAAGCTACACATGCCAGGGCCCCACCCTGATCTACTGAATCAGAGCCAGGACTCGCAACCAGATTAAGGTAGCACCATGGCTAACCTATAAGGAGACCCATATTATCATCAGAATTGAAACAAAACACAGAAGATTTTGTTTAACCAAAATACCTGAAACATCTAAGGGTTAGAAGGAATACTTTATTAAACTACTTGGAGGGAGCAGGAAAGGTTGCTGAGTGGGGCAGGGAAGGACACAAAGGGACATCTGTGGAGTATGCAGAAGTAACAGCCACCAGACCCCTTGAACAGAGAGATGGCCCAATGAACTGCAATGTTTGGGGTTGGTGTGTGTGTACACGTAATGTTTGGGGGTAGAACTAAGTTGCCATAGGAAAAAAAGGTGAGGTTGAGGATGTGTCAGCGGGCTTCATTTCTCCCGTTAGAGCAGCCAAAAAAGAAGGGGAAAACAGGAGAAATATTTTATAATATCATTTTGGGCACCATTTTATTAGTCTGATCATAATATTGAACTCTGAACAGTCCTAAGACACCCACATTTATCAGCTTGCACCTAGCCAGGGATGTGTAGTGTAAAAAGCTCTGCAGGTGATCTGTTTTGAACTTCTCCCCACCAAGGTGAAAACCGTTACAGCACTGTGTCCTAATTTTAATGTGCATACAGTCACTGGGGACTTGTTAAAACGCACGTCCTGATTGTAGGTCTGGAAAGGAGCCCCGGATTCTGAATTTCTGACAAGCTTCTGGGAGATGCCTGTGTTGGCATCTCCCAGACCACAGATGTAATAGTAAGGCCCCCAAACATCAGATACTGTCTGCACCAAATAATACGAGCATCTCCAGGTATCTCCTCCTTCCCCACACTGTATTCCCAGCTTTGGGGCTTGTGGTTCCCTTCCCTCAGTGCACAGTGACTGAGGTGGAAGAGATGAGGAACTGAGAGAGCTCAGGGCTCTGCACTACAGGCCCTGCTTAGAAGCTCACCTTTCCTTTGAGGCTCATCTCGTTTCATCCTTTCGCCTCTCTGCCTTTAGGTGTCTAAGCTTGAAAGAGAGAAGACTCAAGAAGCAAAGAGGATTCGTGAGCTGGAGCAGCGCAAGCACACGGTCCTGGTGACAGAACTCAAAGCCAAGCTCCATGAGGAGAAGATGAAGGAGCTGCAGGCCGTGAGGGAGAATCTCATCAAGCAGCACGAGCAAGAAATGTCAAGGACGGTGAAGCTGCGGGATGGAGAGATCCAGAGGCTCAAGTCGGCTCTGTGTGCTCTCCGGGACGGCAGCAGTGACAAAGTAAGGACAGCGCTCACCATTGAGGCCCGGGAGGAGGCCAGGAAACTGTTTGATGCAGAGCGCCTTAAGCTCTTACAGGAAATTGCGGACCTGAAAACTGCCAAGAAGCAGGTGGACGAGGCTCTAAGCAATATGATCCAAGCGGATAAAATCAAGGCTGGGGACCTTAGGAGTGAACATCAGTCCCACCAGGAAGCCATCTCGAAGATCAAGTGGGAGTCAGAACGGGATATTCGGAGGCTGGTTAGTAACCCAGGGCAGTACGTCGGTGTACAACCATTCTCTTTCCAGGTTTTAGAGCGCCATGGTTGTTTCTCATGAGTGGATTATAAACAGTGCTCACCTCCTGTCTAGCACTCTGTCCAAAATACAAGATAGGTCTGTAGGTAGGTAGGTAGGCAGGTAAATAAGTAGATACGCCCAAGCCAAAATTGGAATTGTAAAGTGTAGAAGATATTGGAATCACCTTTCTCATAAAAACTGGATTATTCCTGCCTCACATATACAGAGAGTATCTAGTCAATGACTCCTGTTTTCTTGAATGTCTATAAAAATATTCTAAATTATGAACTCTTCTAAAATCAACATGTTTGTGGGCTTTCTATTTATAAAATGTTACTGGGTTTTTACAGGGGTGGGGAAAGTTTCTGTGGCTTTTAAGGTATCTGAAATGGCAGCCGCTGAGAGCATCTTGAATGATTCACCTGTCTTCTTTCCAGGAACTGTGTCTGAAAGCAAGAAATAGAGCTATAAGTTCCCTAGACATTTTTAAAATAGATCTTCTTTCCCAAAATAAACAAGGGCTATTCAAAACAGTGGCCATTATAATTTTTAAACTATTTCTAAGTAGTTTATTTGCTATTGCCAATTTCCAAGACTTACTTCAAGCCTATAGATTTGGATCTTTCTTTTTAATATGTATGACCAAAAGCCACATTGGTCTCTCACTACACCTAAAAATAAAACAAGTATAATTATTGCGTGAAAGCCATAATGCCCTAAGTTGACCACGTCCAATTATTTTAGAAGAAACATTTAAATGCATCTACACTCAGAATGTTTAGCATTAGTTATATCTTAGTTCTGTCTTATCAAATTACCGTGCACCTGTTAGAATGCACTTTATGCTTCTCTAACAATAATATTTTCTGGCCACCTGGCTGGCTTAGTCAGTGGAGCATGTGACTCTTGATCTCAGAGTTGTGAGTTCGAGCCCCGTGTTGGGGGTAGAGAGTACTTAAAACAAAAATCTTTAAAAATAAGAATAATATTTTCTTAGGATCACTACACTTTCCTTTTGTGTCTGCCAATTCTAAGCAATTATTTTGTAAGAATTCCAATTATGTTCCTTGGACAATATCTCTAGGATTTTGATTTTAAGTAAAAGTGGTTACCACAGAATATTTTAAAAAGCTAAATGTGTAATTTTCTTTGTACCATAAAATTTTGCCTTTGCCACACTTTCCAAATTCTTTGTCTGCAATTCATCCTATTGCCCTGGTTGACAATAAAGACCAAATGCAGTGCAGAAATATTGGTCTCTGCCCTGCCTTCGGTTTTTGAAAAGACAACAGCTGATGAAGAAAGAACCAGGACTATGAAACCTGGAGTCAGCAGGTGGGTAAATGAAAAGGATGTTATACATCAAATATTTCTGTTTGTTGATGGTCTTCGATATAAAATCTGCAAGTATATCCACTTGTTGATCTGTAGTTTCTTTCTGTGACTTCCTTTTACCAGCATACTGCTAAAGTAGACAATGCAGTCTCTCTTAGTAACAATGTGAAATCTAAGCTACCTCAAGAGTTGTTGAAAAACTGGGTGCAAACAGAGTAATATGGGAAGTTTTTCAGTAGTACAGATGCGCTTGTCTTCAGTTTTTTCTTCTTGTTCTGTCACTACCCCCACACCCAGCTCTTTTTGGAACTGGAAGGGAGAGAAATGAGAGCCATTCTGTTTAGAAAATTTCTCCAGGGAATTCTGGTAGGCATCCCTTCCCATCTAAGTACTAGAACTTTGGAAGATTTTCAGGATTCTGAAGCCAGAGTCCATGCTTACAACCACTATGCAATAGAGACTCATCGACACTGATTACTGGATATTCTATAGAAAACTACTTTGGAAAATGCTGGAAGTATAAGGATAATGTTGGGATTAGTATTGCATAGCCTATTAGAATGAGTCAGAAGTTCTTGGTTATCATCTATAAAATGGTGATAACAGAACTTGTGTGATATTATTGTTATAAAAGGAGGTAAGGTATGTAAAGCTCTGAGGATAGTGCCTTGACTATAGTAAAAATTAATAAATTGTAGTTATGATGATGGCAAAGATGAGGATGATTATATGGGCAGTAATGGAGTAATTTCCAGCAAGTTCATTTAGGTAGGGTACATCAGAACCAACTAGGAGCAGGGAGGTGTGGAGCCACAGTAAACTTTAAATGACATCATAGATGACAGGTCTAATGAATGAATGTACTACCTGGTTAAGAATAACACTGGATTCAAATATTCTACAAGGAGGTAGAAACTAAAGACAGTGCTTCATTCCAGAATTAACAGGACAGTGTTTGGCTACTCACCAAGTTATCAGATGATATCACAGGACCATGCAGAATTTAGCTCCATGTCCTTCCAAAATTGATCTAAAATGTAATCCTGTGACTGGGAGGCAGTAGCTCGCAGATACTTACCTGTGGAAAAATGGGACTACACATCAATTTTTGTTCCAAATATATACATAGGCATATTTATATAAGGAACACAGCAAAGAAAGATGTACACAAAGTGATTTGTTATAAATAAGGAGACATTTTTATAAAGAGAGCAGTATAATATCATCTGTATTAAATGTCTGTATCCTATCTCCATTTTGAATATTCTTATGAAATATAATGAAGTGAGAAGAAAGATTTTGCCTGATAGTTATGCTCCTTCAGCAATTGTTTACAGACATTAACTTCACTAGCCCTCACTAGGAATGGCACAAATTTTTTGGTTCAATGGAACTCTTCATCAGTTGATAGCAAATGCTTATGACCTTTAGTTGACAAATAACTCTGAAACCATGCCGAGACTTAAGTTGAGTGTTGGGATACATAAATATGTCTCACAGATGTAGGAGGGGAAACAGTGGCTAATATTACCAGGTGCTTCCTATTCCTCTTCTTGTCCCAACCATGCTTTTCTGACAGTAATAGTAAAATGGTTGCCTTAGCTGTTTGCTCTGAAATGTGGAAAGAAATGGAAAGATCCATGTAACATGAACCATGCTCCAAATTCACTCCTGAATTCGCTCCACATTTGCCACCTGAATTCAAACATACTGGCCTTAGGAACTGACTAGGGTCCTGGAAAGTCTGCAGCTTCGTCAGTAAAAAATGACCAATTCATAGTGGCTGTTGCTATTTAAAGTGAACTTAAAGGGTATTCCTCCAAACAGGAGGGAACATAAAAATTGTCCTGGGAAACACTGTAATGGAATATTGAGTATCTGTCTTTATTAACACAAATGACCCATTTTATTTTATTTTTTTTTTTTACAAATGACCCATTTTAAAGTTATCATTTCCTTTCTAAATCCAACCAACCTAGACTATTTCAAACAATATATTGAATTAAAGCATCTACACCGGATATACCACAGAGAAAAAGTTACTCTCCTTGATAACTAATTATCCTAAGATAGCCTTTCATTACACAGTGTTACCTTGTCTTGTTCATAAATTTGGTATACCTGTCACAGTCATAATATTTTCCCATAACAATCAGCAGATAGAAGTTAAACTGATACCTTGTAAAAATGCATTTTTTTTACAGCATTGTTAAATAAAATGTCCTGGGTGTCATTTAATTCAGATGGATGAGATTAAAGCCAAGGACAGGATCATCTTTTCCCTGGAAAAGGAACTGGAGACCCAAACTGGCTATGTACAGAAACTGCAGCTGCAGAAGGAGGCTTTGGATGAACAGCTCTTTTTGGTCAAGGAGGCCGAGTGTAACATGAGCAGTCCAAAACGAGAAATTCCGGGAAGAGCAGGAGACGGCTCTGAGCACTGCGGCAGTCCTGTAAGTCTGTCCGAGTTGAAGTGAAGAACTCAAGAGTCATCTTTTATTTAGCTCCCAAGTTTTACTTTTCACTTAAGCTCTTATCCTGTTTACTACAAAGAAATCAATTCTGCCTCCGCCTATAAAACAGCTAGTATCTTGGGAACAGGGTTTTCTAAACTCACAAAGTGGTCTGCCCTGCATTAGCAGATCACAAGAGAATTACAGGTGTTTTTAAATCTTGCATAGAATTTTTCTACCCACGTGATACCCATCCAAACTTCAGCCTATTATAAGAGTCATAAATTAAATGAAACTACTTTGCCTCTTGCCAAGACTGGTAATTTTCCCTTGTGTGAACCCTTGGGTTGGAAATTGGTGAAGACGGTTGTCATCTACAGGGGTGAAAATGTATGAGTATATAAAAAACTAAACCGCTTAAATTATCATCTGAAGCCTTCTAGTCTGATTGAACTTGCCACTTATTACCCTGATTTTTATCATTTTATAGGAGAAATTATTTTCAGAACTGCAGCCGTAGAAATCAGCTTGTATAGAGTTGGCTTTCATAACTTACACCTTTCAAATTATATAGCAGCTAAAAAGATGAAAATGTATTATTTAGGAACAGAGATAGTTTCCAAAGTAGTACTTAGAACCAAGTAATGAATAATTTATGAATTGGTGTTCAGGATATATATATCCCAGTATGTGGCGGAACCAGGATTTAGCAGATGTAAGTTTCAGTTCTATCCCTGACATTTACCTGCAGTGCAGCAAAATTGTCAAGAGAATGGGCTCTAGGGTCAGACTCTTTAGTTCAACTTCTAGATCTGCCACTTACTGTGTGACCTCAGGCAAATCATTTTCCTGCTCAGTTTCCTCATCTGTAAAAGAGAGGCAATAATGGTACTCCATAAGGCTGGGCGGTGGTCTAGAAGAAACGGTGTGTAAAATGTTGAGCACAGTGTTCGGTTCATAGTTAGCATTCAATAAGTATTATTGATCTATCGATAGTAGCCACAAGAACTTGAACGAGTTATGATATCCCTGAATCTTCACCATTCTGCTGAATCCTCTAGGATTTTATGAATCTGGAGATATAATGTGTGGGAAGCTGCTTTGTCAACAGTACAGCACTATCAAAATGTAAGATGATAACGGAAGTGCAAGTCTATAATGGTCCTATGGATCCTAGAGCATAGAATTAATCCATGAGAGCCATGTGTAAAGTGATCCATGGCAATTATGACAGTGGGGATGCCGGTAGCTCTGGGCAAAATGTACTAGCAAAGGCTATCTTATAATCTGCTGCCTTTTATACAGGAAGGCAATACCTCAGCCTCGTCACACTGACGTTTTTCTCCAGGAGTATGTAGGGATTTTCAAAGCCCAGCCCTATCTTCTATTCTTTGGCTAAGTGTGATAGGACATCTGTCTTAGCTGTGGGAAGCAATGTGCAGCCATGACTTAAGAGATGCTCCTTGAACCTCATGTAATCACGACATGACCTTGGTCTCAGAGCTCACAGATCTGATAGGCTCATCCAACCATCTACCACTCCCCTTGCCAGGAGTCAGGGCTCCAGAGAGTATCTGCCACATGGAATTCATTTGCAGTTTCAACCAGGCCTGGTCTTCAACCGAAGCAGTGAATATCAAGGGTTAGAAGACGGTAAATATTTACTCTTCTCTGAGTACAGAACATTTTACTCTCACCTCATAAGCCAGATGAAAGGAACCAAGCTTCTTACTTTTATGAGTGGAATTCCCAAACTTTGTGAAAAGTGTTATTGAAGAAATACTCATTTTAATTTTCCTGCATAGGATTTGAGAAGAAATCAGAAGAGAATAGCTGAATTGAATGCCACTATAAGAAAATTAGAAGACAGGAACACCCTGCTTGGAGATGAACGAAATGAACTGGTGAGTTCTGCCCAGAATTATTTATTTGGTGATTTTGTTAAACATTTTGTTTAAAATTGTTTATGATGTTGTAGAAGTATAACATAATAAAGACAAGTGCATAGGTAATAAAGGTCCAGTTATTAATAAATATGCCCAAAGTGATACACCCATATAACTACCACCCAGATGAGTACCTGGAAGATTACTAGCACCTCAGAGCCTCCCTCTCTTGGGACCTCTGGCAGTCACATCCTTCTAGAGTTAATCACTCTACCGAATTCTGTCACTATAGACATGTGTCACCATTTTTTAAATGTCTTGTAAATGGCATCCTACAGTAATCACTCTTCTGTGTCTGGCTTTTTTGCCCATCAATACATTGTGGAAGTCACTCACTGTATTATATGTATCATTCGTTCATTTTCTTACTCTATTGTATTCAGTTAATACACAACAGTATATTTCTTCTTTAATTGTTAATGGCCATTTATAGTGTTTCTTAACAGTTTTAATGTTGGTGGTGCTGTTAATGTCTTTGGTGAGAAAACGTGTTCATTTCTGCTGAGAGCATACCAAGGAATGGAATGACTGGGTTGTAGGGTGTGCATGTGGTTAGCCTCAGTACTGGGGCCGGGTTTCCACAGTTGTTAGAACAATTGCATTCCCACCGCCAATGTGGGAGACTTGGAGTTTCTCCACAGCTTTGCCAACTTGACAGATCGTTGATCATATTAGTCAGTATGGTGGGTGTGAGCGATATTCTGATTGTAGGATTTTGATTTTCACTTTCCTTTATAATGAGGTTGAGTGAATTTTCAAATATCTTTTGGCCCTTTGTCTTTTGTAAAATTTTCTTTTGTGCTGTGTTTATTTTCTTATTAATATTAGGAATTCTTTACATCATTTTTGGATATTTGCATTTAAAATATCCTGCTCTGGGGGCATCTGGGTGGCACAGTCGGTTAAGCATCCAACTCTTGGTCTCTGCTCAGCTCGTGATCTCAGGGTCCTGAGATTGAGCCCAGTGTCAGGCTCTGTGCTCAGCATGGCGTCTGCCTGGAATTCTCTCTCTCCTCCTTCTGCCCTCCTTCCCCAATCCTCTCTCACACCCTCTCTCTGTCTCTCTCTCAAATAAATAAATCTAAAAAAAAAAAAAAAAATCCTGCTCTGTGTCTTACATTTTACATTCTTAATGGTGGCTCTTGGTACAAAGAAGTTATTTTCAGCATTTTGTTTTTTTCCAGATATATACATTTTAGGTCATAAATGTCTCTAAGCATGACTAGCTTCATCCCATACATTTTTTTATGTTGTAATGTATTGTTATTTCAAAATCTTTTCTAGTATATGATTTCTTCTTTGACCCCTGGGTTACTTAGCACCATAAGGCTCAACTTTTAAACATTTGGAGATTTTTGAGTTGTCTCTCTGTTATTGATTTCTACCTTAATTCCATTATAGCCAGAGAATATACTTTGTATTATTTCTTTTTTTTTTTTTTATTGAAGTACAGTTGACACACAATGTTACATTAGTCAGGAATACTTTGTATCATTTCATTCTTTAAAATTTGTTGAAATTTACTTTATGATGGTAGCATACTGTCAATTTTAGAAACATTCCATGTTCGCATAAAAAGAAGGTATACTCTGCAATCATTGCATGCATTTTGAATCAAGTTCATTAATAGTCTTGTTTAAAATCTCCTATATCTTTATACTATTTTTGTGTGCTTCTTCTCCCAACAGATTTGTCCATATCTATTCTTAGTTTTGTCAAGTTTGCTTTATATATATTTGAAGTTATGTTACTAGGTACATATAAATTAAGATTTGTTAAATGTTTGCATCATGAATTTTTTTTATCTTTAGTAATACTTCTTAAAGTCTTGGTCTGATGTTAGTTGCACTATATCGGATTTTTTCTTTTGGTGGTTTCATGAATATCTATATTGACTTTCACACTCACTTCCTGTATAATATTTAAGCTATATCTTTTAAAAGGAACAGTTTTTTTAGGTACTTGGATCTATCGTTACTGATGTATGGTATGGTAGAATTACTGATATCTCTTTTTACTTGTGTTTTTCTGCATCTTCCATAAATAGCATCTACTAAGTAAATTTAACTGTTTAAAACCCTTGTCATTGACCCTCAGAAAAGAGACGAAGTTTGAAATAGTGAACCTAGTGGAATAATTTATTTTTCCTTGTGTGTGCTTCATATTTAATATGATTTCTTCAGACACTGAAACTCAAATCTTAGGATTAAATGAAGTTATGAAAAATTTTGGCCTTTGATGTAAAATGAGTTTTCAAATGGCAGTTAGGATACAGTTGGGGAGTACTGTTTTAGAATCCCATAAGCAGCTGTTTCAAATATTTATAGGTAGCTAAGTCTCCTACCCCAGCACTTCCTAAAACGTTAGATTCTCAAAAATAGGAGTGAGTACTTTAAACAATCTTGTCAGATGGTTCTGATACACACCACCACTTTCCTTGCTTCAGTACCCCTCCCCCAATACATACTCATTCAGAAACATTAGTATAAAGTCACTGACCTAAGCATGGGAACTTTAACATGAAAATCCATTATGTATGGAGGCACCATAAAATATGTCATCAAAATGGGAGTTTTGAGGGTGAAAGGGGGGATTATTAATAATTACCCCAAGATAGCATTCATAAAATTAGACCACTGGTTCTCAGCTAGAGACAATTTTGGCAGTATCTGGAGACATTTTTGATTGTCACAACTGGGGGGATGTTACCAGCATCTAGTGGGCAGAGACCAGAGATGCTGCTAAACATTCTACAATGCAGGACATCTCCTCATGACAAAAAATATCTAGCCTAAAATGTCTAGAGTACAGAGGTTGAGAAACCCTGCCTTAGACTAACTAGCAAACCAGAATATGGTCACTTTTAATTATGGGTGGGTAAGAATAGAATCATACTTTTCCTAAGCTCAGTGAGAATTAAATGTTCTTAAACACAAAATCAATAGAATTTTGAGAGTATTTTTTTTTTCTCAATAACATTTTCTTAAAAATAAACACCCTTGGGGCACCTGGCTGGCTTAGTCAGAAGAGCATGAGCCCCCTGCCCTCGGGGTTATGAGTTCGAGCCACACACTGGGTGTAGAGATTACCAAAAAAAAAAAAAAATACACTTAAAAAAATAAATGAACAGCCTTAGTATGGTTTCAGGAGTTTTAGCAACATCTGTCATGGGAAGAACAGGTTTTGGCGACATCCAGGCTTGGGTTTGGGTCCTGGTTGCACTCCTTAGTGACTTGTGATTCATATGAGCTGCTTTATCTCTCTGAGCCAGTGAGGGGTCTTTGCAGGCCTGGGGAGAGGTCTGAGCAGCCTGAGATTGAGGCTGAGGGTACCAGGGTACCTGGGCTAGAGGAATTGGGCAAGCAAGGTGTGCAGTTGCTCTTTCCGAGCATTTCCATAACCAGAACCTCGGCAGCACCTCCCTGAAGGTAATACTTGCAATAGAGTTGTGAATACTGTGATGAAAAACCATCAGAGGAAACTGAAGACAAAGGCTGTTAAATGAAGGATGGTCATGGTCAGTTCCGAGACACAGGAGGTAGACCAAGGTGGTCCAGGATGGGTTTCACCCCTGCCAGTTAACTCCGTCTGCTCCCACATCCACTCTAGCACAAGAGACAAATTTTAACTTATGTCTTCCCAGTTAAAACGTGTGCGGGAAACCGAGAAACAATGTAAACCTCTTCTGGAAAGGAACAAGTGCCTCGCCAAGAGAAACGATGAACTGATGGTGTCTTTGCAGCGCATGGAAGAGAAACTAAAAGCCGTTACCAAGGAAAATTCAGAAATGGTGTGTATCCCAAACTGCAAAACTGCAGCTTCCGTCTTTATATTACTCCACTAACCTGACTTATTGCTCTTTCTCAGTTTATTTCTAAAATACAATGCTATTCATGAAAGTTGGGGTTTTCCCCGTGTAAGCAAGGAACCTTAAAGAAAGAAAGCAAAAGAACGTTGCTGGCTCTGAATTTTAAGGGGTTTCTAAATTTGCAGAATGGTAGGAGTGCTTCCAGGAATCTGCACACTTTCCAAAATCTCCCCAATAGAGAAGCAAACTTTCAACATAGCTCCTCAGCCACAGAAACTTCCTTCCAAGAATTTCACTAACATGCTCTTTATAGAACTGTACAATGGATACCTCTCATCTTCTGAGACATTGCATAATGGTTGAGAAATAGATCCCACCCTTGTATTACGTATGGACAGTGATAAGCTCATGCACTCCTTAACAGACTTACAACACAGCTATCGAGATCTTCAAACATCCCCCATGATTTTGACTTGTAGCAAATAAAATATACTTGAGGGTTTTGGTTGGTGCGTCTATGAAGCTGAGCAATTTTCAAATTTACTTGGAGCCTCATAAAGTTTCTGTAGATAATTTATGTGAACCACTACAGTTTGGGATTTTTAAAGTCTCTTCCTATGCTTTCTTCTTTTCCAATCCAGAGAGAAAAAATAACATCCCACCCACCCTTAAAGAAATTAAAATCTCTGAATGACCTCGATCAAGCTAATGAAGAACAAGAGACAGAGTTTTTAAAACTTCAAGTCATTGAGCAGCAGAACATTATTGATGAGCTCACAAGGGTAGGTCTTGATCAATCTATAAATTCTAAGCTGTTCCCAAGGGCAAGTAGCTGAGAAATCAACATACACTGGAACCACTTAATAATTTCAAATTAGTCCCAAAGGCCTAAGTTTATATAGTCAATATATAAGTAGGTTGAAGAGACTCTGTTCCAAAAATACTTCATATTAGTTAACTGTTTTATACATTTTCAGTTATAATCCTTTGTTAACTTATTTGATAACACAAATAGTGACTGCAAAGACTCTAAAAGAACTTCCAAATGCATTGTTACGTGAATAGGTAGGTAGTGTGGGTATACCTCATAAATGCCTTCCAGTATCAAGATTCTGAGGCTCAGAGATTAAATATTTGGCCAATAGTAGTAACAGGACCATATGCCTCTTATTTCCCAACATTTATCTCAGTGTCTAGCACATAGGTGCAGTTTAATAAATGCTCATTGATTGAACAGTGACATCGTAATTACATGACAAAGCAGAAATTTCAGTCCCGATCTTTTGACCATGACTTCAGTGCCTGTAGTGCACTTTTTATTCCCGTTTGCATCTGGTCAAGGCCTGTTTTACAAACAGCAGTGGCCTAAGACCTTCAGATGCCTTTGGGTTTCCTGTTTGCCTCTCTGTGTTTATTCCATGTTTATTCCATGATTGTTATCTCTGGTTGCTCTTACTTCAGGACCAAGCCAAGGGCTGGAGAGTTGAGGAATTGGCAATGGGGAAGGGGGGGGGCGGTTAGACAAGTGTCTCTACTGAGTAGGGTGAGCAAGATGATTTACTGCTATTGAGGGGAGAAAACATGATAACTTCTGGTTATAACTATTTGTGGTTTATCCTTTTAAAATTGTCTATGTTTGAATATATGTTATAATGCATATACTGTATTAGGAGGGTAATATAATGCATATACTGTATTAGGAGGGTAATCTAATTTTCGAAGTTTCGGATATATTGAGGTTGTATGATCAAAATATTTTTACAGGGTAGGAAATCCTAAAGGTTAATGTCACTGGCATAAACCAGGCCATGTATTAAACATGGCCTTCTGAAGCACTGTGCCTCTTAATTCACATCCACATCCTTAATTACTAGTAAATCCCAGATTCACTCAGCCACACTTTTCTTGACTTTGAGTGTCTGAACTTAAGCTAAAAGTTTCTTATAGGAATTTGACATGTTGAGGCATGTCATCCAGACTTCCAGGGAAACTAAGTGTCATTTACTTAATCTACCTTTGAATTTGTACAGTAAATACATGGAGTACTTAGTGGATGAACACCAGATTCCCAGGGTATCTCCATCCACAACAAGAATGAATCAAGAAATCGATCATGATTTCTAGATATTCTTTGAGTTTTCCAGAACATTCCAACTACAACCACCCCCCCCCAAAAAAACCCACTAGATGATTCCAACCCAGCAGACACTCTGTTCCCATCTTTAGAGGGTGCAGGTGAGAACAAGAGTCTAAGACAGCTTGCTATGCCTTTCGAGTGATTAAATGAAAAGAATAAGGTTTATGCAAAGTAGTACTTTTTAATACTTAAATATAAAGTTAAATATAAAGTAATTTGGGGTTTGAGAAAACCGAAAAATTGTGCTTTGGGAAAATATGTGTATTTTCAGAGCTACTTGATCTTCAAGTATAACAAAGGATTCTGATGAGGAAGACAGTGTACTTCCTGATTGGAAGGCTCTCAGATCCACATAGATTATCAGGAAAAGTTGTAGTGTATTTTTACTTAAAAAATATGTAAGTAGCAGGGCACCTGGGTGGCTCAGTTGGTTAAGTGTCTGACTTTTGGTTTCCACTCAGTTCAGGATCTCAGGGTCATGAGATTGAGCCCCACATACTCAGTGTGACGTCTGTTTGAGTTTCTTTCCCCTCCTTCTTTCTCTCCCTCTGCTCCTCCCCCAGCTCGTGCTCTCTCTCAAATAAATAAATAAATAAAATCTTTAAAAAGATACATAAGTAGCAAACCTAAAAATTGCCAAAATTACAAAACACAATCTTATTTTAAATAGAAATATGTAATGCCTCAGGGGAAAACCAACTCTGTCATTGAAAAAAAAACAAAAACCAAAACTTAGAGAGAAACATGTACCAACTCAACATCTGAAAAGTTCTTCCTCTGTTTTCCAGGACCGAGAAAAGCTCATCCGTAGGAGAAAACATAGAAGAAGTTCCAAGCCAATTAAGGTAATGAGAAAACTAGGTTATCAGGCTTTTGCCACAAACCCTGCAGCTCTGTGAGGCTTGCCAAGGAATCTTCCTGCAAAGATGTGATAAATCAGGTGTTCCTAAAGTGCAGCAAACCATGGGCTTTATTTGCCTAAGAAAATCTCTTCTCTTGATAGTTCTTAGAAGTCCAAAAATGATTGCGTTGTGGATTTTAACTTTTAAGATTTGCTTTATATGACTTTATCTGAGTAAATAAGGCACTAGGTTTGATGTAGAAAGCATTATTTGACAAGCCAGAGAGTCAGACTCCAAGAACATGCAAGAGATACACATGATTTAATGCCCCCCAGTGAACAATATTAGTGTCTCATACCCACGCTATAATTATTAGTATACTTTTATTATTCCCTTGGACGGTATTATTGATAGTGGTTTGATTTTATTATTTCATTATTCACTTGGATACTATTGCTGATAATGATTATTAATAACGGTACTCTCAGTCCACCCATATCTGTATAGCCTCTTATAATCCACAAAGTTTTGTTAATTTGTCAATTTGTTTGATTTTGTTTTTATCAAGTACATTATTTGATTTGGATATGGGATTGGATGATAAGACTTACAATTTGATAATCCCAGATAGGTGCCTGGACTTTAAGTGTCTTTATTATATTTTAAATACTGAAAAGAGTAATCACATAAACTCATCATGGTATAAAATGTAATATAAAAGAGGCTCCAGTGTTTCTATGAAGAGAGCCAAATGTTAATGAATATTGCTCAGCAACATCAGAAGTGAAACAAAGTGGGACACACTTACACACTTTTATTAGAATTATTGTGTTCATGCCCAAAGTTTTTATTTCCTCCAAGAAGTACTAAAAGACCCCTGTCTTCTGGGTCCATGTGCACATATGCCAGTTGATGGTGCCTTGATAATATGTTGACTTTCTCCACTTCTACTTGTGTCAGTAAATATGTACTTTCCCTCCCCTAGAGGCCTGTTTTAGACCCATTTATTGGCTATGATGAGGACTCCATGGATTCAGAGACATCATCCATGGCTTCATTTAGAACAGACCGAACACCAGCTACTCCTGATGATGACTTGGACGAAGTAAGCTTTTCCACTTCTCTAGTCTTTTGTGATTTTGTCACCAAACCTTTCCTTTAAGGTGGAGAGAAAGCACTGCACTTCTTACATCCTTTATGAACGGCGCAAAATGATTACATAGTAGTGACTCATTTTGACTTTGTTACCTCTTGGAAAATAGCTTCGCTTGTGTCACATAACCCTTTTAACAGCTTGTCTAAAATCCTGTTCTGTAACTTGAGGACTTTTTTCAAACTAAAAGACAGTCTTCCAAATTCTTCATCTAGGGAAGGTGGGAACCGAGGAACAAGCTTAGAAGAACAAGCTTCTAGATACAGTTGAGGATAGGGTTTAGCAAAGTGTGCTCTGTAGACTACCATTATCAGAATCATCTAGGGGGTTCAATCACAATGAAAATTCCTGGACTCTGCTACATAGCTCCTGTGTCAGGGTCTTACAGGTAGAACCCCCAAATCTGCATTTTTCACAAAGCTCCCTGGTGATTGTATTATGCTCTGAAGTTTGAGACCTAAAGTTGTAAAACTATGTTTTTATAGTTTATCTCTGTAAGAAATTGTTGCATATGGATGTATTAAAAAGAATTGAGACTAAAACTCTATCATTTCCTCCCATTTGAATCCAAAAGCTAGGTGTAAGTTCTTCTCATTTGGATCCAAAATTGACTGTAATCCAAGTCTAAAAGAGCAATCATCAGAAATGTATAAATAAGCAAATGCCTCTTATTAACAAACATTAAGTATTTCTGCAATGCAAAGTCCATCTTGAAAGTACTACAGTATTTGTGTCTATACACATACTTTAAAATTAAGAATAAAATTACGGGACACCTGGGTGGCTCAGTTGGTTAAGTGTCTGACTCTTGATTTCGGCTCAGGTCATAATCTCAGGGTTGCGAGATAGAGCTCTATCTCAGGCTCTGCACTGGACGTGGAGCCTGCTTAGGATTCTCTCTCTCCCTCTTCCTCTGCCCCTCACCCCACAAAAAGAATAAAATCACACTGAATCCACTATCAAACAAATGTTTACTTCTCTTTATAAAGTGGACAAATGTTAGTATTTCACTTTGAACACAGAACCCGAACATAATTATTTTTTGGCCTTTTTTGTAACCTCAAGAGTTTAGCAGCTGAAGAATCTGAGCTACGATTTCGACAATTAACAAAAGAATATCAGGCCCTCCAAAGAGCATATGCCCTCCTGCAGGAGCAGACTGGAGGCATCATCGATGCTGAAAGGGAAGCCAAGGTCAGTATACGTCTGGGGAAAGTGCTCTGAATTGGCTTGCAGCAGTCACAACATAAAAGTACCATGGACAGAAAAATATCAATAGGATAGCTTCCCCTGTATCCTTCTCTCCACTGTGGCTTTTGAACTGTTTTATCTTTTATGTCAACAAACCTTGGATCTAGAGATATTAGAACCAACTTAGATCGATGCTTTTGTTCCTTTAAAGATAGTAGTTCTTATTCTTGCTATTTGAAAACATATTTTTCAAAGCTAGACAATACTGAATTTTGATAATCCATTTTTTTAGCTTCTTGCTTGGAAAAAATACTTTTGTGGTTAGCCACTTTCTTTTCTTAGTTAATAAGTGCACAGCATTATATTGACAGCTTCCAAAGAATTTTCACTGGCAATATCTCATTTAATTTTTATGACAGCACCCTAAGGCAGGTGTTTTATAAAAGAGGAGTTCGAGTCTCTGAGAGGTTAATTGAATTGCCCACGATCACATAGCTAATAAATGGAAAACTTGGATTCCGCCTAAAGTCTTTACTAGGTCACATGTTCTTTCCATTACATCGCAATTGCCTCTCATAAGCTTATTTTTTTAAAAAGCCACACACATACAATACAAAAAAAATTTAGTAGTGCTTGCTGTGTTACAGACATCGTTGTAAGCACATTACATACATCATCTCATGCAATCCTAAAACAACCCTAAGAGTTAGACGCTATTATTAGCTGTGTCCTTTTTATAGGAGAGGAGATAATAGCTTAGTAGGATTTAAATGTAGATTAGCTAGGTTGAAACCAGGATATGTTAGATGAAAGCTAGGATATGAACCTAGTGTTTCTGAGTTCACAGTCCTAACCACTGTGCCATAACTGCCTCATAGATTAATTTACATGGGGAAAGAAGGAGTGTGCCCACCCAGTGATTTTATCCTTCTTCCACTTTAGAGGGTCTATAGTATGCTGAAGAGTGTTTTAGGAACTACTTTTAGTTGTTTAGTGGGACAGGATAGATATTATAGTTGCGTATTTTAAAATGGTAACATACATACATGCATATGCTTATTCATAAATGAATAAACAGCTTAAAAAACCCGCTGTGATTTGGAATAGATAAGCAGGCAATCATTAGAAAGGGATGTATGTGTGTTCCTTCATGTTTATGCTCTAATATATAATAGTTGTGGTTTTCATGATTAGTATGTACTAAGCATTCTCACCAACATAAGATTGGCTAAGATAATGGCATACATCTTGTTTTTTGAAGAGGTGGTGATATAGAAAACAGTTCTTTCTCTCATCTCACCCTCTCCTCTAAATAAAGGTTTAGCATTATTTCTGGCCATGAAAGTAAAAAAAACTTAACCATTCTCAGCAAAATAGTCTAAAACAAATCAAGATATTAGAAAAAGAGCAATAGAGTAAATTCAGAGAAAGAAATGCAAAGGTGGGGTGCCTGGGTGGCTCAGTTGGTTAAGCGTCCGACTTTTATTTCAGCTCAGGTCATGATCTCAGGTTCCTGAGGTCAAGCCCTGCATTAGGCTCTGCGCTCAACAAGGAGTCTGCTTGAGATTCTCTCTCTCCCTCTGCCCTCACCCCCTCACTTGTGCGCTCACTCTCTCTCTCTCTGAATAAATAACTAAAAGAAATGGAAAAATAGATAATATAGATGAATGAGCATCAATGAAAACAAAAGATGTAATCATTTTGATACAAGAAAAAAATAGATTATATTCAATGCTCATTCAAAGTTAAAAATAATTCTTAGTGAAATTAAGCTTGGGATTTTTTTTTAACCTATAAAGGTAAATATAATCTTCAATAGTCCAAAGAAGAATAAGAAGAGGAGGGCACTTGGCTGGCTCAGTCAGAGCATGCAACTCTTGATCTTGATGTTGTGAGTTCGAACCCCATGTTGGGTGTAGAGATTACTTTTAAGTATTTCTTCGTATTTAAGGAAGAAAGGGAGCACCTGGGTGGCTCAGTCAGTTAAGCATCCAACTCTGATTTCAGCTCAGGTCATGTTGTCATGGTTGTGAGATTGAGCCCCCCACATCAGGCTCCTCAGTGGGGAGTCTGCTTGAGGTTCTCTCTCTCCCTCTCCCTTTGCCCCTCCCCAGCCTGTCTCCCCCTCTTAAAAAAAAAGAAAAGAAAAGAAGGAGAAGGAAGGAAGGAAGGAAGGAAGGAAGGAAGGAAGGAAGGAAGGAAGGAAGGAAGGAAGGAAAGATTAAGGAAAAAAAGGATACCTGCCATTGCTGACTTTATTCCACATTATACTAAAGAACTTATTGAGATCTTAAGACAAGTAAAAAATATGTGTATGGACAAAAAACCCACTAATTTTTCACAGAAAATAAGGTCCAGTGTGGGGAGAATACAAGAGAATTTGAAAACAAAGGAAGTGAGACTGCTCCACAGAAGATCAGTGTCCAAAAATGCTGATACACACACTCACCCCCCCTCACACACACATACACATCATACATACATACATATATCTGGATCTAGATTTAGATTTAGGGCACAAAGTTGGCTCTGAACGAGTGGCAAGTTTTGGGAGAGCCAAAATGGGAGAAGGCTTTCCAGAAAGGGAATTTGAGAGGATGTAAGAGAGAAGTGGAGGATTACAAGGCATATTTAGGAAATAAGGAGATCACCAGCAGATCAGGCGTGTATTTGTTGATGAGTAGAGGGGAAAAGATTGCATATATAATGGGAGTTCTCACATCTCACCTGAAGACTTTGAATTTTAACCTGATGATAAAAGGAACCACTGAAAGTCTTAGGCAAGAATTTAGATCCTAAAAATAGTTTTTAAAGGTTCTTTGATCATAGAAAAAAAAATTTTTTTCCTGCCTTGTTGAGTTCTAATCAAGGAACATAAGGGGAGGAAAAATATTGAGTTACCATTTTACTTATTGAGTTCTGGAATTTTGATTTCACTAGGCTCAAGAACAGCTCCAAGCAGAGGTGCTAAGGTATAAAGCCAAAATTGAAGATCTGGAGGCGACTCTGGCTCAGAAAGGGCAGGTAGGCATTCGGTTGCTAGCACTCCTGCAGATGCAGACAATTCAGTCCGACCTTCCTCTAGCTCCTGTGCATGGGCCGCACCCAGGACACGGCTTGGCTCTCCACAGTGACCTTTCTCAAACTGTGTCAGAATGTTCAACTCGATGTTTCTGTCCCTGGTGTTTTTCTGGCCAGAGTGTGAACCCCACTACAACATGAATAAGGTTGGGCAAGAGAGAGAATGCCAGAGGAAGAGGAACCCTGTACAAATAGGCTAGAGTGGTCACAAGCTGCTGAGACAAAGCCCCGCCCCTCAAGCTGCATTCTTTGCCTCTATGCTACGTTTATGGTTCTGCATTTTAATGTTTTCCATCCATATGTATCTAGCCTGTGTGCATTCTGACCCTTTTCACTTTTTGCCTGTGTGGTCACTTCTGAGTCCCCGGAAGGCTGGTCCTGGATTATTCAGACTGAAAAAGTTAGAGACAGTGTCGATGAAAAGGGGGTGAAATTTTCTTGGCAACTTTGGCCCCAATGTCTTTTGAATAAGGGGCTGATAATAAGGGGTGGGTGTCATTTACCAGCCATTGGCAGGCCAACAAACAGGGTGAGAGAAGACAGCTTTGGCCAAGTGGTTTGACGACTCATGCTCTTTCGTGCCACTCTGAAATGCTGACTGCGCGATATTCTTTGTCAAACAGGACTCACACTGGGTAGAAGATAAACAACTTTTCATTAAGAGAAACCAGGAGCTTTTAGAAAAGGTATGTTGGGCTCAACACCCTAGTGGGGCAGAGGAGAAAATGATGAGAGATCCAGGAGCAGCAGGGGGTCCTCTCAGGAGTGGCACAGGGGCTCGGGGAAGGGGAGGCTTTTCCGGCGCTGTGCTCTCCTCTGCTGCGTGCTCAACTGCATCCCTGTCACCGCCATCACCATCAGTTAGTGGCACGTGTGCATGGCTCTGTGCTGGCGTTGTGCCGACTTGAGAGGATGTGATCCCTGAAGCCTATTGATTTGTTAACCATATATATATATACTGTATGCGTCCTGTACATATATATATATATATATATATATATATATATATATACACACCCACACCCACAAGTGCACACATCCTATGTGGTTGTCCATCTACAAAAAGCACACTTACGAATAGGACTTGTTATTTTGTGCAACGCAGTGACAGAATATGACTCCAAGACCATGCTGCAACCTAGCACAGACTGTGTTCTCACTTTTAATCATTTTGCTAATCTTGGCTATTTATATACATATATATACATATATATGTATATATTTCTTTTTAAATGGGAGAACTTTTTAAAAGATGTATCCAAGGTACAAAACAGCATGTCCAGGAGGTTGTTCAACAAATCAAGATGCAAAAGCATGGTTTAGGCCCAATAGATATAATTAATTTGGTTATCTGAACATAGACTTTTGATTGGGGCAATGAAATACAACAGAAATCATCTTAAGTTTAAAGGTGGTTTTTCCTTTAGTGTTTACCTTCCATAAATGTAGTGAAAAGATTACAAAATAAATTATTCTTGGGAAAAAAAACAGACTTTGAAAGCCCATTTGAATAAGGGAAATAATTCTGTAGGTTCATCCAAAAGTTATGTAGAAATTATTTTAGGATTATTTCTACCAATATTCAGTAGCCTTGGCAAGTCAAAAGTTAACCACAACACTCTGATAAGCATGAGAAGGGAAAGAAGATGCTTATCATCCCTCCCCTCTGGTCTCGCAAAGTCCTTAGCCTACCTTGCTTTCTGAGTGACAAGAGACAGCAGAGGTATAGAAGGCAGGTAGGTATTTGAGGATTGAGAACTGGTATTCTCAGAAAGGTGAGGTGTCCCTATAAAGAAACTTCATCACACATTGGTCCTGGGCTATGAGCTGCAACCTGTGAGACACTGACCTGATTTTCAGTGTTAACTGCCAGAACCAGAAATCTCCCCAAATATCCCATCTCAGATCCAAATTCAAGATTCTAGGTAGTAGAATCTCTTTGGTCATCTAAGTCAACTTCTTGAAACTTTTGAAAGTTTACATGACCACAAATATCTGAATGTAAATCTAAGTGTAAAAAACTTGACAACATTAATTGTCACTAATATTTCCCTATTTCCCCATCTTTATTTTCTCATAATTTTTCAGTATCCTGAGGCTATGAGAAAGGTTTTTAGTAGTCATAGAGATGCCCAGGAATAAGCGTTATTACTTTTCTTTACACCTAAAAACTAATTCCCATTATGTCTTGGGTCTGATTTTGTTTGATCTTGATTTCTTTGGGATAAAAGGGGATTTTAGGGGCTCAAGCTTCTATGAGTAAAAAAAGACCACAGTGACAGTAAAGCTAAACATCCTACTTCAAGTGGGTATTCTTGGGAAAGTAAGATTCATCCTATGATAAAGAGCCCTTGGGTTTTTGTTTCTAAATTCAAGACTTTAAATAGTTCCTGTGCATAAGGCCCACCCACACAGCTAATATCCCAAGGCTGCCCCAAACTTATTACAGATCATGAAAATTTTCTGATCCCTTGTAGACATGGGCCTGTCTTATAAGGTGACTCTACATAATTAACTTAATTCCATGCTTCATCAGGTTATAGGAGAAGTCTTACAGGAAAACAGCGGGAAAAGGTGTCACTTCTAAATGGGTAGACAAAGAAAGCCTCTTCTGGTAGGGGATGTTCAAGTTCTGTGTTCAAGGAAGAGTAGGAGTTCCTCACATGAAGAAGGAAATAGAGGGAGCCCCTTTTAGGCAGAGAGATGAACAAAGACACAACTCCTGGCAGTCAGTCCAAGGGTAGATGCAGGGTTTTATATTTTTGTGTGTGTGTGATCACATGTGAGTGTGTGCATGTGATAGAGATGACAATGAGAATATTTAAGGCTAGAAAGCCAGGTGCTGACCAGAGTATTAAGGTTTTTGAATTCCATATTGACAAGTTTGGCTTTATTCTTTGGGTAACTGGAACTCAGTAAAATTTTGCATATGATCAGAGCTATTTATATAAAATTTTTCTGACCATTCATAACTCCAGAAACAAGAGGTGTTGGTCTCCACTTTATACACCATTAAAGGTAGTACCAGGACACCATTCCTGACCCATAGCAAAGGCCTAATGAGTACTCTCAGATTCACTACTCAGAGGGTCCCCAGACATTATCTCAGTGAATGCAAGTGTCTTACAGCATTTTCCTCTATGACACAAAAAAGTCAACCAAAGGATAACTGGAGAGAAAGCCTAAAAGTTACTTTATTCACATCTACTTGGGATTTTTTTTCACGGTCTGGATGATTTATTCACCAACTAAATGAGTGCTCTCCGTGCTTGCTTTGCTAAATTGCAGATGGTTTTTGCAATGTTCACCTAACTTGAGGATTTACTTTATTAGATAGAAAAACAGGAGGCAGAAAATCACCGGTTACAACAGGAACTACAGGATGCCCGAGACCAGAATGAGCTGCTGGAGTTTCGAAACCTAGAGCTAGAAGTAAGGAAATGATGATAATAATGATAATAAAAATAATCGTAACAATTAACATGCACTGAACACATCCTGTGTGTGAGGTGTTGAATTAAGCATTTCATTTTTTTTTTTTTTTTTAAAGATTTTATTTATTTATTTAACAGAGAGACAGCCAGCGAGAGAGGGAACACAGCAGGGGGAGTGGGAGAGGAAGAAGCAGGCTCATAGCGGAGGAGCCCGATGTGGGACTCGATCCCGGTACGCCGGGATCACGCCCTGAGCCGAAGGCAGACGCTTTAACGACTGCGCTACCCAGGCGCCCCCGAATTAAGCATTTCAGATGCCTACTTTCATTCAACCTCACAACTGTGATCAAAATTTTATAGATGAGGCAACTGAGATTGAATAACTTGCCCAAGACCTGGGACTATAAGTGGTAAAGCACTGATACCAGTCAGAATTGTCTGCTCAGATACTATACTTTTCGACACTGTTGCCTTTAAGAATAAGATTAATGAATAATTTTTAAATACTTTAAATAATAAATTTCAAACTTCATCAATATTTCATAGCTTTTAAATAATCATTTCCATCCTTCATTGAATTCTGACTCATAAAAATGTTACCTCAAGAATTACATTTCAAATTGTGCTATATACAAAAATATTTTGGTAGACACTTGAATTCGTGAGTAAACTTTTTAATCTATAATGCATTTATACAAAAGGCTAAGAAGCAAGGTAACTTGTTTTAGGAAATACCTTAGTTAACCTGAACAAATTTCAGTCTTTTTTTTTTAAGTAAAATATATTAATCATATCAGATTTTGATTGTATCACATGGAATCTGGCCTAGGGGGTGGGGGTCACCTGGCTGGCTCAGTCAGTAGAGCATGTGACTTTTGATCTCAGGGTCCTGATCCAAGCCCCATGTTGGGTATAGAGATTACTTTAAAAAATAATGAAAAATAAAAACAAAACGGGGGTGCCTGGGTGGCTCAGTCAGTTAAGCCAAATCCGATCCTGATATAGGCTTGGGACATGATCTCAGGGTTGACATTGAGCCACATGTTGGGGTCCACATTGGGGGTGGAGCCTGCTTTAAATTCTCTCTCTTTGCCACCCCCCTTCCCTTTCTAAAAAAAAATAAAAATGAAAAAGCCTGACTTCTTTGGGGCACCTGGCTGTCTCTGTCAGAAGAGCATGCAAATCTTGATCGGTGGGTCATGAGTTCTAGCCCCGCATTTGGGGTAGAGATTACTTAAATAAATTAAAAAAAATAATAATCTGGCTTAGAATCCGATTGAACATATGTAGGTACATAAAGATAAGAAAATTTCCCATTTGATAGCTCTGTTATTTTGTTTCTTGTTTTTTTTCAAATTAGATCTGGATAGAGTTAGCAGTTGGTGTTCCCCAGAGAGGAAGAGTGAAGTCCTCTTTAGCAGCTCACATTTCTTCATCATAAAGCCTGAGTGGATTGAATATGCCAAAGGCTGTTAGCAGCCATAAAACTTCATGGTCAACAGACCATTCTCTGTGACACCTGAAAGCTCTAAATATTCATATAGTTTAAATGGGAACTTTACTTCCGACACTTCTCTGATCAAAAAATTTGCAAGACTGAATGACACCATCTATAAATTCTTCTACCATACCTCTTAGTTGATCAATTCTTTTCCATTAAATTTAAGCATGAACATCTTGAGTTTGGTTTTTTTTCTTGCCACATGATATTGATAAACTACTGCAATAACATAAAGAGAGAACACAGACAACTGGTTTGGTGTTTAATCAGTTGTTGCTTTTTTTTTTAATTCCCATATATTCTTCACTGTATTTCAAGGAAAGAGAGAGACGATCCCCTCCATTTAATCTACAAATTCACCCATTCTCTGATGGTGTGAGTGCTCTACAGATCTACTGTATGAAAGAAGGTGTCAAGGTAGGCAGATACTCAAATTTTTATGCTTGTAAAAAGAAAAACTGGGAATTGGAAAAGGGGAAGTTGTTCATCACTTTTGTTTTTTAGTCACTGGATGTCATTTTGATACCAACTATGTAGCAACTGAAAATAGTCATATCTAGGTACCAGGCTGGCTCAGTTAGTAGGGCGTGCCACTATTGATCTCAGGGTCGTTAGTTTGAGCCCACTTAAAACAACTTTTTTTTTTAATTTATAAAAAAAAAAAAAGATGTGTGACAGATGTATGAATGGTAACAGCAGAGAACACAGGAAATCATGATTATTTAGAACAGAGTAGGGTAAAGAAGATACAGATTTGAAATATTAAGATAATTACCTTAAATTGTCTAGGGGAACTATTAAATAAATTCCGTATTTCAAGTATACCAGATAAAAAAGTATTTGTCGAGTCCCTTTGTTACGTTGTCCTGAGTGCTGTGGGATTCATAATCTTGGAATTTTGGTGTTGGAAGAGACCTTAAAATCATCTGGTTCACCATCTCTTTTTATTATGTTTAATTTGGGGAAGATTTCTCTTTTGGAAGGACCTATGATTGATAACATGTTGTTCATTTAGGTAAAATGTATTTTGGTTTTTAGGGATATCGGGATACATTTTAAACATTAAGGTTGAATGGAGGTGGCTCCATCTCCTGGAAAATATATTGTCCTTCAATGTAATGAAATCACGTGGTGAATATCTATCCCAGAGGGAAAGCTGGGAAGCCTACCGCTGTTCCTGGTCTCTCCTTGACCTTGTGCATGGCCCTTCCTGCTCCCACTCTGAGCTGCCAGATAATACCTGCTTTTGTTGCCTTCTCTCTACCTATGAAACTGAGCTAGACCTCCCCCTTCCTGGTGGTAGGGGTCAGATGGACTGCTCTCGGGATGTGGGTAAGAGGAGAGAGTTGTACTAATTAAGTAAAAAGTGGGAGGAAAATTAGGTAGTAGAATTGTGCTTCCTTCTTTTCCACCCCTTTCATGGTGTTTAAACTTCTGTCCTTCCTGGGCTACACAAAAATTTGTTAAACCAGAGCAGTTTGTTGGGTTTTTTTATTCAGCTCTAATTAAATGAAAAGGACTTTACTTTGTCTTTTCCTTAGATACCTTTCTTAGATAAATCACAAACAACCTACTCCAATGGATGAAATTTATATGCAGGGGAACTTTTCCAGAGGAGTTCAGCTGCTTCAAACTGACTCAAGAAGTACAGTTAAAATGAGATATTTTCTCTAGCATGAAATTAATGCTAAAAAATGGAATGCGCTATAGTTTTCTATGTGGCGGTCAAAATCTCAACCAGGTTAGAATTCCATTAATTAGAATGAAATTAGTTGATTATATTTATTACCTGTTACTTATCTTTATGCCTCAAATTTACCATAATTCAAAAAAAAATTGGCAATTATAAGAAAAAAAATTCAGTGAAAGAATTCCAAGTCCTGACTATATTCTAGACTATTTCATATACCATCTCTTTATCCTCAAGATCAGCCTATGAAAGAGGTATTTTGCAACTGGTGAAATTGAGAATGAACTATTAAGTAGTTTGACCAGGTTCACGCAACTTGGAAGAAGCAGAGTGAAAACATAAAGCCACATGTGCCTGATTGAAAACAACCCAAGGAAGTACACATCTTAAAATGTCTTCTTAAAGTTAAGGGTCAAGCAGTGATAGAATAGTAAGCTACATTTGTGTCTTTGATTTGATGTATCTCCTTGATATTGCAGGATGTAAACATCCCTGATCTCATAAAGCAGCTTGATATCCTAGGTGATAATGGGGTAAGTAATGAATTGATTAAGGGCAGTAACTATATGAATTTGCCCAAAGAGGAGCAAGAAGTACTTGCCAGGGCATCATGTAAAATAATAGCAAGTGAGAGGCCATGTTCACTTAAGGATGTAGCTCCTTGAAGAGAATCAATCATTATCAAACATGTTGGTTGAGGTTTGTAAGGATCTCTGGAAGGCAGTGCCAGAAATGGGAACTGGTGAAGTGCTTTTTATGGGCTGGTTTCACGTTTGAATGCCGACCACATCTGCAGTGATTAAAGCTAATTACCTTCTCACTGTTGCTTGGAGCCATCTAGCGTGAAATTAATCAGTCATGCAGTTGCAAATGCTGCTAAATAGTAGGGTTGGTGACAGCCCCATAAAAATGGACCAGGAAACTATAATCTCTTTTCTTTCTAAAAACACCTTCTAGGCAGGGTCAAGGCATATTAATTCAGTGGGAGGACCATTCATTGAGATATTATGTGAATGATGCATATAGGTTGAAGGAGTCACCCATTTTTTGCCTTGAAAAATCATCAAAGGAGAGAACAGAATCAATTAAATCACATCAAACCACTATGAAAAGATTACTTTTTATTTCATTTTGGTTTCTGCTTTTCTCATAACCTGACTATTAGCTAAGTATGCTCACAGTGAAACACGAAATCAAGTCAGTCTTAGAGACATAAAAAAATCACACTTAATGTCCTTTTACATGTTTTGAATGAACTTTTTGTTAAGAATTGTTACTAAGTACAATAGAACATTTGTTACTTTTATACATGCATATGCAGTAGTATCTATGGCAGGCAGTTAGGCAGATAGTGCAAATATCATGACTGTCTTCAGCTTATTTTCTTTATTTCTCTCTCTCTCTCTCTCTCTCTCTCTCTCTCTCGGCAGAACTTAAGAAATGAAGAACAAGTGGCCATAATTCAGGCCAGCACTGTGCTGTCCCTGGCAGAAAAGGTAATACATCAAACTAACATTGAAATCCTCTCAATGTCTAACTTAACACCTAAAGAGCAGGGTAGGGTTGAAGGACATTCTCTTTGCACATGACTTTGTGTTACCGAATACCTAATAAATATCTTTTTTTTTCAGGGTGATACAACCCCAATAGAATGAGAACACACAAAAGAAAAGTCTACACACTGATCTGGGGTGGGTGGATAATTCTCGCTTTGTAGTCCCTTAAAACATGGAAAACTTTCTGGATTACATTATCCAAACAATCCCTCCCAAGCTGGGACAGCGATAAAGAGGGGTTTTTGTTGAGAGGTGGTAAAATGGCACCTGGCTCTTTTTATGCGCTCTTCCCTGGCTGCGTACACACCGGTTGTCCTCAATTGATTTTGTAATTTGGTGGTGGTTCACTGCAGTCGCATTCAGAAAGCCCAGCCTGGGGACTGGCAGAAGAGCAACACTGAGTGTGCTCTGGCCCCCTTGTGTCGAAACCTGGTAAATGGTAGGAAGAGAGACAAAAGGAAAGAGCCAAGTGGAGAAGCTTGATGTAATTGGCTATGTTCAGGATGCTTTGAGAATCAGTACATACTTGAGAGGCATGGGTACATGCTTGGGTAAAATGACAACTGTATAATTCCTTGAGATGCTTTCTTAATTCCTAAATGTATAAAGAGTTTGTGATAAATGAAACCATATACAAGTGAGTGATCTGCTTTCTCCAATCTGAAGTGAGGGAATTCTCCAGGTCAAATGACCTATTGAGTTACTCAAGCAATACCATGACATAAAGGGGAAAAAATGTAGGGAGAGGGAAGGACTGCTATAAAATAAAAAGTTACCTAAAAAGTATTAAAATGCTCCTTTTAAAAAGGGGGGGGGGCGCCTGGGTGGCACAGCGGTTAAGCGTCTGCCTTCGGCTCAGGGTGTGATCCTGGCGTTCCGGGATCAAGCCCCACATCAGGCTCCTCCGCTATGAGCCTGCTTCTTCCTCTCCCACTCCCCCTGCTTGTGTTCCCTCTCTCGCAGGCTGTCTCTATCTCTGTCAAATAAATAAATAAAATCTTTAAAAAAAATAAAAATAAAAATAAAATGGTCCTTTTTTGGATCCTGATTCAAGGGCACCAAGTGTGGAAAAAAAGGACATTTGCTGACAGCTGGGGAGATTTTAATATGGACCAGGAATGAGATAACAAAAGGAGTTCATGTTCATTTTGCAAGGTATAAAAATGGTCTTTGAGTTAAGGATTTTTTTTTGAAGATTTTATTTATTCATTTGATAGAGATAGAGACAGCCAGCAAGAGAAGGAACACAAGCAGGGGGAGTGGGAGAGGAAGAATGAGTTAAGGATTTTTTAAAAGGCCTTATCTGTTAGGGATATATACTGAGGTGTTTACACGTGAAATGATATTTGGGATTTGCTTGTAAAAAACTTACTTCCTTTATGATTTAATTACAGACCCATCACTTTCCCTCTCCGCAACAAATTAATAGCACCACATTATCTCTAACATAAGGTCCCAGAATCCAGAACTTGCCATAAGGTCCCTGAGGATCTGGCCCTTACCTGCTTCTCCAGGATCCCACTTGTTTCTTTGGTCCATAGCTAAGGTCCAGCCATACACAAATCCTTCTGGGGTCCCAATCTTCTCTCTCTCTCTCCATCTCTATCACTATCTCCATCCCTTGGTCCTTTACACTGTTCTCTTTGCTTCGAAGATATTCCCTTCTTCCTTTTCTACCTTGGTCTGGCTAAATCTGAACCATTAGCCATCTCCCTACATGGGGAAGCCTTTTTATTTACCCAAGCCCAGTTAGGGTTTTTTTTTCTCTTTGTTTCCACAGTGACCTATGCATCTGCTACAATGGCTTCTAACAACTATAACGTGACTGCTCATTTTTTGCTGTTGTTATATGTCCCTCAACCACCTAAATGCTAGACTTTAAGCCACGTGAGGGCAAATACTCCACTTTGTTTGCCTGGCTTTTCACAACAGTCCAGCACATCTAACAGGGGGTCAAAAAATGTTCACTGAAGGAGTGAACAAGTGACTTTGTGAATGTCCACAGGACAGTGTTCCAGTGACATCCAGTTGGATGAAGAAAACTCAGTCTGTAGGTCTGCTACATTTATTTGTCACTGAAAGCCAGAGTGTCTCATTCAGTTGGACTCATAAAGGGCTATAATTCTCTATTGCAAGAAAAGTCACCTTAGTTTAGGAATATCAAGAAAACTTGACTGCTCTGTGAAAGGCAAGGACTTGGGACATGAAGGAAAGGATAGGGAAATGGAAAAGAAAATATGAGTAGGAAAAAGAAAAGGAAAAATAGGTCTGTGTACCTTGCATTTACTTAGATTGTTGGAAGAAAATCTTCCATTCCCTGTTCTGTGTGGCATGTGATGCAACTTGAGCTTGACCGTAATTAACACCTGCTTAGTGCTTCTTTTGCACTTGGCGCTGCTCTAATTGCCGAAGTCTTGGTATGACTGTTACATGTCAGAAGTTTCATATATGACAATCTGAAGCACAGAGAAGGTAGGTAACTGCCCCAGTCACACAGCTAGAAAATGCTGGAGTCAGGAATCCCACTTAAGCAGTCTGTTTGCAGAGTCCATGATCTTCTTAACCGCTGCACCCAAATTCCCCTTAAGCATCCTATTGAAAGCAGGAAGTGCACTATGTAGAGCCCATAGGACCTGCTCTTTTAGGGCTTTGGCAACTTAGTTCATGCCTCCACTTACCTCCTTTGCAAGACAGGTATGAGGGGTTCAGTTGAACATGTACAGAGTGATGACAGTGTGCTTAGCACTGAAGATCTAAGTGGAAGAACCAGATGCATAAGACACATGCCTGTGCTTAAAGTGCACATAGTCTGGGCAATTACCTTTTGTGCAGATCTTCACAATTCACAAGTTTAAAGTCACCTCCTACCTTTGGGATTTACAGATGAACATTTCTATCTCCCAGGAATTCTAAATGACAACCTTAAAGTTTCTGATTCTGCAACTTTGAATAGCATTCTGCTGTCTAGGAGTATAATCTATAACCAGAGATTGAACCTAGACAAATTTCCAACAAGTAAATCCTCTTGTGACTTTGTATTAAAAATAGTAACAGCCGGGGCACCTGGCTGGCTCAACTGGTTGAGTGTCCAACGCTTGACTTCAGCTCAGTCATGATCTCAGGGTTGTGGGATTGAGCCCTGCCTCACGCTCCACACTCAGCAGGGAGTTGGCTTGAAATTCTCTCTCTCCCTCTCCCACCGTCCCTCCCCCTGCTTGTGCTCGTGCTCTCTCTCTTTCTCTGTCTTAAATAGTAAGGTGACCTTAAGTGAGAACATGTTATGGGCCAGGTACTGCACAGATCTCATTGTTCTTTATAACTGTCCTATATTCATCCCATTGTTTGCATTCCACACATGAGGAAACTGAGATGTGGGCTTCAGAAACTTGTCCTGTATCACAAGTAATAAGGGCTTCAAGTCAACACACAGGTCTGTATTTGAAGCCCATGACTGGACTGCTTCAATTTACTGTACTTTTTTTTTAAGATTTTTATTTTATTTATTTGAGAGAGAGCACAAATGGAGATGGGGGAAGTGGCAGAGAGAAAGAGGAAGAAGCAGGCTCCCTGCTGAGCCAGGACCTTGGGATTATGACCTGAGTTGAAGGCAGATGCTTAACTGACTGAGCCACCCAGGCACCCCTCAATTTACTGTACTCTTAAAAACACTGTTTACAAGAGAATTTGTTTCTCAATGATAAATGGACAGCAAGTGAAAGGAAGCATTTTAATAAAGCTTGATGGTATGCAATTGCATTATGAGGCTATTTACCCATGACTTTTGATGGAAATTTGCTTCAAGGGGAAGCCACATGTGTGTACAAGAACTGAGCGAGTAGACCCTCCAGTCTCCCCAGGCATTTCTTCTTTTCCCTAAGAGGCTGTTGAACATGGTGTCGCCTTGTGAATGTCAAGGCCTTAGTATATAGAAAAAATACTCAGTGCACCACATAATTTATCACAATAAACTAAAAAAGAAATCTCTAGTAGTGAGGCAAATTTCTAACAGTGTAGAAGTACAAAAATACATGTTAACCAAAAACTAATTTATTGGGTACCAAGTACATGCATTCTACTGTGAATAGTGTTTTACATTAATTGCATCCTTTAATCTTCAAATTATTAACCCTATTTAATAGAAAAGAAAGTTGAGGCTTAGAGAAATCAGACAACCTTTCAAGGCTGCACAGCCATGAAAAGATAGAATTGGGATTAGACCCAAAGTAGTGTGCCTTTAGAACCCCCATGATTATTATGCCCAGCTGCCTCCCTAAGGGATAAGCTGATGTTTAACTTGGGAGAGACCCGTTATAATAATTTGTTCTATTAAGCCAAATATGTGGTAAGCTCATGTCGTATTATTCAAAATCTATTTTTACTCAGGGTGCCGATCAATATTAACATTAGTGCCATTTAACATGATATATTCTAAGTGTTAGGAAAGATAGGCGTTTTTTATGTGATTTAAAATGTCTCCACTCGACAAAAATGATTCTTCAACACTTAGCTATAGTCAGTTTCATACACTGAAAAACTGCCATTTCACCTGGCTTGCTTTCTTTTATCATGTTTTCCCCAGCCATGGAGAACTAGATGTCTCTTCTGCTTGGAACCTTCCTGTCATTTTTACCTAATCATCTCTGACTCAAATTCATTAGACTCAGTTGCAGTTGTCACTTCCAAGAAAGCCTTTTATGGTGTTTTCTAACGAAGGCAGAAAAACATGTTGGTCTTACTCACCATCAAAGCCCTCGTATCTAGTGCAGTGCCTGACACATGGTAGACATCAATGAATGCATTTGTTGAATGAATGAATGAATGAATGAATGAAGAACTATCTTTCCTGAACTAAGAGATAAAATGCATTAAGTTTTCACTTCAGTTCTTGTCTGCTTCCTGAAATATAAGAGGAAGAGACAAAGCAACTCAGTAGACTGCACGATATACACCAAATCAAGCAATCATGTAGACTTTTTTGTCTTGTTTACTCCTTAGTGGATCCAGCAAATTGAAGGAGCAGAGGCTGCCCTACACCAGAAAATGATGGAATTAGAAAGTGACATGGTGAGTATAAAGAGGAGGTATCATAAAAATGAAGAAAAATTGACAAGGCAAATGGGAGACAACTATTTTCTACCAGTTTTATCTGGCACTGATGAAAGTGCTTATCTGGCACTGATGAAAGTTTGCACCTTTCCACTATTTTGTGTACAGACTATGGAACAAAATTCCTGGAAGTATCCCACAATTTCAAGTTATTTTCTTCAAAAATATGTTGTATTTTTATAATACTTCTAAAACTAATGCTGAAGAAAATTCAACTCGGTGTTTTTTTTCCATAGCCTAAATAATTTTTCCACCATATATAGTCATAGTAAAAATTACAGAAGTGATGAGTATAACTCTGATTTTAAAACTCTCCAAACCACCTCATGCCCGTTAGGATGGCCACTATCAAAAATATAGAAGTTAAATGTTGGTGGGGATGTGGAGAAATTGGAACCTGTGCACTTCTGGTAGGAATGTAAAATGGTGTGTAGCTGCTAAGGAAAATAGTATGGTGGTTGCTGAAGACATTCAAAATAGAATTACCACCCAATCCAGCAATACCACATTTGGGTATATGCCCAAAATAATTGAAGGTAGGGTCTCAAAAAGATATTTGTACAACCACGTTCAAAGCATCATTATTCACAATATCTTAAACATGGAAGCGACCCAAGTGTCTATCAGTGGATGAATGGATAGCAAAATGTGGTCTATACATACAATGAATATTATTCAGGCTTTAAAAAGGAAGGAAATTCTAACATGTGATATAACGTGGATGAACCTTGAGGGCATCATGCTAAGTGAAATAAGCCAGTCACAAAAAGACAAATACTGGATGATCCCACTTACATAAGTATCCTAGAAAGTTGGAACGATGGCTGTCAGGGGCTAAGAGGAAGAGAAAATGGGATGTTGTTTAATGGGTATAGTTTCGGTTTTGCGAAATGAAAAGCATTTCGGAGATTAGCTGCTTAACCATGTAAATATCCTTAACATTACTGAATTGTACACTTAAAAGCAGTTAAGAGAGTAAATTTTATTTTGTATGTATTTTACCACAATTAAATTTTTTTTTAAATCTCCAAGCACAGGAATTGTTGATTATAACTTATAGGAATACATAGAATTTTATAACTGTACTCTCATTAGTGTTATTACTACTAAAAAACAGGTAGTGATTCCTATCAGATTAGGGAATCCTATAATAGTAACAACTTGCATTTATATAGTATGTGACAGCTTCACATCATTTGCTTATATTTTACATGGAGTTTCTATTTTGCCAAACGTTAGACTCTAAAGTCAAAGCATGTGACAAGAACTGTTCATCTTTAAAAACAAAACAAAACCCTTGAAAACTCTTAAAATCTACAAATATTAATTACCCAAGCAGCCTGTACCAGGCACTGTTCTAGGCACCAGAGCTCAGAGGTAATCAGGGAAGTCACCAGCACAATTACCACATGCAGACAGTCTCTTGAAAGTAGATGCAGTCCAGTTTTCCTCCAGCATTGGAAGAGGTCCTTGTTCCTTCAGTTAAGCACACAAAGAAATAATTAACTGTACTTGCAGCTACATTGTACACAAAGATTTATTTTTAAATGCTAATGGCAAGATGCTTGCAATGTGAGAGCACGCATGTGGAAACTGAGGACAAGCAGGGGAACTTCAGGAGCAGAAGCTCTCTCATTAAGTGACACCCCATTCACTAAATCATTATCCATCTTTGTGTTGCTAATTGTACACAGATAATTTTGAATAATTGTTTTATTATACAACTGTATATATTACCTTCCTAAACATTATTACAAAAATAGATTCTCTCAATATATTTGCACGGATATACTTACTAGTTGCTAACTTATCTTGTCAAAATCAAATTTGTCCTTAACCACATACTCTTGAACTAACATAAAAATCCTTTAAAGCATTCCATGTCAATTGATCATTGTATCTTTTATACTTCTTTCCATTGATTTTCACATTCCCTGTGTGAGGCTATGAAAGTTGAACTATTTCCCTAACAGACAAAATCTATGACCCTACAAATGCTAGTGACTTGTCTTGTGGTGGAAAACATTAATCAGTACAATTTATATATCACTTCCTAGTAAACTCAATTAACTCTTTCATTTATCATTATGGCCCCCTTCTTATAGGAACAGTTCTGCAAAATAAAAGGCTATCTAGAGGAAGAACTAGACTACAGAAAACAAGCTCTCGACCAAGCATATATGGTAGGTACAGAAAGCACTAAAGACACCCAGAGTGTTCACAATTCTCTATTGCGGAGTAAAGCATCCTGGTTCATTTGTCATGCCATGTGCTTGAATAGACCATGACATGATGCTCATTTATTCAGTGTTTTCCAGTTCTGGTTTTAGAACAAATACATCCCTATCTCTTTCCTGTTATAATTATCTTATAATACTTAATAACTATTTAATTATGTTTCATTTAAAAAATTAAGTGTATGTTATTATAAAATACTTTGATGAAGGACAGATCGGATGGTACTGTGGATTAAAGAGAAATTTTATTAAATCAAATCCAGTTGTTTGGGAGCCTAATGTAGTAATAGAATGATAGAGCCTTTAATGTCTGTTATATACATTTTTACTTCACGTATTTCTCCCAACAACCCTGTGAGGTAAAAATAAAGTTGATTATTCCTGTATTACATATGAGAAAATGAAGGCTTGGAGAGTGAAAGAACTTTGCCTGACAAAAACAAGCAGGTAGTACTCAGGTCTGACTCCAGACCCTAATCCATAATCCAACCACAGTAAGGAAAGCTCTTTGGTAAATGGACTGTGCCTTTTTCTCTCCCACAGAATGTTATGCTGACTGAGGAGCACATTTGATTCATTCCCCATACCAAATTAATGATACATAATTCCTAATATTGGACTATAGCTTGCATTTGTTCTCTCCGTATGCTCTCCCCACCCCACCCCCCATTAATTCACAGTAATGACTCAAGAGGAAAAGACCAAACTTAAAAGAGGAACATTTCAAGGAGTTGCTAGTAGAGGTTTTTATAATGCTTTCCTGGAAGCATCCTGAGTCACTTTGGGGATAAGAGTGAAGCACTTAGTCCCTGCCTATAACAAAGATGAATTAGTCTTTCCTTCCAAAACGAGTAAGAAATTCTGAGCACCACTTGATGGGGAAAGGAGAAAATGAGAGTTGGTCCCTGGAGAATCAAGAAGGAAGCACTTTCCCCCTCCCTTCCTACCCTTTTATCCTTGCCTCCTCCACATACACATGGTAGGGTTCAGCTGTGTGTTCGTGTGTCCCATGACTGAGTACTTGTTCAGATAACCACATTTAATGTTAAAAAGATGAGATCTTCTTAATCCAGCACAAGAGCTAAGAAAACACCCCTTACCCAGGCATGACCGTCCACCTCTGTAAAAGTCACAGGGGGTAAGATTGTAGGTTTGGGCTGCTGTATCTGAAGCATGGTAAAAAAAACTGGATATAAGGAGCAGTAGACTCTTCATCTGAAACAGAAAAGACTCAAGGAGGCATTTTATAGCTAAAGCAGCTGTAAATCTCAGAGTATTAAAAAACAGACCAATTTTGAAGACTCTAGGCCATTTTTAGATCGTATCTCCCAATTTGTATTTTAAGATGTGGAGACTATACAGCCATCTTCAAGTTCATAGATGTGTCATATGGAAGAGAAGTGGCCTTTTGTACATGAAATATATCTCCAGTTTCAAGTATTCTAACATAGGCCACTTTTCAATGCTTATTTCTAAAAGTATGGCTACCACGATAGATGTAACTATCTGAAGGTCTGTCAAATGAAAGAGAGAACAAACTTACTCTCAGCTGCATTTGAGAATAGAAGGATATACAGTTCTTTTAACAAAGTAAGGACTTCCTAAAAATGAAATGGACGAGATCCCAAGAAAGAAACAAATTCCCCATCATCAGAGAAGTTCATGTATTGTTAGCTGGATGGCTTTTGGGGAATCTTACAAAGGGGATTATCAAAATGGTGGTTAAGCTGGACAAGCTTTGAAGTTTATCGAATTGCTCTGATCCTGTATGACTACAGTGATACATGACCCCCACCAACCATACACACAAGTGTCTCCATTCACATACCACACATCAATGCTAAGTTCCAAAGTTAGACTTTTCTAATTCTGTTTGCCAGAGAATCCAGGAACTAGAAGCTACTTTGTACAATGCTCTGCAGCAAGAAACTGTTATCAAGTTTGGTGAATTGTTAAGTGAAAAACAGCAAGAGGAGCTGAGGACAGCAGTAGAAAAGTTACGGCGGCAGATGCTGAGGAAGAGCAGAGAGTATGACTGTCAGATTCTTCAGGAGAGAATGGAGCTCTTACAGCAAGCCCATCAGGTGAGGACTGAGTCACTGCATCTGTGTAGGGTTGGTACTAAGCAAATGGGACTTAGTACTAAGTACCTGGTACTAAGTATGGGTGTGGAGAAGCCCAGGAGCTATAAACTATTTTCAGAGAGTAAAATAACTGTTGTTTTCCACCTAGACTCAGAGAGAGGACAGTTTTGTAATGATTCAGTTTTTTAAAAAATGGCATTTCAGAAGCATTGCATACTGCTGCTATTTTGGAAACTATTTTGTCATGAAATACCCTTTGAATCTCCTGGATCCTGGTTAGCTCCCTTATGCAGGGAAGCAAGACTGTCCTCAGGATAGAAATAATGCCTCCATCCTGTTACTCATCCCAGTCCATAACCTAGCCTGATCCAATAATCGAATAGGGTAAAAGAGAACAAGGGCCTTTTTCTTTATTCCCAGAACAAACAGCAACACCAACAAAGCCTGGAAGCTGCCGCTTGCTTACTGGCATTTGCTATGTCAGGAACTAAACTTACATCATTGCATTTAATCTTTACAATAGCCCACAAGGTAAGTATTCTTATGATCCCAATTGAGGAGATATGATGATAAGAGTGCGTAAGCTTGCCCAAGATGACCCAGATAGCAAGCTCCAGTGCACATTACCACTCAGGTGGGCATGACTCAAGGCCAGTGCATCTAACCATTGCACTACACTGTCATACGCACATTGCATTATCAGTTATGATTTATGGGCCTCATCTAGACCAGCAAGGCTTAAGAGACACTCAGTTTAGAGCCAAAATTCTTAATTCCGACTCTTAGTTCATGTCTTAGCTTGACAGGTGAGGACTAGGGCCCTGGTCAAAAAGCAGATTCCAAAAGAATTCCAAAACTGATAGTGCCAGGCTGTTGTATTTGGTACTCAGAAGCTGAGACAAGCCACTGTTATAAAATCCAGATGGACTATAGAAGAAGTAAGAATCATGTAGTCTTCAGAGTTCAAGGTGAGTGGAAAGGGAACAGGTTATTTTATGACCCCAATAAGAACAGTTGATGGAAAACGTGACACTTAGCGTACCTCCAATGTAGCCAGGAGTTCTGTGAATCTTTATAGTTGGACAGATGATCCAAGGTAGCAGGGGAACTCTGAAGCCATTTGTCCTGGAGATGGTGAATGTACACATGTTTGTTTCAGTGGCCCTTCAGAGTCCTTCATAAAGTTTAGGCGTTTGACCCTGGAAACCGTTTTTTAAATCTGTTAATAATAGACTCTCTGGTATCATTAGTTGGGGAATGAAAGTGTCCTCTGCATAAATTTCTTATGCTACAATAGCATTTAATTAATTTCAACAAATCAGGAGCTGTGCCACGGAACCACAGCAGTGTTTATTTTTAAGATGTACAAATAATTATCTGAATTTACTTCTGATTAAAAGCTTGTCATCTCTTTTGAGTCTTTAACCAGCTAAGGTGATTCACTCCTGAAAGACATGGTTTTGTTTGCTTTAAGTTATCAATCTGAATGGATAGGTATATTACATTTCTAAGCCTCAGAGATTCCCATTGAAATTCTCTTTCAAACAAATGTTCACTAGAAAATGCCTTTTTTAGTTATTATTTCTTACTCTTTATCTGCCATTATAATCAGTAGTTTTGACTTGAGAGAATTATTCCAGAAGGTCTTGGCCAGAATTTGTCATATATCAGTATATGATCCAGTTAAATCCTAGAGCATATCACTAACTATTCATTGGACATTTCTGTTTGAATGTTTCCCATATGAAACAAATCTAAATGTTCATTCTTACCCTTACTTGTCTCTTCTTTCCCCATCTGCCTGCCTTGGTCAGGAGAATTACTGTATCTGAAAGCACTCAGGCTGGAAACCCTGGAGCCTTCTTTGTCCTCATCTCCAATAGTTAATATAGCACTACATCCATCTAGCATTTCTCCTGCAATGTTTTTGAAGCTGTTGCATTTTGTCCACACTTGAAACCTCAGGCATATGCAGGACCTTTCAATACTGCAGCAGGCCCAGCTTCTGCCAGATGTCCTCTGATGTAACCCGAATCAATCATCTATTCATTTGTTCAGTCAGTTGTTTAAATGCACTTCCTAGACTTTGAACACCATGCCAGACATAGAAAATTCACATGGACCCTACCTTTACAAAGCTTAGGACCTACTGATGGAGTCACAGGAGACTAATACAAAGAAAAATAACTATAATTGATATCTTTTGACAAGGGGCATAAAAATCATATGCAGTGTGCCTTGGGGACCCGGTTGTGGGGAAGACTTCCAGCTCTCCTCTCTTTAGCTCGCCATGCGTATCACTGCAGATTCTTTCACCTTTTCTGATGGTACATTCTTCCTCAAAAGCCTCCATGATCACAATTTCCAGTTGAGTCTGGTCCTATGCAGGTCTCTCCAGGTCCTTCATTAGCTGGCTACCCCTTCCCTGAAAACCTGATCTGGGACAATCTGCAGAACATACCTTTCTCTCTACTTATGCAGACCTCTTCCTGGTACCACTTGGGCCGTGACTCCTACCTCCAAGCCTTTTTTGCCTGATTAATCACCCTAAAATGCCCTTCAGTGTCTGCTTCATTTATTCAAATTTTCCCATTTTTTTCCAGTCCCAGTTTAAGATCTACTTCTTTTAGGATGTTCTCCCTGATAATAATGGACTGCATACTACTGAAAAAAAAAATCTATACTGCGTACCCTGTTTGAGGGCATCCTTGTGCCAGAGACTAGGAATGTAACGGTGGACAAAGATATAAAGGTCACTGTTCTCATCTATGCTACATATGAAGAGGGTCAAAGCAACAACACAAAAAACAATGACCAAGGCAATGTAAAGAGTGTCCTTGAGTGCTGCGAAGAAAAGTATACAGTGTGTGTGTGAATTTGGGAATAGGATTCACCACTTTAGACTGACCGGTCAGACCAGGCCTCTCTGAAGATGTCTAAAACCCGAGTGACCAGCCACACAAAGATCTTGGCAAAGTGTCCCCAAAGATAGGGACAACAGAGTCTAAGTCTGTATTGTGGGGACATTTGGAATATTCAAGGAACAGAGAGAAAGGCCATAAAATTGGAGCACAGAGAGCCAAGAGGAAATGGATGTGAGGTGAAGTTGGAGCGGTGAGACAAGGTTTAATCATGTTGGGCCTTGAAGGAGTTGGGCTTATATTCTGAGTGCAGCTTAGCTACATTTCCCTTATTCTTATTCCTCTTCCTCTTCACCTTAAACTCAGGGACTGCCCTGATGATTTCACATGTCAGGAGTACACACAGCTGGTGTAGGTGGATGTACTAAATTAGAAACAGGAAGGGCTGGCAGTAAGCTGTCACACCGGTGCTGATGCCGACAACAGTGACTTGGTGGACTTATTAGCAGTACAGATAAAATAGGTAGAAACAGGATCTGGTTTGGACCTGACAGGGATCCCTCTTGGATTGGATGGCAAGCAGATGGGAAGGAAAAAGAAATAGGACATGCAGCACACACTGGCAGAAATAACTCATGTAATCAACACGTGGAGGCAGCTTCTTTGTACTCAGCACTGTTCTCGTTAGTAGAGATCGGTGATAAAGTTAAACATGGTTTTGCCATCGTGTACCTTTTCTACTTGATCTTGTTTTCCCTGTGTTTCAAACTTTGTCTCCCCTTCTGATTGGAATGGTTCTTTGAGATCAAGAACTGACTGATGTCTGGAATCGCCATTACATCCAGCAAAGCCCTGTCCTCTGCGGGAAGTCCCCAAAACAAGCACACACTTGATGGCTGAGGAAACATTGCAGTAATCTCATAGATCCATGATTGTATTGATAAAATATTTGCCTCCACATTCAGTAGACATATCAAGGAATTACGTGCACACTCAAGGTGGGAATGTCTAGCAAATTTATTCTTTTATTGTGTAGCTCTGTCACCTGGAAATATACACAAGCACACACATCATTCCCATGTACCCACACGATTAGCTTCCAGGCCCATTCTCTTACCCAGCATTCATTGTCCCATACTTTCAAGGTCATCCTTGATAGTCTCTCTGACCAAACCTCCTCATCCTCTCCTGCACACCCTTCAACCCCTTCCCTTAAAAGCAGACTCCTCAGCCTCTTCACTCCCTGCATTTGATCAGATGACTGTGATAGGGGGCTGTCCTGTGTATCATCCTGGGCTCTGCCCATTAGATGCTAGTTGCAAGCCCCATCCCGGATGTGATTAGTAACCACATGTGATTCAAAAATGTCCAGACAATCAGACAGTCATGGTGGTTGCACCACTTTGTGAATATTCTGAAATCACTGAATTGTATACTTCAGATTATATTAGCTAACTTTAAAAGATGTCCAGACATTGCCAAATATCCCCTGAGGGGCAGAGTCTTCCTCAGTTGAGAACCACTGTTTCAGAGAAAAGGGAGATAGGATTTCCAAGTTCAAGGATTTTTTGTTCTAGCTTCCCCCTTTTCTCCCCACATTGCATTATAAAAACCTCTCTTTCTATATTATCACCCCATTTAGCCTCCACTGTTTTCTTCTCAAACTCCAATTCCCCATTTTCTGATTATTCCCAAAAGAGGCATTGACTAACAAGCCTACGCTGTGTACGCGTGTGCCGTGAACCTGAAAGGCCTTTAGAGTGCCAGATCGACTTGCAAATAATTGTCTAGGTGATGTTGGTTTCAAATCTGTGCTATTTAAATCACTGGAATTTTGTTATATAGTTGACAGGTAAGTTCAGAGACAGTTCCGGAACTAACATTTTTGTCTTTAGGATTACGTGTGCTATTTTTGCTATGTTTAGTTTTTCTCTAATTTAATAACTTCCGTCCTTGGAATTTTTGGTGAAGTGTAATCTCTCCTTGGTTTTACAAGAACTGGCAAATCCTGTTTTGTGCGAAATTCCACCCTCAAGCAGAGTTGAAATAAGGTTGGAAGGAAAGGGTAGCAAAAACAACGGGATTGTTTGCATTTGTGTGTGTCACCTTCAGCCATTCTTGAATGTGGTAATAAACACCCCAAAATCCCAATCCAAATGGCTACGACAAAGTTGGTTTCTTGCTCACTAGTGCTGGGACGTGCTGCTGTCTCTGAGGAAGTGGCATTCCCGCTTCTCACTCCTACTCACATTCCACTGGCCAAACAGGTCTCATGGCCAAGCCCAAGGGCAGCGGGGTGCGAAGTACCCCTCCCTCACAGGGGCAGGGTCTGGAGGGAGGGGCATAGTAGACAGGAGCAGCAAATTTTAAAATATATGTACAGTCAGCGCAGTGCTTTTGCACCACAAGTATGGGTGATTTTTTAAACATCCAAACAATCTCCTGGATATGGAAAAACGTATTTGTGATGTTTCCAGCTGCAAGGACTAATAATGTTTTCATAGCAAGTTTTGTGTTTTAGGTTGGTGAACAATCGTCTTGTTAACTTAATGCTCACTAGCTCTTTGGGGTTTTTTTCTTTCTTCAGAGAATTCGTGACTTAGAGGATAAAACAGACATCCAGAAACGACAGATAAAGGACTTAGAAGAAAAGGTACATGTTCAATTCAATATGAATTTCTGTCTTTAAGTTTTAGATCAGAAAATAATGTGAGTTTCACTCACCGTGTTTCATTTCTTCTCAGTTACTGTGTATCGTGCACAGGCAGGTGTAGGGACAGTCTGACCTTCACCGTCAGGCAGGCACCCACATGCCAGCAAAGGTTCTGCCTTCAGCAACCTCTCGGGGACATGTTTGCCTTTTGTGTTGATTCCTGTTCTTTTCTACATGTGTTTTCTTTCCTCAGTTTCCCCTTTCTTACCTTTGTTTCCTTTCCAAAAGTTTCTTTTGAGTTTTGTGACTCTACTTTGGTCTTTCTTTTAAAAATCTTTTCCGTCCCTTTTTGGGAAAAAAAATCATTCTTGTTATTCTTCACAAGAAACCCTTTCTTCCTTGAGCTGCAGTGTCCCCTTGACAGTAAGTCCAGAAATTTAGGTTGACACATGGTAATTATGCCCTCATGTCACTTCCCCCAAGTGACCAGAGAGAGTCCTCCAAGTCAACCAAGCTTTCAGGGGTAAAGCATAGTAGTTCTTAAAGAGGACATTTGGAAATGTGCATGGTGGGAGAAGGGAGAGGGCTCACACAGGGGTGCCGAACAAGGTGCAGTGAGGTAAACAGTCTCACGCAACAAAGAATTCTCCCCCCCTTCCCCCCCACCATGATGCCTAGAGCACCAGTGCTAGGAACACAGCAAGGAGGCTTTCTCTAGAGTGCCAGTCTGAATTCCTGTGTTACAAAAGAATATGGCTATTTTCCAGGATCTCCCGTGGGCACCCAAGAAGAAAACAGCAAATCATCTACGTTTCTGAGACAATGGTTAGGATTTTATTTATCCCAGTTGCTACTGTAGTTCTCCATAAGTGTGAGATCATAGGGAGTCCGTAGGGGCCAGTAGCCAGACCATCAGCACCTGGATTCTTATGTAGGCTCGGTCTTTCCAGATCTATTTGACCTTGAGTATGTGACTTAGACTTGTGTCTAAGCCTTACAGATAAAATAGGGATAATAAAGCTTGCCCTCACCTCCTTTCATGGGTTCCATGAAGAAGCAATGAAGTCACTTACGTGAAAATGACAAAACTCTGAGGGCATTCAATTAAAAAGTGTAATTTTTTAAATTTTCAAACACAAAGTTCAAATCCTCTGCAAAATTTTAAATTTGAACAGTTCTCATTTCCAAAATGTGCTATTTGGTGTTATGAGACTGAATGAGGCAAAGGTAAAGTGCCACAGACTGAGTCTGACTTCCCAGTGTTTGGCAGGAAGACCCAGGAGCAGGGATTGTTCCCAGCTTCCCTGACTGTCAAAGCACATGCCTGATATCTTCCATTTTCCACATTTTTTAATGGCCAGCTCCTGGTTCTAGTCATTTTCTGTACTGACTGAAGGAGGAAATCAGAGTTAAAACCAGAAACCTTAGTTTGGTTCAGTCCCCATTCATCTAAGGAAAAACAAACTGCAAAGGGGTGTGTGTGGATTTTTTTTAAGTATCTATTAATGTCACTCCCCTAGGCATTTTCTTAATAAACCTCATGGAAATTTTAGGAGGAGGGAAATTAAGATTATGTTCCCTGTCAGAATTCCCTGAACTTGTCACAGATCTGAACTTCCTAAACATTTATGATGATGGAGTAATGTACATAATGACAAAGAAGGATTCTTTAGCTATCAAAACAGCATGTTCCACGTATAATAGTAAATTAAGCCACTTCAAAACAATCTGGTTGATTTCTGACTGGAGATTTGAATGAGAGATGAGGTTTGTGACACACCTCCTATTCCCGTGACCTCAATTCTAACACACAGGCCTAGAAAAAATGCTAAAGATCACTTAACGTCAGAAATACTCCTCTTTCTTTTCCTTGGGGTACTTGAACAACTACTGAGGGGACCTGAAATATTCCTTCTTTGTTCCCAGCTTCCATGCACACAGTATACGTCACGTGATAACCACAGACAGCAGAACTGCCTCAGGTGTGCAGCTTTACCTCATCCTGAGCACTTCCGTGGTCATTGGCTTCATTGACTCCCATGCAGGGTTACTCTGTGAGATGGGCACGGCGGTATTGGGATCCCCTTTTACGCAGATAATAAAACAACAGCCCAGAGAGATTAAACAACTTGCCCAGGACCTTATAACAGTCTGTAGCAAATCAAGCCCAGGGGTCAGGGTGTCTGACTCTAGGCGCTACATTCGGCCCACCACACTGCCTGGACAAAGAATCTCATTGCCAATGAGGTGATGGGCATCTCCTGATGCCCTGAGACGTAGAGCTGGTATCTGACCTCCTCAGGGAAGTAGTGAAAGCCTCCCATCCCCTCCATCTTCTGCTACGGGTGTCATTTTACCACTCTCCATCTTCAAGGAGTGAAAAAAAAGGAGAGGGTCTCTGCTTTCCAGACTAATAGAACAGTCACCAGTACATGGCTCCTAGCATCATGTTTATAACTTGACTACAATTTTGCTACAATGAAGCAAGAGTCCTATTAACAGTGGCATTACAGGACACATGCAGATAATGTGCTCAATGTGAGAATACTGTAGACAACCCTTATTCAAAGATGTTGAGTCCAACAGAATGCTCCTGAGGTGTGACAACAAGGCTAAGGACGGACTCTATAAGAGTCAATCACCAAGGACATTGATATTTGAAAAAAAAGCTGATCTGACTTGTGATCTTTAATAATTAGTAGGCAGTTGGTTATGTAGCATTGCTACGTAATGTCTGTCCACCCAAGTATCTGCTTCTTTTTGAAGGTTCTCAGAGAAGAGAGACAAATCAGACTCCATGTAACTTCTATGAGTCAACAAGGAGAGAACTATCTGAGAAGCATGGAGATTCAGACAGCATCATGCATTCATTTTCCAAAGCGTCCTCTGATGTACAAGCATGTTTTATACTATAGATCCTCACTCATCCAGGCAGACCCAGGTTATGCCTGCTGCCCTGATGTAATTACTAATAGTGTCCCCATTTCTACCTCAGAAGTGTCCCACTGTGGATGATATATCCTATGTTTACCTTACCTATTAGTATTCTTCCTGCTCTGCCTGGCTCCTAAAACCTGTCAGATTAACCAAGCAGTGATAGCCTTAAGTGATTAAGTGTATGCTCTGTCATATTTTTGTATTTTTGGTAGGCCCTGCCACACATTACAAAACAGACTATAATATGGACTGAAGTAGGACTCGGGAGGGCTAAACTCCAGGTTTTATTATGCCATAAAATTACAGGCAATTAGACTATTGACTAACTTTTCAGTGCTTATTTTTTTCATTTATAAAGTTATGGGCTTAAATCTATTATCTATTAGACCCCCTCAGAATTCCAAAATGTATGAGCTGATGTTAGTTAACACTGGTTATTCATCGCATTACTTTGCCAATAGATGAGTAAAACATACGGTTTTTTTAAACAGCAGGTACTTGGTGCGTATGTGACAAGCGGTCAGACTTGAGCAAAGTGGAAAGGCTTGAGGTTTTGTACAACATGAATGACACTAAAGAAATCCAGATTTACATAATCTTCTTCTTTTTCTTCTGCAGTTTCTGTTTCTATTCTTGTTCTTCTCTCTTGCCTTTATTCTATGGCCTTGATGTCAAGGTGCCTCTTAAAGGTAAGATTTCATTTAATTCTCAAAATGTGGTTCTAAGAGGTATGTGATGAGAAGGATGTTGCATCCAGTTACTATGCCCATGTTTGTTTGTTTGTTAGTTTTTTAAAAAAAGCCGCTTAGTTTGGTTAGCTTAAATGCCATAAAATGAGAAAAAAGTCACTTGAAACTAATGTTCACTGTGTTTCAATTAAAAAAATTAAAATAAAAAAAGTGAGAAGCAGATCCAGTCCACTTGGGTGATTATTAAAGAAATAAAGGAACCGGGGCGCCTGGGTGGCACAGCGGTTAAGCGTCTGCCTTCGGCTCAGGGCGTGATCCCGGTGTTATGGGATCGAGCCCCACATCAGGCTCCTCCGCTATGAGCCTGCTTCTTCCTCTCCCACTCCCCCTGCTTCTGTTCCCTCTCTCGCTGGCTGTCTCTATCTCCGTCGAATAAATAAATAAAATCTTAAAAAAAAAAAAAAGAAAGAAAGAAAGGAACCATCAGGTATTGTGGAAATCAAGAATTCTGTTCTAGTTAATTGTATTGCTTTGGGAGGTCATGATGTCTGTGGAGCTCAGTGTTCTCATCAGTCTTTCATTATGCGGAAGGAGTTGCTTCCCTATTTGCAAAATGAAGATCTGAGTGTATGTTTAGTATCTCTTCCAGCTTGAAAATTCCGATTCTTTAAGTCTAACAAGCTAAAAATAACTTTTAACCCTTTCTCCCAGTCTGACTTCATCAGAACTCAGGAAAGCAGGCTCTTAAATGAAATTGGATCTTCTTTTCAGATAAGATTATTTTCAATGTCAATTTAGAAAAATAAGAGTTTTATTAGTACTAAATTATCAAGTCCATGCCCCATGAATACATGTATAAATAATCTTAGACACTGATTCCCAGTGCTATGAAAAATACAGGTTCCAAATCCTTACCTCCGACTTAATGGATCAGGTTATTGGAGGTGGAGGTGAGAAGGAGGAGGGTGGGAGAGGTGGAGAGCAAGGAATAATGTATGTCTTCAACAAGCATACCAGTTGATTCTGATGTCTACCCAGGTACAGAAACCACAACTCATACTATCATTATTTAAAAATGAGGAAGGGCCAGGCACTCTTCTAAATCCATGTATCATGGTCTGTGTCAACTTTGGTTGTCCTATTGTATGACACAGGGATCTTTCCTGGACCTCATGTTCTTCAATATTTTCTATAGCAAGTTGAATAATAGAGAAGAGACATTTTCTGTCTCCGTGGGTATCAACTCTGTTACCTAGATGTGGAACAGACAAGCAAAAGTGTTTTAGCATGACCTGATACAGGAAGGAATTAAGCAAATATGCCCAAGAAGTTTATGTCCTCCTATAACAAACCCTCTGGCTTTATTCTATCTTCCAAAAGAGTTTCTGTTCTGACTGTGGCCATCCTTTGTCTGACGATCAGGATGGTAGCCTTGCAGAACCTAAGGAGAAGGACTGAGTCTCTTAAATTGAATGAGAATAGGGGCGTCTGGGTGGCTCAGTTGGTTAAGCATCTGTCTCTTGATTTGGCTCAGGTCATGATCTCAGGGTCATGAGACCGAGCCCCACATGCAGCCTGCTTAAGATTCTTTCTCCTTTCTCCCTCCCCTCTGCCCCACCCCTTTCCTGCTTGCTTGCTCTCTCTCTTAAAAAAAATTTTTTTTGAATGAGAATATATAAGGGGAAATGGGTAAGATTTTCTAGGAAAAGGTAAGAATGGCTAGAGCATCAGAAAATGAATAGCCCTCCCCAACCAAAAATAATAAAGAAATAAACAGAACAAAGTTTAGTGAGACCCAAGTACTATGTGGTAGTTGAGGGAAGAATCAAGACTCATAAATACTAGTTAGAAAATGAGTAGGTTTGAGCATTCACATCAATAACAGCTAACACGTACGTGCCAGGGGCTATTCTAAGCAATACATACAATAACCCTCACAACACCCCCTGTAAAGTCCGTCCTGCTTTTATTCCTTTCTTCACAGCTGGAGACACACCAACATAGGACTTTCCCAAGGCTATAGAGCTACAATTGGCAGGACTGGCGTTTGTATGCACACAGCCTCGCTCTAGAGGCTTTTAGCCACTTACAAACCACCACGCTGCCTCACAAAGGAAAGAGGGCATTTCTCTCACATTGTGAGCCCCATTTGTGTTCATATATATCAGCAGTCAGGGGTGTCTTCTGCAATGTGGGTAGTACTGCCTGGCTGTTAAGCTTTGAAATTACAATGTGCTCATCTCTATGCCTTTTTCCACTTTTTGTGAGTGTTTGAGGGTTGTACAGGATTTAATTTGCTTTCTTCCAGAGTAGCACATAATCGACACTTAGTAATTGTCTGTTGAATGAAAAGTCATGATTATAATTAATAATAACATAGCAAATTAATGTGACAATGAATCTAGGGAGTTTAAAATATGTATAGGAAAATGGCTGAGTAGTTTAGAGTTACAGCTTTGAAGTTAGATAAACTGTTAAGTTTGGATCCTGCCTTTTACAAGCTATATCATGGTAACTTTAATCCACCTGAGATGAGGTTTCCTATTCTGTAAAATGGCTATATTACCTACAACATGGTATTATAGTGAGAGAACTAAATGAAGTTATACATATAAAGGACTTAACCACATTGTTTGGAACATAGTTCATAATCAGCAACTCTTAGCTATTATTATTTTTAAAAGTTAGCTATCACATTTACTGAATTTGTCCGTGTATAAGTTTGAGATTGTAACTTGTAGGAGCACCTGGGTGGCTCAGTCAGTTAAGCCTCTGACTCGTGGTTTTGACTCAGGTCATGATCTCACGGTCTGGGATCCAGACCCACATCAGGCTCTATACTCAGTGGAGAGTCTGCTTCTCTGCCTCTCTCTCTCTCCTTCTGCCCCTTCCCCCATTCACATGTGCTCTCCCAACACCAATAAAGAAGTCTTGAAAACAGAGGAATTATAACCTCTAGCATTACCAAGTGGTTTACCACCTAAACCAGAACAAGTAATTGCCTTTTTGTCTCCTCTTTTCAGGGAGTAATCTAGATTTAAACAAGACATGACTGGAAATTGATCAATGCCACTTTTATCTCCAAAGCAGATGAGGGAGAGAGAGGAAGAAGTGAGGGAGAAAAATGTTTGGCTTGTTGGCAGGTAGTAAAGGCGTACTGCACATAACCATAAAAATATTTTTCCTACTAGATTAAGGATTTATATTCTAAGACTAACTTAAATTATATGTAAAAATACCCTCCTTAAATTGGAGCCACTCGTGCTTTTTTTTCTTTTAGCAATTACCTAAGTCATTTTTGTCAGTGATCTAGAAGCTACTGAAGGCTCCCAAGACGGCACCCTTACACTGCTCTCAGCGGTTGCTAAGTAATGCAGCTCCACAGATAATATTAGGACTTTTATCTTAAGCAGGGGAACCCCACGTAGTTTCAGGAGATAACATCTGCCCATGCATTCTGTAGATTTATTCTAAATAAAAAGTGTACCACAAATTCTTCCATGTCAGTTATACAGGGAGACAAAGGAAAGAAGAAAACGAGAGGAGTACAGAAATAGCTATCACCAGGTTATTGTTACATCCAGATTATAATGACCCATTGAAAATCCTCTTCTTCTGAAGAGGGACGTGTTAATGAAGAACATATCAGAACCAACTCTGTTCATTATGAAGTTTGGAAGACCAGACAGAGAACAGGTGATCATGATTTTTCATCTACATACTGTTGTTTGTTTTTAATGATCCCAGTGTCAACCATGAACCCTTGAACTTGATAGTTCAGTATTTTCACTTCCTGTCTAGTAACATAAAACATGTTAAAAGGCACATAATACTGTATTATTGTTCTGATTTTTAAAAAAGCTTAAAAAATATATACTGTATTATAAAAACAGCCACAGGGGTGCCTGGGTGGCTCAGTCAATTAAGCATCTGCCTTCTGCTCCAGTCATGATCTCTGGGTCCTGGGATTGAGCCCTGAATCGAATCGGGCTCCCTGCTCAGCAGGGAGCCTGCTTCGCCCTCTCCCCATCCCCCACTTGTGTTCTCTTTCGCTCTCTCTCTCTCTCTCAAATAAATAAATAAAACCTTAAAAAAAAAAAAAAACCCAGCCACAGTTGATTAGTTCTCCATTAAAATATGCAAATATTTATTTCTTATTACATTTATATTTTTTCAGTCCCTCCTGCCCGAGGCCTGTGGGTTGCCTGTGGAAAACAAATGGCAATATGACTCTACTGTATTTATTGTTTAAAATGAAGAATTTTGTTCCTTTTTCTTTTATATTGGTAAGAGAAATAGAAAAGATGAATCACTGTATGCCAACTAATCAGTCTTTTTTTTTTAAGATTTTTAAAATTTATTTGGCAGACAGCAAGAGAGAGAATACAAGCAGGGGGAGGGGCAGAGGGAGAGGGAGAGGCAGACTCCCCACTGAGCAAGGAAGGAGCCTGATGCAGGGCTCAATCCCAGGACCCTGAGATCATGACCTGAGGTGAAGGCAGATGCTTAACTGACTGAGCCACCCAGGTGCTCCTAATCAGTCTTTCTTTATGTAGATATATCTATTAGTCTTCATCTATTAATATTGAAATTGTTTCCCTCTCTGTCTTATACATTAGACTATTAAGAAAGCATAGAGGAGGGCTTATGCTTTATTTATCTTTGTATCTTCAAGGTCTACAAGAGTGCCTTATAGATACTAGGTGCTGGATACATTTTAAGTTGACAGATGGACTGAAGGGTAGACAGATAAATGAATAAATGGTTGGGTAAATGACTGAGAAAACAGATTCGTGACATGTTAGATCAAGCCCTGGATAGCATGGGACTGTAATACCAAGATGACCCTCTGATTTGTTCTTTATGTGTCATTGGGGAATAACTTTAAGAATGAATGAACAAAGGAAAGAATACATGAACAAATACATTCTCCCCCAACTCCTTGGTGGTGATGTCCTACTCACCTGGCTCAGTGCTTCTCTTCTAGACACTCTTATAACTCACTCTCCACACAGCAGCTAAGTGAGTTTTAGAAAACACAAATCTAACCATGCCCCCTGCCTGGGAAAGCATCATCATTAGAGTGAAATCCCACTCCCTTAATGTGGCCAAACAGAGCCTGGTGTGGTCTAACTGCAGACAGTCTCTCGAGCTCTCTCTTGCTCTAGAAGCTCCTTTCATGAGCCTTCGTCCCTTCTGCCTACTGCAAGGTTTCGTCCACGCAGTCCTTGTGTACACAGTACGTTCAGCCCTACTTTATCTAGCAAACACCTACTCAGTCATCCTTCAGATCCCAGCTCACTTGTGACTCCCGCAGAGAAGTCTTCCTTGATTTCGCTCCCAGCCAAATTTTACATGCATTCGGATTGTTTTGATTGTTGTTGTTTTTGTTAATTGATGCCTGTATTCCTCATTGTATATAGGTATACAAGGGCCAGGACCATACATGTTTTCTTTATCCTGTAACCCTAATACCCAGGTAGAGCCTAGCTTGTAGCTGACAATCCATAAATACTTCTTAATGATAGTGATGATATTATGGTACAGAAGAGAAAGAAGACATCTGTTTTGTGAGTCAATGAGTGCATTTCATATCCATTTTATTTAACAGAGTCTACAAAATAGATACTGTTATACCTCTCTAAATATTAATTTCTTAATATAAAAAATTGGCAAGTAATAGCATCTACTGTTTTTTCTAAGGATTAAGTGACATTATATAAGTAAAGCAACCAGTACAGTACCTGGCATGTAGAAAGGCTCATTAAAAGCCAAGTTCCTAGGACATACTAAGCATTCTGTCTTGGATCATGCATTATGAGATGTGCTTCTATCTATTTTGACCACATTTCCCACACAGCTGTCAACTAGTTAATATCCATTTGTCCTACCCTTTTCAGGGTAAAATCAGGTACTCAGGGAAGCCTCCTCTGAGCCTCTGACTTCAGTTATGTTTCATTCACTATTATTTTCATAGGCCAACTACCTAACAGGGTCGGTTTCCTCATCTGTAAGATGGAGGTAATAATAAGAGCTACCCTTTATTGACTGTTTTACTATATGATAAATTGTGTATAAGGATTGATGAAATGAAAGGTGTCAGGAAGTCCCTTAGGGGTCTGGATGGTAGAGTTAGTTGGGTGATGGTGCCCTTTACAGAGACCTCAAAAGCAGGAAGAGGGAGTGACTGCTATCCAGAATTTGGGGTTATTTATGATAACTAGAGATCAGAAGGTAGCTACAGTTTGTGAATCAATATGCCTCTAAATATGTGGCCCATAAAGGATCAAACTTAACTTCTAGCAGTTAGAAAACCCTAAAGAATAGTGAACATAAGTAGCCTGTCCATTGAACCCAACTCATATTTGCTAAGTGTCATCTATGAACCAGGCAGTGTGGCGGGTACTTGGATACTAGAGTCACAAGTCAGAAGTGACATCACTGTACTCATTCACTTACAGTCTGGTGGCATGTAGTAAATTCTCAGACATGGTAGCTGCAGTCGTTGTTTGACAGAGGAGGAAACTAAAGCTCAGTGACTTTAAGCAACCCATTCATAGGAATCCCTGAGATTCTGTCATATCCCAAGGGCCTTGTCAATCAAAGATGAATTTATATTCTATATGGTTTTCGTTATAGTGTACTGACCTTTGGTTCACTGAAACTTGGTCATCGATGGTGGTCCATTGGATGGCGCTTTAGTTATTCAGAATGCCCGTTTGAATAAATGTGGCTCTGTTCCAAGTTCCATTACAGATACTCACTGTACACAAATTTAATATTCTGGGAGATGGCCTATATGGCCATTTGTTTTTTTTAAATCAACGTGGTTTTATTCAAATGATGGGCTTTACCTCAATTATGACAGGCAGAAATGATGCATATGTGCTTTGAAACAGAATTTTAGATTTATCTCTGAGAATGTATAAATTGAAAGTTTGCAAGCAAAAGACTTTCTGTGTTTACAAATTTATTTTATCCATACAAACACACATACACTGTATATATTTTATATGTGTATGTATATTGCATATTATACACACACACCTTAAAAGTATCTTTTATATACATTAAGATCAATTCTCTTCTCTACCGGGGATATGAAAGTATTACAGTTGTAACTAGTTGTTTGGGGCTCTCATCTCAGTGGGATGTAAATATGAACACAATCTATTTTTCTCAAAACATGGTTTTCACTCAGGTTTTAATCTTCCTCTCTTATTCTTTAATAAATCTTAAGCTGGTTCTTCAGTTTTTCAGTTCTTGAAAGTCTAGCTCAGTTTCAAATTCAACCTCAGATTCTATCTAATCTCATTTCTTCCCTATCCCAGGTGTAGGACAGGTTCATGATCTGGCTCTAAGAGATCTCTCCCTCTTCGCTCTTCAAAGCTCAGTTCTCCTGGAGGGCAGGGAAGAGGTAGGGGGGAAAGGGTACATGCCTCTCAACTGCATTGACAGTGGTTGTGACCCTCTCCCTGGTGGTTGATGCTATTTCTCTGGCTGTTACTAGTTCTTGATATCCTTTCTATGAGAGGTGATGAAAGACTGGCCATTTGGGGGAACATATGCGTGAGTTCTTCAGAAGCTGTGCAGGGTGTGTCCACAGCAGTATTCCCTGACTGGCTGAGACCCAAGCTCTTCCCCTGCCACTCTGGATCTCAGCATCGGTGCTCCCAGCCACAGCATCTTGCTGGGAAGGAAACTCCTGCCCCTGTCTCTGCCCTGCCATCCCTCTCCAGTCCTCTGCCTGGATAGACGAAGGAAGATGTGCAATAGGTGAGCATTGCTTTGTGTTTGAGCACCAGAATGTGAGTCTGATTTGTGCAAGTACCAACAGTCTCTCCCTCCTACATCTCACCCACTGCACTTCCTTCCCACTGGTCCTCCTCTGTGACCCTATCACTCTTTCCTTCATGTCTAATCTAGTCTTTAGGAGCAAAGTGGCTCTGCAAATATGAATTCCAAATATTTCTGACTGGCGCTTATGGCAGGAACTCTTTTGAATCTTTCATTTGCCTCTGGTTGGTAGACTGGAAACTTTCTTGGGGTACTCATTTTATTGTCTCCCACCACTTTGGATCTTGATCACTATTTCTGGGGCATCAGTAAAATCTGCTACAGTATTAGTATTTTTGTTTTACAGATGGAGAAATGAAGATTTAAAGAATTGAAATAACTTGTCCTTGGACATACAGTGAGAAAATGGAAATCCCATTTTTCTCCATCCACGTTATTCAGGCTCTAAAGGCCATGTCTTTGAGCCGCACATGATAGCACATCCTTTGTGCCATCTCTGGCTTTTTGGGGGAAGAGAGTATTATGACCTTACCTTCTAACCAAGTGAAAACTCAGACACAGAGACTTAAAGAGGAATAGGGCTAGGAGTCCTAACTGGTATAGTCCAGGGACATTTTCAGGAACATCTCTGGATCCAATTAAGAAACCTGTATGGCATAATTCCCAGGGAATCTCCAGGTCAGGACCTCAGGGTGGAGACCACCTGCCACTGGATACAATTGTTGAGGAGGAAATATGACATAAAAGTAAGTCACTGAAGGGCATAGACAGACCTATTTTAAAAATAATCCTATATTTATATTTGGGGGTATTGATAATTCATTTGAGTTTCTAAGGTGTTGTCTTGGAAGGCCCCAGAAGAAAAGACCACAGTGATAATTGCTAATACGTCAGGCCACTTACTATGAAATAAGACCTGTTCACCGCTTTTAATGCATATATAACCCTTGAAACAGATCGTTCTCTTTTCTCATTTAAAATTAAAGTGATTTACCTTAGAGACTTCATTTATATAACTTGCATTAAACCATAGAGCTCAAAGAGGTGGTAAAGAATTTTTTTTCTTTAAAAAAAGAATTTTTTCCTTTTTCAGCTAATGACAGAAATGATGATTTAAGAATTTTCCCTCTATTTTACAGAGTAACCGAAAACATGGATAAGACCCCAGAAAGGCAAATGCTTCTAGACCTTCAAAGATGGCAGAAATGTTTACAGCAGTGAGAGGGAGATCAAAAGCTAAGAACTACCCTGTAGCCAGGACTACAACTGTGTATTTTAAAGCCATTATTCAAGGTTTCGTACTTGACAGTTCCCACATGACCCTGTTGAAAATCTACAATATATGCTGCATTTAATGAAACATGTATATGTCAAACCAGAAGAAAAGAACTATAGACCTATATTGTGTAAAGAAAAAGTTCAGCAATGGAAACAGTTTCAGCAGATCAAGGAAAGATGTGTCTTGGGCATGGAACCAAAGTTACAAAGAAACATTCTCCCCCTGCTGTGCAGGGGGATCATTTTAATGTAACACCACACCCCATGGAAACACTAGTCCTGAAATAAACATTTAAAAAAATCAAAACAAACGAAAAAACAAGGGTGGGTGGGGAATGAAGCACGAGGAATACCTATGAGGACCTATTTACAATAAAATGTTTCATTTGAAAAGTCTGGTTTCTTACTACAGGGATTTGCTTTTTGTCTTTATTGTTGTTTAAAACTCAGGAACAGAGCCCTCTGCAATGTGAATGGGAAGGAAAGCAGTCTCCCGTTTGTTTTTCTGCAAGAGGTGGAGCTCGTGGAATGCATTCCACAGAAGACAGACGAGAAGCGGATCACAGTGACTAAACTGGCAACAAGGCGGAGGACTTAGGCGAATGTAACATAAGAAATAAAAGCAGATTTGATGCTGCCTTGGCCTTCTGTCACATCTGTCTTCCTCCACGAACAGACTGATCTCATTCATATTGAAAATTAAGAAGATGGTGCTCTAACTCACGAGCTCCCTGACTTGGTTCTGATTAGAATGCTGACATCTCTAGGGAACACAGGCCCAAGAGCATCTCTGAATCCGTTTCCAAAATACTGGTTTTCCAATGGCTGCTTAAAATTGCCTGCAAATACATACGTTATACGATTTGAATAAAAACACAATAGAGGTGAAAAGTAAACTTCTACCAACAGCTGAGTTTGCCACAGAGATGTGAATATTCAACGAAATTATGATGATTTTTTTAAAGTATCCAGATATGCCTAGAGCATTCTGACCTCTTCTTATTTAGACTGATAACATTTTATCCCCAGAGAGCTGACAGCAGCAAGATAGCTCTACTTTTTTTATATAGAAGTACATACGTTACCAATAAGGTCGTTTTCTACCAGAGACAAGTAGAAGACTGGTACTTTTCCTAAGTTATGTAATAGTGAGTCTTGAATTCAGCTCTGAGAGCCAATAAATGTTCCTGAAAAGCAAATTTTACACCTCATTTACTGTAGATAACAAAACAGCCTCAATTTTTCAAATTGTCAAGGTTTTATTTACAGGGCTAGATTTCCCATGCATAAAGAATGTGTGTAGGGAGCCAGTAACTCTTTCTATGAAATGCTACGCAAATCCTTCCATACGAGAGTTCTGTATCTTATTCTTTGGTTTTTAGCACTGGCATTTTCCAAGCCAGAACAGGAACTGAAGAATATGCAAGAAAGGCTAGAATGCTGGGGTCCCACGTTTTGTCCTTCTATTTACTGCTGACCCAGGTGTCTTTGGCCCAATCACTTAACCTCTCTGTGCCTCAGTCTCCTCATCTGCAAAATGAGGTTAAATGCTTTTTCATGAGGTTTTTTTGTTTTGGTTGGTTTTTTGTTTGTTTGTTTTCGGGTTTTTTGCAATTCTGGAACAAGAGGTGCTTAAGGTAGCACAAAGTGCTTTGTAAAATTATGTCTGCTGTATTATTCGACGTTCTTGTATTATTGAGAAAGGGTCCCCCATGTAATAAAATAGTGCTTCAGTGTGGTTAAATCTAAGCACTGTAGCACTGAAGCTTTCCCATCAAACTACCTGGGATATTGCTAGCAATAAAGGTTGAGAGATCCAGAGCCGGGATCTCTAATAACCTGTAGTAAATAGATCATCTCGTGCTTTTGAACAAGACAGAAGAACGTCATTTCACTGATAAGCATCTCCTAGCTCTCCTTATTGCATATGCATGCCATGATACGAAACAATACTTTAATCGTAGGAGAGCCAACTCAGAAATTAAGGTGTGGAGTCTACTGATAGTATCACATAATTAGTCTGATCATCCCTTTCATTTTGGGGAGATGTACAGTAATAGGTCCTACTGGGAATATACAAACTAATTATCCTGCTGGATTCTTTATTCAACTGGGTAGTTTCTTTACTCAATATGAAGAGCACATTAATTGTGCAGGCAACGTCAAAGAAGGCACCACTACAGCCTGTGGCCCAACCCTTTCTAATCTCAGAATACACAGAAGAGAATAAATTACTCTTCCCTCTTTGACTTTTCTCTTCTGCTCTTTATTGGTCATTCCAGGGTCCATTTGAGCAAATTCATACTCCATTTGCCATATCAAACCTACTTTCCTTCTCTTCCTCTTGCTTTTTCCACCAAGAAACTTGTATGCTAAATTTTATATCCAAACACTGACTTTGACTTAAATGATTAGAAACATTTGTAGAAATAGTGTGGCTTGATCATGTACCTTATCTGCTATAACTCTGGTTGTATCACACACATACAAATCACACAAGAGCAAGACAGGTAGGATGACCATCTAAGCAGCTTTAGATGTGTTTAGGGCAAATGCAAAAAGGAGGGATTCTTACTTTCTGTTTAACCTTCAGGACATGAGCAAAGTTCTCTAGATTTTAGGCTAAAAGGGGATATTTTTACCAAGTCTTACTTCTGATCCTCAAAATTAACATACCATCGGATGAGGCTAAATATTTTGATAAGTAGATCTGTTTTCCATATCAACAATTATAAAAACATCAACAAAATTGTAAAGGTATGTTTCACTCATGGATCCACAGAAATGAATCGTATTTAAATGAATGCTTTCTTTGCGTATGATGTACAGCAATAGTAAAATGTGTCTCTTTAGAAATGGAGAGGCTGAATGTGGCCCCACTTCTTACAGAGAGTGCATAATCCCCACTCTGTTCTTTAATTTCTGCATCTGAACTATCCTGACACATTTGGCCAATGAGTTAGTTGTAGTCAGAATAACATTCTTCAGGGTTCATTTACTTAATTTTTCTTATCGAAGTATTCATCTCTTGGAAAATAAACATAACATGATATAAAAAAATAGTTTGACATAAAATGAAAGCCCCAATTTGGATAGTTATTCAGGACAGGAAAATTTTCATGAGGAAGGAAAAACAAAATAAAAAACTATACTTGGCTATCATACTAGAAAGCCTCTGTTATTAAATTGACCATCTAACCATTTTTCTTTAATGCCACCCAAATTTTATTTTAGGAAATGCTACAATGTGCTGAAAATAAGCATCAGATCCCTTTTAGCCCACATCATAGAAATGAAATTATTGCCAGTAGTGAGGTTTTAGGGGTGGAAGAATATACTTTGATTTTTCTTCCATTCACAAATAACTGTTCACCTAGGTGGCCTGGTTCTCCCTTAGGATAGACATGATGTAGAGGGCTCATGGGTCATCACTGCAGTAGGAAGGGGACATTTATTCTCCACTAGTATGGAAGAAATAAAGTTTTGCCAAATAATTTTTGCTACAGTATTTTATTTCAACTAAATTTTTGTTTAAAATAAATCTTTGATAAACTTTTTCTTTTTTGCCTATTTATTGTCAACTTTTTCTATAAACCCATTGTGTAATTCACGTGTTTAATGTCTTCAATGTAATTCATAAATTCATTGTTTTAAAATGAAGTGTTTGAAAAACTGCCTAGGTTTTCATGAGAACTGTAAAAATGATATTTATCAGTTTTGTGTTGATGTTTAAATAATTGGATTATGTGTGTTATATCAAAGTAGATGGACAGCATAGACATTTTATTTTTTGAATACTTAATTGCATTTTTTTGATCTGTCAAAGAGTGGCACTATATATGTATGTATATATATATATATACATATACACAGGATATGTATGTGTGTATATATATGTATATATACACATATACATTTACCATATTGTAAAAGTTCAGTATAACTTCTTGAGAGATCAGTAATCAAAGCAAATCTTAGATGACTTTATGTCATGAGTTAATACTTACAGGATGGGCCCAAGCCTCTCCTTAAGTGGACTTCTACTTTCTAAAGGGAAAAAAGTAGGTCACAAGGTCTTAAAAGACAAAAGCTTCCATTCCGTGCAACTGCCCTGTCACTTCTATATAATATATTACCTTGAGACTAAATTTCAGGTGTATTGGTGAGAGGATTCATACATAATAGAAGGTTGGAGTTGATCTTCTAATTCCATTTCAGTACTGGGCAAGGAAGATTCACATTCCTTTGCTGCCTTTAATTTGTAGTTCAATTCTTCCTAAATAAACCTACTGTTGAAAGTCCAAGTCCAATGTTTAATCAAGTTACTAAAGATATACTCCAAGGAGTAATGTAGCAAAAATAGATTATAATTTGCTCTATTCAACCTAGTGTATCGTGCTCAGAGATGGCAGTGATTGATTGGGTGAAGTTCCCTGTTTTTGCATTTGTGTTTTTGCGTTGAGGTCTTTGCACCCATGCTTTTATTTCCAACCTTGTTATATCAAAGTTCTGTAGGATGGAAGTGGTGTGGACAAACAACTTTTGAGTCCAACTTTGCCTACAGTCAAGACTCTACAAAGTTACTCAAGTGTGGGTAATGCAATTTCCCAAAAGCACATCCCCAGCATCCATCAAGAACAGCAATCACTTAGATTTGATTGACATCTCACAAAATGTGCCTATTTTCCCCCATTCACTATAGTCACTTCCTACGATGAGACAGATCAAAATCCAAACACTTTCATAAATATGTAATGTACATATATAAACATATATTCTGTACATAGGTGATGGTGCGAGCGCTTACTTAATGTGTACTTCTGTGCTAGGACTGAGGACTTAAGGAAGGGGTTTTTCTATGCTGCTAGGTAACTCATATTTTTGTTTAGCATCTGGTGTCTGTGCTCTTCTCCTTCCCTGCCTCTTCTCCCTCCTCCCCTACCTTCTGTTCACTATCATGATTCCCTGTTGTTGACTGAGGCCAAGAACTACTCATTGGCTTTCCAATTACCCAGGCCTATAAACCAGCCTGGTAGTGTTGCTAGTGGTTTTCTAGGAAGAGCAATGGAAAGTCCAGTACAATCTACAGTATTAATATTACCCAAAAGTCCCATAATTTTATCAGCTAGAAATCTCATTCCAACAAGGGTTCATGCATGTTTTAACCTTCGAGATCCTACTCTATGGGGACTCAAGAAGAGAGCCAATGTATTTGAATACATGATTCCCTGATGCCTACTGTGTTAATGCAGCCAGGGGACCAATTTCTCAGAGCTTTCATCCAATCAACTGCCTCATTTGGGGTTCTTTCTCTCTGTCTCATTAGCATGACTCCATATATTGGTTCAGTGCTTGTTTATTAATGGGAGAAAAATATAGACTGAGTTTCACCAGGATGATCCCCTGAAGTACACTGAACATGTACATGCACTGTATGTATTACTCCAGAGACTGGAATCAACTTATTGTATGTAAAGTTTTATGAATGGTTATTTTATAATTTATGTATTTAATATAGGAATCCATGAGCTCTGGTGTTTTAGTTTCTATAAAAATAAAACAATCTGCATTTTTTAAAACTTTATCTTGCATTGTTCATAGGTTTTTGCTTTGGTATGTTTAACTGTCCTCTTTATCTACTTTTGACAAACAAGGTAAAGCAAAGTCAGAGCTATCAGTATAATGTCAGTGATCAAACTCTACATCAAGGATAGTAACTAGGTTTCTCCTCATCTATTCACTCTGAATTTTTTATTTTAACTGCCAGGTACACTGTGGGGAAGGGTCCAAGGCAGAATTTACACTTTCGAGGAAAGACCTATTATCATTAGCATGCCTGCTCTGAGTATAATTTGGGAGAGAATCTTGCCAGGTATTTCCCATCCTTATTCTAGATATTACTTCTTTTCCTGTACTCACCTGACTTTTCTCCCTACGGTACAGAGCCACTAGATGTAGCAAGTTAACAAGTATGTATCAGGGCCCCTGGGTGGCACAGCGGTTAAGCGTCTGCCTTCAGCTCAGGGCGTGATCCCGGCGTTATGGGATCGAGCCCCATGTCAGGCTCCTCCGCTATGAGCCTGCTTCTTCCTCTCCCACTCCCCCTGCTTGTGTTCCCTCTCTCGCTGGCTGTCTCTATCTCTGTCGAATGAATAAATAAAATCTTAAAAACAAACAAACAACAACAACAAAAAACAAGTATGTATCATGTGAGCATCCTTTATGTACCTGGCCTGGCATGCGTCGGTCTACCCTCAAAGAGCTTTCAGATGAATGTGGGAAACTGTCCATGTATGTATAACAATATGAGGTACAGTTGTGTAGGTCATTGCTAAGAGCTACTAAAAATAGGGGCACCCGGGTGGCTCAGTCGTTAAGGATCTGCCTTCGGCTCAGGTCATGATCCCAGGGTCCTGGGATGGAGCCCCGCATTGGGCTCCCTGCTCAGCGGGGAGTCTGATTCTCCCTCTGCCTCTCCCCCAGCTTGTGCTTTCTCTCTCTCTCTCTCTTTCACTCTCACAAATAAAACCTAAAAAAAAAAAAAAAAAAAAAAAAAAAATGGAACTACTATAAATAATACTGGTATTTGGGGATAGGCTTGAAAAACCCACAGTTTCTTCTTTTAGTTGCACCCGTTTATCTTTAACTTGAGCACTTTAGTTACCTTAAGTGCTTTAGCAAAAAGCATTGCTCATCAGTTCATTACAACCTTCTATTACTCATTTATAGGACCACCTGCATGCCATGTCAAACCTTCAAAACAGAGAAGAATAAAACATAGCCCCAGCCCTCAAGACATCACAATCGACATTATCTGCTGAAGACTTACAACTGACTGAGCCTCTCTGAAAAAGGTACTGAGCATATCAACATGCTATGAAATAGGCAGCTACTATTACGGATTCTATCTAATTTTATAAATGAAAAGCTCTGTTTTGATGAACTCTAATTCTGATACATAACTCAAATATGCCATCATGTCAACAACTCAACTGACTTCTCCTAGCTCAAGAAGAAAGTACCCCGCCCTGCCTCCTGGAGACAGTGAAGGGGATGGGAGACACTTCCTCCCACAATGCCAGGGAGATGAGTCCTGCCCTCTCGGAAGGCAGTTCCGCCTCTTCCCTCCAGGTGAGCATGCGCAGTCACAGAGGGGCAGCTACGCCGTCGAATGCTTACTTACCTACCTCATGTAGGTAGATTTGTGCCAAATGGCTGATGAATCATGCTTACTTCATTTAAGCAACTTCGTAGTTACATATGGAATGTGAGGTTGTAGGTTTTTTTCTCACAGAAAATGCTCCAAATAAAAATCCTTTTTGAACAAATATATTTTTTTTGCATGTGGATGCACTTAAAAGTATGAAGTCGTTGGTTTTGATCAAAAGGGTCTATAACAAATAATCACTGGTAATCCGTACCTGCAATTACTACAAAATTTTGAGAGCAAGGGCTACTATCTCTATGTCATCTATGTGAAGTTCCCCATAGGACACTTTTCTTTCTTTCTTTTTTTTTTTTTTTTACAATTTTGGCAGAGGAGGAAACACAAAACTAAGTAAGAACCACCTCAGGAACAGGAATTTTATTCTGTAATAAAAAAAAATTTACTGTGTAAATTATTTTGCCCTGACTACCTAGAATTGCACGAACAAATCTAAAATTTACTTATGGCATCCTATCAATTCCATTTTCTCTTTATTGATGTTATTGTTTTGCTTTTAATTTAATTTTGCCTTTAATTATACCACCTCAAATCTATTTTTATACAGCACAGGATATAAATTGAAAATTGTAAAAATGCACAGTAAGTATTCTTACAACTACTATAGGAAAGTATGCAGAAAAATACCCTAAATAAGAATAAGACAAAATTATGAGTGTGTATCTTTACAATTTCACTTCAGAGGGGATTTCTAACATGTCAGCTGGAAAGTTATCTGACCCAAGGCAAATGCAACAATCGATGAGTGCCCCAATGTTGCATGGCCTGGTACAGTTAAAGACCAACTTACAGAAAGTTGGTAAGGTGAGACCGGTGTTTTTGTTTTTTTTTTTTTTCTGCTTGATAGAAAAAGAAAAACCCAAAGATTAGGATTTAGTCTTGTGTGCAAATTAACCCATCTGGTTTCCCACGTACTGCCTTGAGTTCAGCCTATCTTAACCTGTTCTTCAAGCCTTTCTTGACCCAGCTTAGTTATTCTCCTGGTTTAATTAATGAGGTACATAACACTTTGACATATGTCCACGTATTTGTATAAGAATGACATTTTTAACAATTTGATAAGAGTACTTTTTCAAAAGGCATTTTAAGGAATATTGAGACAAGATAGTGTCCTTGCTCTCAATGAACTTAAAGTAAAACAGATCAAGCCTGGAAACAATGAAATAGAAATCAATCCAGGGGGCGCCTGGGTGGCTCAGCGGTTAAGTGGCTGACTTTGGCTCAGGTCATGATCTCAAAGTTCTGGAACTGAGCCCCGCATCAGGCTCTCTGCTGAGCGGGGAGTGTGTTTCTCCCTCTCCCGCTGCCCCTCCCCACTCACGCTCTCTCTTTCTCAAATAAATAAAAATCTTAAAAAGAAAAAAAAAAGGAATCGATCCAGGATGACTAAAAGCCATGACAATACACAAACCACTAAGTTTCCTGAGTTAATTTTTCATTCCAGAGTTGCTCCTTCTCCTGTTCTCCGAGCTCAGTGACAGATGGATTATCCTGGATTCCTAGCCCTCCTTCTCTCCTGCTTTTTCCTTACCCTCCGCGTCCAATCCTTTACAAGTTCTGGTGACTTCAGCTCTCCCACCTGTCAGTCTTTTCTTCATCACGTCTACTAAGAGCTTCTCACCTGAATTCCTGCAGCAGCTTCCTGGTAAAGTAATTGCTTCCAGCTGTGCCCTCTTTGAATATGCCCTACAGGGCCACCTGGCTGGTTTAGTCGTGAAGCCTGTGCCTCTTGCTCTGGAGATCCTGAGTTCAAGCCGCACACTGGGCGTAGAGCTAAAAAAAAATCTAATAGAAAAATAATGAATATACCCTACTTGTATCTAGCTTGACTTACTGTGCAGATCAGACCAGGTTGTTCTATCATTAAAATCCCTTCTTGGTTTCCCATGCCTACCTGGGGTTAATTCTCAAATGCTTATTGAACTAAACACATAACATAAACATGGGAGTGGGAACTGGGGTAAGACACTGCAGCCAATACAAGGCCACTATTTGATCTAACCGAACTCCAGAAAACAAGGCTCACATTCTCTCCTTAGCATGGCCATTTATGTCCTGGATAACTCTTATTTTTAAAGATTCAGCTTAGCCATCACCTTCTTCAAGAGTTGAACAAAATGCCCTTTGTTCTCCCAAAGTATTTGTGTGTACCTAGCTTGTCACTTACCATGTATATTAAAATCACTTACTCTGTTCAACCCCACAATCCCCCCAATTAAATCTGAGTTGTTTGAGGGCAGAGAATATGCCATTTTTGGCTTCCAGTCTTGAGCGTGTTACATAGTCCCGACTACCTAGCCGAGTCTCACGAAAATATTCTGATTCTGTTGTTTATGTATGGGGCTGTGGAGGGAGGAATCGCTTCTTGTTCAGGTGGTAAAAGAAGGCTCCACGAAGGTGGAAATAGGTAAATCAGACCATTTTTTGGAAAGTTATTTTGTTGTTTCTGGGGTTTTTTTGGTATGTTTTCTTATTTCCTTCCTTTTTTTCCTTATTTTTTTTTCTTTTCTTTTCCCTCTTTTCCTTTTGGAAAGAGAGTTTTATTCCATAAACCGAAAGCTCTTCAGAAAACATATGCAAAAAAATACGCTCCCTGCTCGCTTCACCTTATCCTGGTTCAGGTTCTCCATCCCCCTGCATTTTACGATCTGACCACAGGAGGGGAGCATTTGTCCAAAAGTCCAGGAAAATATGTTAGCTCAAGGAAAATCTGAAGCTGATGTTATGCGGTATTTTGTGTCCTTTGGTTTTGTGTTTCTCTTCCACACATCCATGTGAAAGCAATAATCTAAATAGAGGCACCGCCTCTCCCACTCTCCTGCTATGATTTCTCACCGTCCTGGTTTTGCAGCCTGTCCTTCACTTCAGGGAGGCTGTTGTTGTCTCTACCCAGGCAGCAAATTCATCTGCAAACACAAAGGCTCAGAGAAACTTAGCGACCAATTACACAGTCTCCAAATATTCCAAACTCGCTCAGACGCCAGACAAAAGGGGTCAAGGCAGTTCATCGGATTCACTCCCTAATTCTCCACCTCTGAAGCAAGCTCTCCCCAGGGAACAGAGGAGGGAAGGTATGTTATTCTGTCTAAAGTTTCTCTATGTGAATACACTTGAATTTGAATTTGTTTTTAATAAGAGTATTATGTTTTAAATATCTTGGCCAAAACATATTATGTTTCTCAAAGGAATTTTTGAAGGAAAAAATAGGGGATTTGTCCTTAAAACACATTTACCTCCCAAGAAGCATGAAAAACAGCAACAATTTCTTGTTGTTTGCACAAAACATTGGCTAAATACACTTTTATTCCACTAGCCTGCCATTCTTAACCATAAACAGCATTTTCTAAGTCGCTGTGTAATTGACAAAGCATCCCTGCTTTTTAGTGCTGGTGTCTCCCTGGTTGTATAGGAGCTGCTATGGGAAAGCACGGTTCAAAATAAGCCAGGTGCTCCCATTTCCTTATAATTACAGATGAAAGTAAAGCAGAGACACGATCATATTGGTCTTTTCTCTTTATGACCTGTGTTTCTCTTTTCCCTGCTATGAGAGACATTATGTGTTTGGAAGACGGGCAGACTGGGCCCCAGTCCTACCTCTGCTGCTAGGTATCTGGTATTCAGTGAGTCACTGAATCATTCCAAGCCTCCCTTTTTTGTAAAACAGGAGAATAAAATCATTTTCCTTGTTGGGCTGTTGTCAGAATTACACGAGACATGTAGCAAGATGAGTACCAAAAGTTTTAATGCGTGACTGGTATGCAAGGGCTCGGTCATGGGTGGGCTCCAGAACTCACATTTTTATAATTTGTGAGGTTTGAAGTTCATTTGTGAGTATGAAAGGGAAAAGTACAAAGGATAGTACAAGAGCATGAAAGTATGAAAGAACAGTAGTATGACATTCCTGCCTTCACAGTCCTTCCCTGACTCCTGCCAAACCAAGAGAAACATGCAGCCAGAATATCGCAATGTTCAGTGAATAAGCAGTGATTTATGTATAGGATTTATGTATAGGACCAAGCAGGACTCTTCCTGCTTGGGCAAGAGTTAATTGGCTGTAGAGGGGGAGCAAGCAAGTAGCTGAGCAAATCCCTGGCAACATACCAAGGATCAGGCACGGCTGGGAAGCCTGCGCGATGCTCTTGCAGTACTTCCTTGGCACCACAGGGAGGCACCGTAGGGACCCTCTGTGGTCTTGTGCATCTAGAGCTCTGATATCCCTGACAATTTTTCTTTGTGTACATCGCAAGGAGAGTTGCTTTTTTAAGATCTCTCGAAGAGATCTTAAACATTTATTCATTTTTTTGTTCATTTTTTATTCCTTTATTTTTCAACATTTATTGAACAGCTACCATGTAGCAGGCATGCCTGTGTGTAAAGAATACTTGCATGACTTGGCTATTGGCAGAAGTAATAAATAGCAGAGCCAAGGCATGGCTCAGATAATCTGATTCCAAGTTTAGTGAACTTTCCCCTCAAATATATATATAATTAATTCATATAAATAAAGCATTGTATGATACATTATAGAATCCTATATAATATGTAATTATATTAATACAATCATCAATGTAACTATCATGTAATTAACTATAAACTAAATGAATAACAATATACAACGGCTGAGCCCCTACTATGTGTCAGGAATTTTTACGCACTTTTTCATATGCTATATGGCCTCTAGAGTGATCTTATGAATCCCAACACTGTTCCCCATTAGCTCTATGACCTTAATCAAGTTAATGAATGTCTCTGGGGCTCAATTCTCTCATTCATAAAATGGAAATAATACAACTTACCTGGCAAGGTTATGATAAGGATTAAATTAAAGTGAAATAAATAAAACAAAAACTTATTAAGCTACATAAAATACCCCATACACAGGGTACCTGGCTGGCTCAGTAGGTAGAGCCCGCAACTCTTGATCTCAGGATTGTAAATTTTGAGCCCCACACTGGGTGTAGAGATTACTTGAAAAAATTAAATCTTTAAAAAAAAAGAAAAGACCCCTACAGGGTAGAGGCTCATTATTATCATTCATGCTCTTAACAACTTTGCATTTACTAATGAAGAAACTAACACATTACGATTTGGTAATTTGCCCAAGTTGATTCAACTAGAAATTGGCTGAGTAGAATTTGAATCCAGAGCTAACTCTAAAGTTTGTGCTCATTGTGCTATACTGTGCTGCCAGTGTGCTTTTTGCTTCCAAACAGTTACTAGGCCTTTGAGGTGAGAGAATATTTACTATTCCCCACAGTACCTGGCTTAGGTTATCCATAGAGCATGTTGGGGAGGAAAACTGTTCCTCTACCCTTAAAGATTCTTTCGGCTGGTCTAAGAGTTAAATTGACACGAGGCAGAATAACAGGAGAAAATCAAATTTAATTACTCACAGGAGCATCATAAGAATAGGAGGCCCACAGGTAGTCAGGCAATTGAGGCTTATATGCCATCCAGATGAAGGAGAAGAGGGTAGAGGTCTGGGATTTCAAAGGGAAGGAAGACAATTCACAGAAAGATGAGAAAGAGTAAAGGTTCAGTAAGTAATGTTTGCTGGCCCATATAAAAACAGTGGGTCATAGAAAGAAATATTAATAAACATCCTTTGCCAAGTTCCTCCCTGTCTACCACACCTGGTTCGTACTGTAGTGGACTTACCTGTAGTGCTAGTTCCCTTTTTGAAACAGGAACTCTATCTAAACTCTTTTCGGTAGTTAGGAGGAAAGTCAAAGTTTCTTGCTGAGTCTTCTGGTTCTTAAAGATAATCAGTCAGTCCCAAGTAATCCACATGTCAAAGACACACATTTGAAGTGGCAAATTTTGCTCCCCTCCAACAGTGAGTTTGCAAATGTCTGTTAAATGAGCAACATATGGAGACAAGGGGAGAACACAGAATAGAAAAGTTAAATTTTTGTTTTTACTCTTTTTTTTGCCTACAATTAATGTACTATTAAAAAGAAAACCACAGACCCAAGATGGAGTCACTTGGGCAGTCCAGGTCACCACACAGGGACTTAATACCTAACCTAACTACAGTTTCAACCTCCCCCCAGAAGTGTAGCCTTAGCATGTCAGTCAGAAATTATCTGGTCAGCACTAATGAGGTAATCTGTCTTGTGGGCCTTCTCCATCCCCACCCCCTCCCCTCAAAGGAAGATGAGGTCATCTGCATGATAAGACTCTCTGCTTTTCCCCCTAAGGGAAAGTGACCTTGCCTGAAACAATCCTTCCTTTCTTTTTGCCAATAACTTCCTTGTCCCACCCCCTTTCCTATAAAAACCTGCCCTTTTGTACAACTTTTCGGTACCCCTTTCTACTTGTGAGCTGGGATGGTGCCCAATTCATGAATCGCCTTATAAAGCCAATTAGAGCTTCAAATGTACTCACTTGAATTTTTCTTCTTTACCAATACTAAGAGTTAAGAAGAAACATAGCTAACGTGTTAACTAAAGATGGAAGGATATGGCCCTTCACTGTATAAAGGCTTGTATATTCGCAGTTACCTGCAAAGAATCTCTTTGCCTTTCTGCCTCTTTTGAAGTATAAAACAAGGTTCTCTTCCCCATTCCCACCACCTCCCTTAACAGAGGGTCCAGCAAGTCCCTGCAGCTCCACAGAGAGAAGGATGGGAACGGGGCGGTGAAGGCAGTGCTGTCCCTGCATGTGGGTCAGACCCACAGCAGCCTGCCCCGTTGCTCCTTCCACCCTCAAACACCTTTTCTGCTGCTTATCTTTCACATATCCTCAAATGTTCTCCTGGAGTTAAAAATAAATAGGGGCGCCTGGGTGGCACAGCGGTTGAGCGTCTGCCTTCGGCTCAGGGTGTGATCCCGGCGTTGTGGGATCGAGCCCCATATCAGGCTCCTCTGCTCTATGAGCCTGCTTCTTCCTCTCCTACTCCCCCTGCTTGTGTTCCCTCTCTCGCTGGCTGCCTCTATCCCTGTCAAATAAATAAATAAAATCTTTACAATATATATATATATTTTATCTATTTATCTAAAGATAAATATATCTTTAAAATATATATATATATTCGAGAACGTCTCTGGGGAAAATGGAAGTGAGCTACCCAGAAAGGCCATATATTAAAGTATTAGAATCCATTGACAAAAAACCTTTTTGTTGGATTATCTAGCTGCCCTATTTTACAACCCTGAGGGGAAAAAACCACCAGAATGATAAGGGAATGTCCTACCAGGGAAGAAGGCTTTACAGAGAGACCCAGATGAGAAGAGGTGTATGGGCAACTAGGATTAGCCCAGACAAACTGTAAATGCCCTGTCAACAGTGGTGTGCTGGAAAGCAGGCTCTCAGAAGAGAGGGGAAGCTGTGAGTTATACTCTCTTCAGGTCTCTCGAAGATAAACATTTCTATGGTGGCTGACTTCAAGCTACCAATGACAAAATTCCAGAATATTTAACAATTGGCCTTCAGAGTTGGCACAAGCCAACTCAAGCACATCAGTACCAGTGATGTTGGAAGGATGAGATAACTTCCTGCCAATTTGTTACCATATGAGTGATAAGTAATGTGATTTTTCACAGCAGGTATGTGTTTATCCCTATAAAGTACAGTGTGCTCTGTACTCCACCCCACCCCATAATAGCAGTGCTCACTGAGGAATAAAGAGAGTCAAGATAGACAGTTGCCGCAAATCAGCACATATAAAAACTGGTGCCCTCTGATTTAAGTCTGTAGTTTGTACTTTACCAATGGTAATTTCCTGGTTTCGCCATTGTACTGTAGTTATAGGGGTGCCTGGGGTTACCATGGGGTGCCTGGGTGGCTCAGTCAGTTGGGCGGCTGGCTCTTGGTTTTGGCTCACATCATGATCTCGGGGTTCTGGGATTGAGCCCCACACCTGGCTCCATGCTCAGCGGGGAGTCTACTTGAGGATTCTCTCTTGTCCTTTTCTTCTGCCCCTCCTTCTGCTCACACACTGTCTCTCTCTCAAATAAATAAATAAATCTTTTCAAAAAATGTTATCAGGTGCCTGGGTGGCTCAGTTGGTTAAGTGACTGCCTTTGGCTCAGGTCAATTTCCTGGAGCTCCAGGATGGAGTCCCCTGTCAGTCTCCCTGCTGGGGGGGTGGGGGGGGGGTGGCGGCATGCTTCTCCCTTTGACCCTCCCCCCTCATGCTCTCTCTCTCTCTCTCTTGCTCATTCTCTCTGTCTCAAATAAATAAATAAAATCTTAAAAGAAAAAAAAGTTGTTACGGTAAGGAGAAGCTATGTGGGACTCTATCAATTTTTCATCTTCAAATTTATAATTTTTTTAAGTTGGGGAAAACCCCTCAAACAATATAGGAAAATAGAAAAAGGACAGTAAAATTTAACCCCAAATGGTACCACATAGAAATTATCATCATTATCAATATATAGACATCATCTGAGGCATCTTTCTGTCTAAATATATAGGTGTATGAGTAAAGATTGAGGCTACTTTTAGGGAAATGGAGTTCTATCATAGATCCTATTTTTAAATACCTGTAAATAATTATACCTGAATTGAACAAAAGAGCCTGATGTTAAGCAATAAGAATCAGTGAACATGACTTACCTTGATGAGCACTGAATCACATACAGAATTATTGAATCGCTAAACTGTACACCTGAAACTAATATAACACTGTACATTAAATATACTGAAATTTTATTTATTTATTTATTTATTAAGATTTTACCTATTGATTTGAGAGAGAGAGCACACGATAGGGAGCCCAATGCAGGGCTCAATCTCAGGACCCTGAGATCATGATCTGAGCTGAAGGCAGACACTTGACTGAGCCACTGAAATTTTAAAAACGAATTAATTTTTAAAAATCAGTGAACTTGAAATCAGTATACTGTTACCACACACACACACACACACACACACACACACACAATGGATTATCCTATTTCTTAAATGACCAGAGCCTGTTGGACCATTTCTTTGGCCTTAAAATTAAGGCCCCTAAAATTATAAGTTGAGTTCTATTTCCTATTCTCAAAGATAATAGCACTAGAAAAAGGAAGCATCAGGAGAGCCAGCCCTCTAAGGTTTCAGAAAAAGAATGCAAAAAAAAAAGCCCCCCCCAAAAAAACACTGAACATTAATTAACCCTTCAAAACATCTTAGAATCTTTTTTTCATCTTAGAATCTTAACTAACAACTATTTTTTCTGTATTTGACTCTTCACTTTGTTTCATAGCTGAAGCTTTTAACAGTACTGCCCACTTTATATCTCTTAAGGCTACCAGTACTGTAGTACAATATTAATGAAAAATAACAGAAAACATTTAATATTGGTGTTTTGTCACAGAATTCACTTTGCTCCATATTTCAATAAAATAATAAAATCATCTTACAGATGGGGCAAACTTTATCATTTTAAAAACGCTGCACACTTTTTTTTTTTTAAGTAGACTCCATGCCCAGCATGGAGCCCAAAGCAGGGCTTGAACTCACGACCCTGAGAGCAACACCTGAACTGAGATTAAGAATTGAATGCTTAGCATACTGAGCCACCCAGATGCTCCAGCTCTGCACACTTTTTACCTCCTTGCAATGTCATAGCCACTCCATACAACAGTCCATCCTGATATTTCGCCCACATTTTACAAGCAGTAACAGTGAGACTCACAGGTGAGCAGCTTGCTTATAATCATAGGAATAAGTAGAAGGGCCATAGAATTTTACAGATTTTACAGATTTTTTTAGACTTCTGCCCTTTTTTTTTTTTCCTGGAGAGAGAGAGAGAACACAAATGGTGGGGAGGGGCAGAGGGAAAAGGAGAAGCAGACTCCCTGTCGAGTGGGGAGCCCAACGTGGGGCTTGATCCCAGGACTGCGAGATCATGACCTGAGCCAAAGGCAGATACCCAACCGCCTGAGCCACCCAGGTGCCCCAAGAACTTTTGCCCTTTCTGTCATGTGTTAATAGAGTCTTAGAATGGGGGCACCTGGATGGTGCAGTCAGTTAAGTGTCCAACTCCTGGTTTCAGCTCAGGTTGTGATTTAAGGGTCGTGATCTCAGGATCATAATCTTGGGGTTGGGAGATTGAGCCCCTCATTGGGCTCTGTGCTCAGTGAGGAATATGCTTAGGACTCTTTCTCCCTCTCCCTCCCCCCGCCTTAGATACATAAATCCTGAAAAAAATAGAGTCTTAGTATGACTTTAGGACCCTTAAAACCCCCAAATGGTAAATGTAATTTAATACAGCTTATAATATATCAAGAAGTTAAACATAAACTGAATTGAAATCTTCTCAACTCCTCCATAAGAAAAAAAATTTCAAATTTAGTAAGAGCCTGCTAGGATTAAAAATCATACTAGTGGCTTATCCTATCTTACAGAGCAGGATCCAAGCAAATGGAACAGGAGACAAATAAGTTTTTTTATTTTGGACAAGGAAAATAATAGTACTAGATAATATTTTAAAGATGCCATGGCACTGTGCTAAGTATTTATTTGTACTCTCTAATACTTACTGATCTGTTGAGGTAGACATGATTATTATCCCAGTTTGGCTAACAAATAAACTGAAGTTTGAAGAGATGGAAAAAGTAGGAAGTAACAAAGGAATTAGCAAAATAAAGGATCTGGGATTTGAGCCCATGTTTGTCTGATGCAAAATCCTGCATTTTTAACCAGAGTGAGGCTATATTATACTCTGTGGAGAATAGAAGGAGACCAAACAAACAATCGAAACCCAAGACTAATTAAAGTACAACTGAAAAGAAGGAAAGTTGACGTTTGGGACTGTCTTACATTCTCTGCCTCTTTGTCCTATTTCCCTTCCCCCCTCCAGTGACCAAAAGCCACTGGACTCTATTTTCTCTCATCCCTATCTAAAGTTGCTCTCTAAAAAGTGTCTGGATCTCATTTAAGATAAAGGATGAGTGACTCTTGACAGCTTTGAAAGTTGTTGCTCCTGGAGCTTTAGATCAAGCATTAGTACATCCTTTGGAGGCTTAAATTGCTTAGTTCTCAGGAACTAGAGATATGGGATAGGAAAAAACAACTCTAAAAAATATAGCATCCAGTCAATTAATTTTTTATAAGAGTGCCAGGAGAATTAAATGGAGGGGAAATAGTCTTTTTAACAGATGGTGCTGGGACAACTGGATATCTATATGTAAAAGAATGAATGTGGGAGTGCCTGGGTGGCTCAGTTGGTTAAGCATCAGACTCTTGATTTTAGCTCAGGTCATGATCTCAGGGTTGTGAGATTGAGCCCCATGTTGGGCTCTGTGCTGCACGTGAGGCCTGCTTTAATTTCTCTCTCTCCATCTCCCTCTGGCTGTTCCTCCCTCAACCCTCTCAAAAAAAAAAAAAAAAAAGAATGTAGACTCGTACCTCACACCATAAACAAAAATTAATTCAAAATGTATCATTGACCTAAACGTAAGAGCTAAGACTCTAAAACTCTTAGAAGAAAGGTTTGAATCTTCATACTTTTGGATTAGGCACTGAAATAAAGCATCAATATGGATATGGCACCAAAAGCGTAAGTAACAGCAACAAAAAAATAATTAAACTGGAGATGATCAAAATTTAAAACTTTTGTCGCTCAAAAGACACTCACAAGAAAGTGAAAAGACAACCCACAGAATAAGAGAAAATTTGGAAAATCATGTATCTGATAAGGGACATGTATCTAAAATGTACAAAGGAATCTCCCAAATAGCTCAAGTAAAAAGTGAGCAAAAGCTCTAAATAGTTCACTAAAGAAGGTATATAAATGGCCAATAGGATCACAGAAAGATGCTCATCATCATTAGACATCAGCAGAATGTAAATCACAACAAAGTACCACTTTATACCTAGTAGGATGGCTCTACTCAAAAAGAAAGATAACGAGAACTGTTGGCAAGAATGTGAAGAAATTGGAGCTTTTATATACTCCTGGTGGGAATGTAAATTGGAACAGCCATTTTTAAAAACAGTGTCCAATTCCTCAAATGGTTAAACATATGTTACCATGGGACCTAATGATTGGTGTATACCCAAGAGGACTGATAACTTGTTCACACAAAAATGTACATACGAATATTCATAGCAGCATTATTAATAACAGCCAAAAAAGTGGATCCACCCAACTGATGAATGGATAAATAAAATGTGGTATAACCATACATTGGAGTACTATTTGGCAATAATGAAGTAGTAACACATGCTACAAGATGGATGTATGTTGTGTGCATTAAGCTAAGTGAAAGAAGGCCATCACAAAGGACCAAATTCTGTATGTTTCCATCTATATAAGAAGTCCGGAATAGGCAAATCTATAGAGATGATAAATAGATCAGTGGTCACCTAGGGATGGGGTAAGATGGAAGGTTGGAGGATGAATGGCTGAGAGGCAAGGAGTTCTTTTTTTTTTTATGATTTATTTATTTATTTGGAAGAGAGAGAGTGCAGGTAGAGGGGCAGAGGGTGAGGGAGAAGCTGGCTTCCCTTTGAGCGCAGAGCCCAAGATGGGGCTTGATCTCAAGACCCTGAGATCATGACCTGAGCTGAAATCAAGAGTCGGATGCTTAACCAACTGAGCCACCTAGGCTCCCTGAGGCAAGGAGTTTCTTTTGGGGTAATAAAAATGCTCTACAATTGTTACAATGATGGATGTAGTACTCTGTGAATAAACTAAGAGCCATTGAATTGTACATTTTAAAAGTATGAATTATATGGTGTATAAATTATATCTCAATAAGGCTATGTAAATATGGCAATGCAGCTGGTGGGAATACAAATTAAGACCATGATAAGATGTCATTACGTACCTATTAGGACAGTTAAAATGAAAAATAGTGACAATACCAAATACCATAAGGATGTGAAGAACTGATCTGATGCTAGTAAGAATGTAAAGTGGTATAGCCACTCTGGAAAATCGTTTGGCACTTTCTTAAAAGAAAGCTGTATGTGCACTTACCATACAACCAACAACCACCTTCCTGGGCATTTACCCCAGAGAAAGGAACACTTACATCCAAATGAATCCTGTACGTTATTTATTTAGGGCATATGTAGAAATGTATAAAAATGCAAGAAAATCCATTAAAATTAAGCACATTTCTCCTCACCCCTCTCAGATAACAACACCCAAGATAAGAACCAGGAGAAATGAGTCATCCTCTGGAGAAGTTTTAGGACCTTAGATGCTTGTCTACATTGAAAATGTGCGCAAATAAATGATAAATAAACATGACATGCTTCCTAAATTTTGCCAGCTTCTAAATACTCATCATCGTTGTGGATTTTAGTTTCATATCAAAAGATATCTAAATCATGGTTCCAGTCCCCCCAGTCTGGAGGAAATGCTATGCAGCAGGAGTCATGACCTCATTTCCTTTCATAGCAATTTCTCCCTTCAGGTTCTTGCCCATGTGAAATCCCCTCCTCATACACTCCATTGGGTAGCTGGGTCCCAGGCTTGGAGCAAATTCAAAAGTCGTGGTTCAGAACACACCAGCAACTGCCAGAAGGATCCTAATCTTTTGGTTCTTGGACCATTGTGAGAAAGGGTTTGGAGCCAAGGTAATCAGAGACTGACTGCACTTCTCAGCACAAACCAGACAGCCAGGATGGAGGGCGTCCCCTCAGGCCTGGCTCAGCTTTTCATCCATACAGATGGCTTTCATGAGGTCTCAGCTGCGTGAACCTCCTCCCTCATTGGTCATTTCCCTCCCCCGCAGGACTGGGGCAAAGCTCTGCAAACGTGGTGTCTAGAAACAAACTAGGATTCTATCTCTAAGGCCCCAGGGCCCACCAGGCCAGGAGGGATTCAACAAGGAAGCCCTCACCAGATGGGAGCGCACCTACAATCATCTTTTCACTTCTAAATATAATCTTTCAAGCCTTCCGCACAACTTGGACCCCACCACCCAGACTTCCTGCTTCACTTCACATGGTCTATGTATTTTCTCATTTCCCAGAAGGGCTCATACAATGCCCAGCAGAGTCCAGTTACTGATGTTAACATTATTACCCAAAACCTTACTGTGTTCCACGAATGTATATACAGCATTTAATTTAATCCTGACAACAACCATAAAAGTTAGGCTCCATTATTGTCCCCATTTTCTAAATAAACTTATGCAAACTGTATGTTTCCAAAGTCCTTGTTTTTAATGTTGCCACCATACACTCTCCCTGCTGTACTGAAGAGCTTGCGTTTCCATGGTCCATGTTGAGACCGTGAGACACCTGGGCTTGAACCCAGCTAAGCGACTCTCTTGCTGAATGGGGCTTGTGTGGCACACGGCCATGTGAGCTTCATTTGCTGATTTGTGAAAATTGAGAATGAAAATAATGCCTGTTTCACTAAACTGTTGTGTGAATTAAATGAGATAATGAAGCATTCAAAATATTCAGCATGATACCTGACAAACAATGGACCCCAGTGAACGTCTGTTAAATGAATTAAGGAATAAGCCTGTAGAAATTATAGCATGAATAGGGGACAGAAGAGATGCAGAAAATGCCAAATAATGACTAACAGGAGATCAGTAGTATTTGGCTGTGTGATGCAGCCAGAGACATTTGGAAAAGAAAGCCCCATGGCTCTCTCCCAGTTCAGCTGGCTGTTCTGTCTGTAGGGTTCAGCGCTAATGAGGCCACACCTTGTGAGCAGTTCACTTTATTTGATTCCTTAGGCCCTAATAACATCTTTAAGGCACTGTTTTTGAGAGGGACTAACCCCCAAATACTTTTATCTGAAGAGCTCTCTCTCCTCTGTTAGAGGGATAACTTCCTACAGGAAGCAAAAATCACAGGAGAACTCACATCTGGTGAGTGTTCCCATGTCACCACCTTAGCAGCCCTGGGACTTTGAGATTTTACCTACTAATAAAGATTTTTTTATTAGCCCCACCCACCACGGGGCTCGAACTCATAGCCCCAAGATCAAGAGTCACACGCCTTACCGACTGAGCCAGCCAGGCATCCTGAGATTTTACCTACTAATAAAAGAGGGGGGAAAATAAGGAGAAACCTCTAAAAAGTATTTTATAAAGTAAAGTAGATTTGAAGCCAAAAGGTAGAAAGAACTTATCTCCATTTTTAAAATTGTACAAAATTTGATTAACACTCATCACAATGATCTTATTTTTTCTTCTTTTACCTCTGTTATGGAACTAACCCCAGTATATGGACAGGTGTTTGGGAATGACTACAGTATACTATTTTGTTTCATAAAATCCCAGAAACAAAATTATTATTTTCAGTTTACAGATGAAGAAACCGAGGAATACATAAAGAGATTTCCCAAGACCCAATACATTAGACTAAGTGGGTGGGCTCAGACCCAAAAAATTCAGAAATAGGAAGTTCTCACGATGCAGTGCCAGCAACCTACGAGATGCTAAATAATTCGTAAAAGCTTAGTCATAGCAAATTTAATCTACAGTTATATAGCTACAGATACATTTAAAACATTGAAATTTTCATCGGTTATCTTTAGGGTTTTTCCACTCCCCCAAAACCCAAATTACATTTCTATATAAATCTAAAGGAATGGCTACTGATTTGTTCTAAGGATAATATTTTAATCTATATATAGGTGCATGTGTATATACATTCTCTCAAATTCTCTCAAATACGTAGGTACACGTGTGTGTGTGTGTGTGTGTGTGTGTATTTATATATATATTTTTTTTCCTCTCAAATTAAGAGATCATGGCTTCATCATTCTCTCTCTGGCTTCCTTCCTTGCCCTCCTTCTATTCCCACGTCTAACAAATACCCCACAACGTTCTCAGTTCTGCCCAATGCCCTGACCTTCCACACACTCTGTATACTACAGTAGGAAAGAGTTGGAGTGGGTAAAATTTTTGTAGATTTTTCAGAAGCAAGTTGATTATAAAAATATCTTGGAAACTTAGCTAATTCAAAGTCATACTTTACTGTGAGGTGACAAGATAGAGTACTTCCCCCTGCTGGTTCCACCCACTCAGACTTCTCAGCTCCTGAGCCTTCAGAATTACTGCCCTTTAGAGCCACCACTTCAGGGCAATGCCTGGTGTCACCATAATTGTTGCAAAGAATTTTTTTTTTTTTTTTAGAGAGACCACTAGCAGGCAGTTGTGGGGGGGTGGGCGGCCAGAGACAGAGAGAGACAGAATCCCAAACAGGCTCCACACTCAGTGCAGAGCACAACCTGGGTCAGATCTCACAACCCCCAGACCATGACCCCAGCCAAAATCAAGAATTGGGCGCTTAACCAACTGAGCCACCCAGGCTCCCTGCAGAGAATATTTTTTGATGGACTAGACACCCTGCATGCAAATGCTTGCTCTCACAGCACACATCTGGGTGAACCACCTTACAGCCAATTCCACTCTGGGGAATAACCAGAGGACAGAGCTCCCAAATGCATGTCTCACAGACCTGTGTTCTTCAGTATGTCAGTATGATGTGGGAAACAAAGGCAAAAAAAAGAATTAAATTCCCTTACTACTTACAGCCCACTGACAAGTCCTTGAAACAGGCAGAGTGACTTTCCTCTGGGAGCTCAGCTGCCTCAATGTTAACATTTTGCTAACGGCAAAAGGCAATCTTAGCTCTACCACCCAGAATTCCGTAAGTCTACTTTAACATATTAATTCCATTGGAAACTTCCTTTATCTCTACCTCCCCCTAAATCCCAAGAGACATGTTGGCAGTCATCCCCCAAACATATGGCCCACCGATACACATCTGAAGGGTCTCATGACTGAGGGTTTACTAAACAGTAATAAATGACTTTTTCCTAACTATAGCTAGCCCCCTCAGGGTCCTGGAAACCTTGTTTCCAAAATACCTTGGAGGCTGGTTTTCTCCCTCACCTACTCCCAACTTGAAAGTATATAATCAGCCACTCCTCACGACCCCATTGCAGCTCTTTCTGCCCACCGGTCCTGTCCTCACCCTTCAAAAAAATCTTGCAACCTTCTTGCACTGAAGATTTTTCAAGAATTCTTTCTTGGCTGTTGGCTCCAAATCCCAACATCTTTCCTACATCAAGTATGTGCGCCCTTCTGCTTTCCTGACACCACACAACAAATATAGCAGTAAAAGCAACAACAAATGATTCATGTTCAAATTTATTTGGTTAATGCTGGGTTATGTTCTTTTCATATAGGCCTGCTCTGAGCCTTTATCTTACTGTTGATTAGGAATTGCCAAATATGCTGAGTTTTTCCAAATATATTCAGTGAAAGAACCTGGTTTTGTTTTTGTTTTTTGTTTTTTGTTTTACAGGGTTCAGGGAGGTAACTTAAAAAATATTCTGTACTATTATTCTGTGGGAATGTGGCTTGGGCAATTATGCTCAAGGGTCCGTGTGCTAAACCAGTGTAGTTTACCTGAGATCTTTCAAATGAGTAAAATTTTTACTAACTTTGCACCTAGAGTAAAAAGATAAATTGCGGATGTCTTTGTACTCCTAAGCCTGTGATTCCCTGGACTTGGGCCTGAAATATTCTATAATTTTTCTCCTTTCCAGGACCCAAGGCCACCTTCCTCCATAAACCTATCCTCAGCTCTAATTATGAAAGTAAGAGTTTAATAAAAACTCAAAATGTGCTAATAAGCAATCTACATATAGTATTTCATTTATTCCTCTAGTCAATGCAATGAAATAACTGTAATTATTGTCCCCATGTACAGACAAAGGATCTAAGTCTTGCTAGGCTAAGGCATTTTTCAAGATCACTTGGATAATTATTGGAAGCAAGGCCCACTGTCTCTGGAGCCAGCATCTTTCAACACCTGTTTCTTCTCTGCTGTGTAAGTCAGAGCACCCACACGGATGTACCTCCTTGATACTTTATCAGAACTGACCTTGCAGAAAACCTGCACATTACTCTCCATTTCTGCGGCTCCCAGTGCCTGAAAAGTGTGTTGACTGTTTCATCCCCACTTTTTTATTTGAATAGAGACAGAAAATCATCCAAAGGATCCAGACATCTGCAACAGGGCAGAGGGGACTGATTGGATGTCCCACCCCAGACAAAAGCTGTGTCCATCTCATTCCTTTGTGAACTGCTCCACACTGGAGGGATCCTCAGGGAACACAAAAGACTCGTGAAAAGGGAAGGGCAGTCCAGCTGACTGATAAAAAGCCTTCTCTGTGTCCCGTCCCTTGGACTTGGACCCTAGTGAATACCATTTGTTTAAATAATGATCAGAACATAATAGATATGATGAGGTTGCCAAGAGCCTGTCCATTCAACTCTGCTTGGCTAAGAGAAAAAAAGAAAGAAAAAGAAAGAATGAAAAAACCCACCCTGACGTGGCCATGACATGCTTCGTTGGGCTCAGATTTCTCCAAAATGAAGTTTAAACTGGAATCCCAAGACCTATCAGTTCTAAGGAATAAAGAAGTTGGCAGACAGACAGGGCCTCCTCCCCCTCTCCAAACAAAACAAAACAACCCAAGTGGGTTGGAGAGGACTGGTAACTACTTAGGAGCAATTATTAGAGCAGTAGACCTTTGTGATACTCCCTTCCCATTACTCCCTGCAGCTGGGAGTGGGGTAGTAATGGGCAGTGTATTCTGCACTGGCAGAACTTCTCTTACCCTTACAAGGGAAAGGAATAGGACCTTTGGTGTCCGTGGATTGAATTTTAAAGCCTAGCTCTTTTTTGCTTGGATTATGTGCTCTTGATCAAGTTAATATTGTTTCTTTGAGACTGGGTTTCCATAGTTGAAAAAGTGGAAGAAAATGCAGCCACTAAGTTCTATGAAAATTAAATGACCTACTGTACCTAAGGACTGTGGAATGGAAAAATTGAGCTTATCATGGGAAGCAGAATCACTACCATCAAAGCCATGGATGATGCTTGATTCTCTTCCCATCCCCACTCTAACCCAAGAGTCCCAAACTGTCCTCCTTGTTTTATGTTGCAACTCATTATATACCAAAAATTCACAACTGTCCTGGCACACCCCGAAGCCTGACCTTCTAACTTACAGAGGCATAAATGGACTTTCCCTGACCTCCAGGAGAGGGAACTCAGAATTGCCCATTAAAGAGTGACCACTGACTATTGTTCCTGCAGATGGAAAATGTTGAGGTCCAGACTTCTCTGTGCAGGAATGCTATAGCCCAAGTAGCAAAACCTGTGTCTCATAGTGTTGCCAGTTGTACTTCCCTTCATCCAATTCTGTGTCACCAAGGGTAAGTACCAGAAGGTGGTAATAAACTTGCCCTGCACACCTAAGAAATATTACTATCTGCATAGCAAGTACTCAATAAATAGAAGCCACTTTAATATTATAAGATGTGACCAGCAGGGTGAGAAGCTTCTTTCCAAGATGGTAACAAGTTATTTATAAGAATATGTGGAATATCATCAAGGTGAGTCAAAGATATTATCCTTACATTCCCAAAAGGTCATGTAAACTCATCAGTTTTGCTCAGTCTTTCATTTTCTTTAAATTCAGTCTCCTTGATCTGGTTCCTAATCATTATTCTCCAAAATACATAAAAATATCTTGTCAGCTTTGCCCTTATTGCTCCTGCTATAGGGGAGGGGAAAATTTTTTTCCTCTACCATTCTAGGTTCTTGGCTGAGACCCCACCCTTAATCCCACCCCCATAATAAAAGACAGATTAACAGAAGAAAAACAGTTTAGTTACTTGTGTACTTTCTCTCTATATGGGAGCTAGCCAGCAAAACTGAGTAACTCACCAGAATTAAATACCTCCAGCTAAAGACAAAAGAGATGTTTTGCATTGGGGGCTGAGAGGTGGGAAGACCAGTTATGGGAGGAGCTCAAATAAAGCACTGCAAAGAGGGTATGGTTATCATGCAGATTTAAGTCCATGCTTTCTCCACTGATGAGAGTTTCTAGAGATTTGGTCATCCCCCTCTTCCAGGTATAGAGAGGGAGATACCTTTATAAGTAGACATTTCCCTCATAAAGGTAAATGTCTCTTACAAAAGGGTAACTTCTATGTGGTTTTCACATTCTTCTGTGTCTGCAGCCTCTCAAAAATAATCAGCTCACAAAAATCAATATGCCAAAGAGGCATGTTTTGAAGTGGTATATGTTAGGTTTTTCTCGTTGCCAATGAAATCAAGACCGCAAGGCAAGCATGGTTCAAGGGATGAACTTTATTGCAATCACCCTCGGGCAAGGTTCCATGACTCAGGAAAGAGCGGTGAGTGGGGGAAGTCGTGCCCAGGGCAAGGCAGCAAGGGTTTTTATTGGGTACTGCTGGGGGGTGAGGAAAGTCGGTAGGACGGGTTTCGGTTTCCCGCCTAGGTTTTGGTTTAAATCTTGGCGGGAGAGTTGGTTATCTTGGCGGGAGAGTCGGCCATCTTGGGTGTCTGGGCCCCTTTTTCTCGGCCAGCCCAACATTCCGACCTTTTGTTTTATATAATGGTATCGGGGGCGTCGACTCCATTCTGGCTACTTCCTGCTGATGGTCGGGCGTCGTCATAGGGGTAGTCGGAAGTGGGCAGGCGAGAATGGGGCTGTAGGAGCAGTTGGTTGACTGACACCCGAGTTACTTCCCGCAAGCGTTCCTGTATGTACCGAATAAGGCAGGGGGCAACCAAAATTAGCAGGAGGATTAAGCAGAGGGGTCCCGCTAAAGGGAGAAGCCACGTTACCCATGTATGGGGGTCTAGGCCCCATATGGAGGTGTCTTGGCGCCTTGCTCGGATCTGGTCCTTGAGTTCCCGGATCTTGGAGGTGACTATACCCGACTGGTTGACAAAGTAACAGCACTCCTCGTTTAGGTAGAGGCAGGTTCCTCCCTTTTCGGTGGTCAGGAGGTCCAAGGCGCGTCGGTTTTGAAGGGCAATGGCAGCCAAACTGGTGACCTGGGTCTGTAAGGCAGTAAGGGAGTTGGCGATCCGTTCCATGTCATTGTTGAGTGCTTGGGAGAGTTTATAGTAGAAATTTATTGACGTCCCAAGCCCAGCCACTCCAGTTGCCACCCCGGTGATTAAGCCCGCCCCTATCAGCAGGGGAAGGAATACAGCCCTTTTTTCTAGGCGCTGGGGGAATAGTATGGACAGGAGCTGGGAATGGGAGTAGATGTTGGTAGATGGTGATAGTAGGATAAATATACAGTCTAGGGAGTCATTAGTAGTCAGGCAGCGATAGATTCCCTTGGGGCACGAGAGGAACACCCCCGAGGGAGTGCAGTAAGTAAGGGAGGAGGTGATGTTGGCGGTGTGAGGGGTGAGGGTGTCGATGGTGGAGGAAAGATTAGGGATTGGTATGGTCCCTCCAATGGGTCCAATGTAGACTGTCTTATTGTTGATGGTGGAATTGGGGAGGGGCCACCAGGTTGGAATGGGTATCCCCACAATGTTAGAGAGAGTAGAGAAGAGGAAACAGATCCAGCAGTCGTGGTCCTGAGAGACGTTCCGCCACAGGTTATAGTGGAGTTTAAAAGGGCCACTGTCAGTTGCTCAGTGGTGAGAGCCTTCTGGATGCTGTCGAGATTGATTCCCTTGTAGGTGGGATAGGCCTGGGCTTGTAGTTGCTCACGTAACCTCCTGACTATTTGCTGGGTTTGGTTATGGCCGGCCTGGTCCTGGACCCCTCCTCCGTCGGAGAGTCCTATCTGGGCCAGATATGTCCAGCAGACCTTCCCCATCTTGGGGTAAGTGTCGCAAGGGTGACTGTACCTTTCAGTGAGGTCAGACATCCAGAAGGTTCTTCCTGGGGTGTGGACAGATGTGCAAGTATATGGGGACTTTCCTGCGTAGCATTTACCAGGCATATAGGTGAATGACTGGAAGTACCTTGTGTGTCCGCTGCCACACATGCATTCATGTTCTGTCGCTTGGGTCAGGGGGCTCAGGAGAACCAGAGGGAGGAGCCCGTACCAAGCGAACTTTGGTAGGGCCTACCATCTGAGAGGTCCAGTCATTACCTGTAGGCGCCCGTTCGAGGTTGTTGATGTGTACCCACGCCTGGTGCCCCAGCAGTTTTGCCGCGGTTGGGGTGGTAAGGATGATGGCATGAGGCCCTGTCCATCGCGTCTGCAAGGAGCCTGGGTGCAGATTTCTGAGAAGGACCTGGTCCCCTGGGAATAGCCCCTGAAGGGGGGCTTCCTTATGGTCATGGTCGTTCAGGGCAGGGATGACAGCATCAGCATGGGCCCTCAGGAGAGCCCGCAGGAGGGTAAGGTAAGGCAGGTAGGACAGGAGAGGTGGGGGAACGGCTGGGAGGTTATGGCTTATAAGGAAGGGTCGGCCGTATAGCAGCTCAAATGGGCTCAACCCCGAGGGTCCGTGAGGGGTTGCCCTAAGCCTGGTGAGGGCCAGGGGCAAGAGTGTGGGCCACGAAAGACGGGTTTCCAAGGTCAGTTTGGTGAGCTTTGCCTTGAGGAACCCATCAGCTTTTTCTACCTTACCCGACGATTGAGGGTGGTAGGGGATGTGGAGTTTCCAGGTGATGTTGAGACTCTCTGCCACCTGTTGGGTTATACTGGAGATGAAAGCAGGTCCGTTGTCTGACTGCAGAGTTCGGGGTAGTCCAAATCTTGGAATGATGTGCTCAATGAGAATTGTGGCCACTGTATCCGCTGTCTCTCGGGCTGTGGGATATGCCTTGATCCAGCCTGTGAATGTATTGACCAGAGTTAACAGGTATCGGAAGGTTTTGTGGCGGAGCATGTGAGTGAAGTCCAGTTGCCAGTCTTCTCCTGGCTGATGGCCACGGAGTTGATGGTTGGGCCCTGGTCTGCAGATTCCGCCCTGTGCATTTACGGCCGAACAGGTTTTACAGGCTCTGTGAACTGTCTCAATTACCCAAGATAGGGAAGGGTGGTGAAAAAGAGGTTGCAGGAACTGGTGGAGGGCCTTTGGGCCAATGTGGAGAGACTGGTGAATGTCTGTGATTAGGGTGTGAGCCATGTTTTCCGGCAGGGCAATTTTATTCTGGATGTAGGTCCATCCCTTGTCTCCGGGTTTTCCCCCTAGGCCTTGGAGGGTTCCTCCTTTTCAGAGTAAGAAGGCCGGTGGGGGGTGTTGAGGAGGAGGATCGGAGCCAAAGAGGTGTTCAGGGCCGTTTGCCTGGCCACTAAGTCCACTCTGTTATTGCCTTGGGAGACCGGGTCCTTGGAGGTCTGGTGGCCGCGGCAGTGGACTACTGCTACCTCGGTGGGCAAGCTAAGGGCCTTGAGTAATTTGGCAATGAGAGGCCCGTTAACTATAGGAGTGCCCTTGGTGGTCAGGAACCCCCACTCCTGCCAAAGGACAGAGTGGGTGTGAGTTATGAGATAGGCGTACTTGGAGTCCGTGTATATAGTGACTCACTGTCCCTTAGACAGGTGTAGCGCCTGGGTGAGAGCTATAAGCTCAGCCTTCTGGGAGATGGTCCCGATAGGAAGGGGAGCTGTTTCTATTACTGCCTCTGAAGTGACTACAGCATAGGCGGCGCGTCTTTGGCCGTCGGAGGCCAGGAGGGAGCTGCCGTCCACGAAGAGCACGCGGTCAGGGTTAGGCAACGGCTGATCAGAGAGCCCTGGGAGTGAGGTCCTCCAGGAGTTGCGGGCAGGAATGAGTGGGTTCAGGGCTGAGCGAGGGTGCAGGCAACAAAGTAGCAGAGTTTAAGCGAGGGGAGGCAGAGAAGGAAATTTGCGGATTTTCAACGAATAGCAGATGGTACAGTTGCAGGCGGGAGGGGGTTAATTGGGCCAGGGATCAGTGGCTGAGGAGATCCATGAGTCAGTGGGGAGAGCAGACTACGAGGGGCTGTCCCAGAGTAAGTTTAAGGGCCTCCTTGGTCAGAGAGGCGGCGGCCGCCAGTGCTCGGAGGCAGGGCTGCCATCCTCAGGTGGTGGTGTCTAACTGTTTAGATAGGTAGGCCACGGCCCTGTATGTGGGCCCCGCTGGTTGGGCTAGGAGGCCAGTGGCTGAGCCGGAGTGCTCATCAGTGAACAGGTGGAAGGGTTTAGAGTGGTCAGGTAGCGCCAGGACTGGTCCGGCGGTGAGGTAGTCCTGCAGCTTGGAGAACAAGTGCCGGACTGAAGTGGGGTCAGTGAGAGGACCCTGGGGGGTCTCCTTGGCCACTTGGTATAAAGGTCGGGCCAGGATCGAGAAATTTGGAATCCAGTGTCTGAAAAAGCCTACAAGCCCAAAAAAGGAAAGAATTTCCTCCGTGGTTTGAGGAGGCTGGAGTTCCCGGAGGAGGTGGATGCGGTCCCCGGTAAGGGACTTAGAGGTGGGAGTCAGGAAGATACCCAGGTACGTGACTGAGGGGGTGCACAGTTGGGCCTTTGAAGGGGTGACCCGGTACCCTTTGCCCCCCAGGAAATTGAGTAGGGTAGAGGTGTCTTCCTGGGATAAGGAGAGAGAGGGGCTGCAGAGGAGGAGATCGTCCACATATTGTAGCAGGGTACTGGCCTTAAGGGCGCACTGCTGCAGGTCAGTGGCCAACGCCTGACCAAAAATATGGGGACTGTCTCAGAATCCCTGAGGAAGGACTGTCCAGGTCAGCTGCCTGGAGACATGTGTGTCCGGGTCCTCCCAGGTAAAGGCAAATAGGAAGTAGGAGTCAGGGTGCAGGGGGATAGTAAAGAAGGCATCCTTTAAGTCTAATACAGTAAAGTGAGAAGTGTTAGACGGGACATGAGACAATAGGGTATACGGGTTGGGGACGACCAGATGAAGCAGGACTACAGCCTCATTAATGAGCCGCAGGTCCTGCACCAGTCGGTAGGCCCCCGAGGGTTTACGGACTGGCAGGATAGGGGTGTTACAGGGGGAGCTGATGGGGATCAGGAGCCCCTGCCGTCTCAGCCGGTCTATGATAGGCTTGAGACCCTGACAGTGAGTCAGGGAAATGGGAAACGGTGCTTGGAAGGGGAACTTGGAGTTATCTTTTAGCTGTATTTAACACGGGTATGATGGGATGCAATGATGGGTTTAGAGGTGTCCCAGACCTGGGGATCCACTGCAGGAAGGTTATCTGGGGCGGGGGTCAGATGGGCAGGAAGGAGGGGTAAGACGAGGCATTCTGAGGTCGAGGGGGAGGGAGAGAGACGAATGGTGGCCTGCAGTTTTTGGAGGATATCCCTTCCCAGTAGGGGGACTGGACAAGAGGGAATTACGAGGAACGAGTGGGAGAAGGGGAAGCCATCCAGGCTTCAAGTAAGGGGAAGGGTCACCCTGGGAGAGGAGGAGGTCCCATCTATCCCCGTGACAGTGACCAGTGAGGTTAGCATAGGTCCCGAGTAGGATGGCAGAACTGAGTAGGTAGCCCCCGTGTCCAGCAGAAAGGAGATGGACTTACCCGCTACCTGGAGCGTGACCCTGGGCTCGGCCTGGGTGAGAGGGGTGTCCGAGTCTGGGCTCTGTCAGTCGTCCTCCAACCCAAGTAGCTGGAAGGCTGGACTTACCGTCTCGGGGTTGCCCCCGCGTAGAGGCGCTAAGGATCCCCAGAGGTTAGGGCAGTCCGATTTCCAATGCCCCATCATGTGGCATTGAGGACACGGTCGGGTGGGCGCCTTTGGGTTGGGACATTGACGAGCCCAGTGTCCCTCAGCTCCGCATTTGAAGCATGCCCCCGGTGGGGTACGGTTGGCTGCCCCCCTCTGCTGGCTCCTGGAGCTGGCCAGCCGCAGGGCCGCTACCAAGGCCTGGGTCTGTAGCTGAACCTTCTGCTGGAGCCTGGCCTGCTGTTTAAGCTCAGCCGCCTCCTCTCAGGAAGTAAAGACCTTAAATGCCATTTCACCAGGTCGGAAATGGGGGTCTGGGGGCCCTCCTTGGCCTTTTTAAATTTTTTTCGAATATCTGGTGCTGACTGGGAGATAAAGTGAGTGGCTAGGACCGTGGCCCCCGCCGGAGAGGCCGGATCTAGACGGGTGAATTGGGTCAAGGCCTCGGTTAGCCGGTTAAGGAATACAGCCGGGTTCTCGTCAGGGGTCTGAATGATTTCCCTGATCTTACCATAATTTACAGCTTTATTGGAGGCCGCCCTCATCCCGGCGATGAGGCACTGGACCATGAGGTCGCGGTGTCGGCGGCCATCTTGTCGGTTCTGATAGTCCAGCCTGGTTCTACAGCTGGCACTGCCTGAGCGACGGCCGACATGGTGGCGTCGGTAAGATGAACCTGGTCGGCATGCTCTCGGGCGGCAGCCTGGATACGTTCCCTCTCCTCAGTGGTGAGGGTGGTGGTCTGGACAACATGTAAGTGTGCCAGGTAAGGTCGTAGGCCTGGGCCAAATATTGGAATTCTTTGATGAAATTATCTGGGTTGGCTGAAAAAGAGCCCAGGCGCTTTTCGATTTGGGAGAGGTCCTGCAGGGAGAAGGGCGCATGGACTCGGACTACCCCTTCGGCCCCGGCGACCTCCCTCAGGGGACAAACCAGGTCGGGAGAAGGATTCCGGGACCGGGTACGAACGGAGATGGGAGGGAAGAGAGAGTCGGGGGGTGGGGGTGGCGGGGCTCAATGGCGGTACCGGCGTGAGAACTGGGGCCGTTGGAGTAGCCGGAGCTGGGGACGGCTCTGGGGTCTGCGGGGGATTAGGGGATACAGGCGGCTGAGGAACGGGATGGTAAGGGGGGGTGGAGGTACGAGGGGGGTCCTTACAGGGGGCCCCCGAGAGGTCCTCAGGAGGTTCAGAGAGAGGAGAGAGAGAGGGTGGATCAGGGTCCTTGGGAGCAGTAGGCAGAAGGGTTGGAGGGGGAGAGCGGGCGAGGAGCACCTGAGAGGTGGAGCAGCGGGAGCATAGTGAAGGCTGAGAGCGTAAGGCCCAGAAAGCCTGGACATAGGGGACCTCGGACCATTTGCCTTGGCGTCTACAGAGGTTGTCAAGATCCATGAGCACCTGATAATCGAAGGTGCCTTCAGGGGCCATTGTGATTGGTTGTCCAATTGATATTGGGGCCAAGCGACAGTACAGTAATGTATGCGGCGTCGCCTTCGTAGGTCCTGATCCAATTTTAGGGCTCGAAGATTGGCCAGGAGACAGCCCAGGGGCGTTTTTACCGTCGAATTTGGACTGAGAGGTTCCCATGGCCCCTTTGCCTATCAACCCAGGGCACGGAGAAAGGCGTCCCTTTGTCCGTGTGCTGAATGGTGGTTCGGAGGGGAGGGTAGTTGCCGCGGAATGGGGACGTCTCCCAATTCCTCGGAACTACGGGGGCCACCAGGTGGCCGGAAGGGGGGGGCTCGCCCTGACGCAGCCACGATCAGGACAGGGCGTCCCAGAGGAGGATCGGGGACCAGGGAACACTCACCACAGCAAGTTCCGAGAGATGTTTGGAGAGGGAGAGAGGGGTCCCAGTCCGCTTGAGAGGAGTAGAGAGCCTCCGTGCCGAAACAGGGGCTCGATCTCCTCCCGGGTTTCGGCACCAAATGTTAGGTTTTTCTCGTCGCCAATGAAATCAAGACCGCAAGGCAAGCATGGTTCAAGGGATGAACTTTATTGCAAGCACCCTCGGGCGAGGTTCCATGACTCAGGAAAGAGCGGTGAGTCGGGGAAGTCGTGCCCAGGGCAAGGCAGCAAGGGTTTTTATTGGGTACTGCTGGGGGGTGAGGAAAGTCGGTAGGACGGGTTTCGGTTTCCTGCCTAGGTTTTGGTTAAAATCTTGACGGGAGAGTCGGCCATCTTGGGTGTCTGGGCCCCTTTTTCTCGGCCAGCCCAACAGTATATTTTGTTTCCCTTCATTCTCTTTTCACTCCCACATTACCTCCCTTCTATAAAAGTGGACTCTATAATATATATATATATATATATAATCACATATAATATCTATATATCTATATATCTATATATATATATCCAGTATTCTAAAAAGGATTTGAGCAATCTCATATGTACTTAAATTAACCGAACCTGCCTCGCCCCCCCGACCACACCACATACAGGTACAAAAAATTATTGTGTAGAATCAGGAATCTGCAAAAAAATAAATAAATAACCAGGTCACAGCAAAGAAGCTGGCCTTCTTCTGCCCCTCCCCCACTGCTGTGGGTTTGCAGAGAAGGGTTTGCACTCCCTAGTGCTAAGAAGCCTGAGAGTATGTTAGGCTCCATGGGAATAAACAAAGAACAGCATTTGCTTATTAAGATCTGGACATGTAAGCCTCAGAAATTTTATCTTGGCCTGATTTGGTCAATTAATAAAACTATTTTAGTTCACTCTTTTTCTTTGTCTAGCTCAGACTATCCACAAGCTAAGCCCACCCAGGGTGGTATTTCAAGAGAACCTAATCCCCCAATTTTCATCTCAGTAGGAGGCCTTCAGAATTTCATTATAGGAGTCCAGAATCAAACAGCACCTAAGAATTAGCTCTTTCAGTTTTCATAAAAACAAATTCCTGGAACACAGGCAAGAACCAGACCTACTCAGCCTGGCATCTACTCCTTCTCACAAAGCTAGATGACCCACCAATAACCCTCCAAGTGGCTCCCTGAGCAGGTGGAGCAAGTCCTTTCTCTCAGGACAGACCTGGCTCCCTCTGCTCCTACCTTTGTAGGGGAGGCCCCAGTCTGTCCTTGTGTTTAAAAAAAAAAAAAAAAAAAAGGTCAGGAATTATAAAATGATACAGCTGGAAAATTCCATAGATGAAAAGACAAACACAAAGTCTAATTCTATATTATTGTGCTTTTGAAGAGTGAAAGAAAAATCAAATGCAATGATGATGGCAAGAAAAACACCAGGTCCCATCAGACTCCTGGAGAAGTGCCATTTATTGAGCAGAGACATGCATATGAAGATAAAAAACGAGAGAAGCGAAGAACTTCATAAGGAAAGGGATATGGAGGGTCCAGAGGGGAAGATCTTGGAGGGAGAGGAAGTTGAAATCAGCAAGACGGGGAGGCCACAGAAAAGGAGATTTGGGGAAGAAGAACATGGTTGGCATCTGGACAGAAAAAATAGACAAAGAATAAATAGGAAAAGTGGATTTTATGCAGTTTACACATATATTTGTGATGTTAGTATGTTTGTAAGAGAAACCAATGAACCTGCGAGCTGCTGATGGGTGTATAGAGGCTGTGCTGGGGCATCTGGTCACATTGGGCTATAGATCGCTTTTTTATTGAGCGTTTTAAAAAGGTCAAAGTGGATCAACTTCTCTCTCTAAATTCGGTGTCTTGGACTTCTGTAAGCACAAGAAGCCCATTTAATGAACATTCTTTTCTATTTTGAGAGCAGGTTTTGTTCTTTGGGTGCAATGGGAGGTGGGACATAGGGGATATGAGAAGAGAGAGTTGTGTTTCTCCTTCAAGTAGCTTTCCTATGATGATTTAAGTTTGATTCAACTGTACTTTCATAGTTTAACTATACACACATATAACTAATCTGTACAGCTAAATCCATAATTTGTGCCAAGCATTTTCAGATTGTTATAAAATGAGAACTTTATATAAGAGAGCTCAAGTTAAGAGGTTTCGAAACTTATCCAAAATTCATGACCAAAATTTGGACACATGTTTTTGACTCCTAGATTGGAATTCTTTCCAGCACACCTGTATGTTTCTCAAAGTGTGGACCACAGACAGCTACATCAGCGTCACCAGGGAGCCTACTAGAAAGGCAGAACCTCAAGTCCTACCCCAGACGTCCAGAATCAGAACCTGCATTTGAACAAGATCCCCAGGTGAGTCATATGCACACTTCAGTGTGAAAAGCTGGCATTTCACCTATCACTTACTCCAACTAGAGGGCATTTATTTCTAGCCATAGCATTCTCTGGATATAAAATAGCTGGGAAAAGTTCTGTATGAAATTTGAAAAATTTATGTCGTTAAGACACCATATGGGATTAAAAGTAAGCTGCAAAGCAGTGTGTATAGAATAATTCCATTTTAAAATAAATTTTATATAAATAGGCATGTATATCCACACAGAAAATAAAGACTAGAAGGATTTAGATGAAAATGTTCTCTCTGGTGATGAGATTATGGACAATTTTGCCTTTTACTCTTTGAGTTTCCTTGTAGAAACACCTATTAATTTTTAAACGTTAAGTTTTTTTGGTAATTCTCACTGAATCTGGCCAGCCAAGGGGGTACGGAAAGTAATGCACAAGAAAACCATGAATTGGCATAGAAGAGAATAGAACGTCACTATGGAAGTTTTCTGGGGTAACAACAAAGCACAGAGGGCTCACCATCATCCTAGCACATCAGGCTCTCCACTCCCTGTGGGGAAGGGGCTCCTTCTTACAGTCCCCAGGGGGCAGCCCTGTGTAGGTCTACAAGCACCAGCTTTTCTGCCCAGTGGTGGGAATAATCAGGCGTCATGTTAGCCATAACTCATCCACACAGAGGGTCTGAAAGATTCTGGGCACTTTAACACCACCACCACCACCAATACCAACCACAAATACTATAGACAGAGAGAGGTAATATTTTATAAATAGAGGCAAAATCCCCAAATAAACAGAAAAGAAACAGAATACGAATCACCCACAATGTTCAGCCATAGCACCAAAGAATTTCTAGATTCGGATATCTTGTGATCGTGGAAAGGGGGGAAGGTGGGAAGCATAAACATCAAAGACACCAGACAAAGTTCAGATCCTTAAGCAAAGTGCTAGCTCCACTTGTTACTAGCTGTTCAGGTTTGGGCCAGTGACTTAACTGCTCTGTTGCTCTGTTTCATCCCACTGTCAGCTTCCCAGTCCTTGCCTTTGTGGACTTAATGACTGCTTTGAAAGCCATGGACTGTACAAATGCACAAGTTTCTCCGCTGGGCTAGTCCAGGGAAAAATACTTCAGTGTCTCTTCTCTACTCTCAATTCTCTACTACAACACGATTTTGCTTCTGACACCAGACGTGTGAATTTTCAAATATCAAGCCATTCTGTAACACCCACTAGATGTCCCACGATTTGATTGAGTTCTGATACTATCCACCTAGAGATAGTGTCAGATCCCACCGGTTAAGGGCCCAGTCCAGCAAGGCAGCCCTCCCCACCCTCCAATGCTGTCTGCAAGTCCTGGGCTTGTCACTTCTGCTTCTGACTGATCTGCTGTAAATTGGAGTTTCCACCCATTTGCTAGAGAGGCTCACAGAACTCAGGAAAGCATTTACTTACTAGATCACCAATTTAGTATAAAAGGATATAACTCAGGAATTATAATCGTGTAAGTATAATAGGAGATAATTCTAGCAGCCAGATGGAAGAACTGCATAGGGCCGGGTCTGTGGAAGAGGTATGGGGCTTCCACACCCGCTCTGGGCAAGCCACTCTTCAGTACCTCCAAGTGTCCCTCTACTCGGAAGCTCACCCAATCTTGCTGCTCAGGAGTTTTTCTGGAACATTAATCTCCTTTAATCTCCCTCTAATTTACTTACTCTTTCTGAGCCTGTATAGGGACCTCACCCTGAGTCACTTCATTGACATAAACTCAGGAGGGATTGAAAGGCTTGTTGTGAATCACAGAAGATACTCCTATCACTTTGGAAATTACAAGGGTTTGAAGAGCTTTGTGCCAGGAAACCAGGACAAAAACCAAATGTATTTTTTGTTTTACCACAGCTGGTTATCTAACGTTTGACCCTGTAGATCCAATCGAGGTCCTTCTCTGAGCTAGACTGTGCCTTGACATGCTTATGTCTGTCTCCCTCTCTCTTGCTGTTCTCTTTTGCTGTTCTTTCTATCTTTGGTTGTTACAAGCTGTTCAGTTGGCCCTCAGTTCTTCTTCAGGAGGAATTGTCCTATAAATGGGTGTAATTTGGTGTGTTCTGTGGAGGAGGTGAGTGTAGGGTCTTCCTACATCACCAACTTGGACAAGAATCCCCAAGATGCTGCTGTCTTTGGATTGTATTCTCCAGACCCTCTTGCCCATGAGCTTCTGTTGGGGTTGGCAGGTGGGGCAACAACAATAAACTAGAGAACAGGAGGAGACAGAGGTAGAGGTGAGGGTATTCACTCCCTCACTCCTGCTTCTTTCTTAACAGATACCTATGTTACCAAAAAGAAGCCTCAGAAGTGTATGTGCCGCCATCTTGATTGTGCAAACTGAAGGCTGGAAGACATTCTTGAGATTTCGCAGGGATCTTGTCTAATTATTAAGGACTAGATCTGCTGATTCACCTTATTGCCAAACACTGAGCTTATGAACCTCAGACTTTTACAATAGACAGCAATTTGGGGGTATGATTCAGCAGCCTAGTAACTCTCAGATAGTGAGTGACAGTCCCCTAGTATTCAAGGAACTGTGGAAGAAAACACCAAATGTGTGTGCTTGACTGTGGTGTTCTCTGCAGATGGAATGAATCATGCGTCGCATACAAAAACTGCCTGTTATTTTCCAAGTATATATAGATAGAATCACAACAAAATACAAAGCCTTATAAAGGCATGACTGAATCCACAAGGGCTTGTATATCATTACATACTTTCTCAATATAATTAAAAGTACAGGCACTGTCATGGAGGACCATTCTTTTAATATCAAGATTTTGGAAAGAACTCGTCTTGGCTCATTTTCAATGTGTTCACTCTTCTTTTTTTAAATATGTGTCAGACTGAGGGTTTTTTTTTCCCTCCTGTTTATTGCCTGAATTCACTCTTTTTATTGTTTTTGTTTATCATTTTGAGTAAATTTTTCTCTTTGATTCATTCAACAAAATGATTTGAATGCATATAAATTCAGTATTGAAATAAACATTTGGATTCCTTCAATAAGTGATAGGACAAACTCCATCTCATGGACCTTACGTTCTAATGAGGAAGGTATTCATTACACAAATTATTATCCAAATATTTGTTTAAATTGCATTTGCGACGAATGCTATGGACGAAAGTCATAGGGTTAGAGTAGGGATAATACCAAGGGACATGGTCCAGTCTAAAGTGTCAGGAAAATCCTCCCCAAAGAAGAGAGATTTAAGTTGGGGCTTGTTACTGTTCTTGAAGACAACAACCTTACCACACTTTGCTCTGGAGTAAGTCAGTGAACACCCCTCAGGACTTTGCCACCAAGTCTATCTTATATCTGGCATGACAGAAATTTTGCAGACTCTGCCCAATGTCTTGTACTTAGGCAGGAAAGAACTATAAAATGAACACTTTAAAATGTTCAATATATTACTTTGCATTCTCGTTATAAATGAGCGTTCTCCTTCTTGCCTTGCATATATTTTTGAAGATGTTCATTTTAAGGCTCCTCATGCTAGATTGTAAAGGAGGGCAGTTGAGTGTTCTTACTATGATTTGCAAGCATTCTTCTTTACTATTGGAAAATTAACCTGGAGTGGATGGTACGAATCTATTTGTTTAATTTATCTTAAAAAATATTTTGTGTTCTATTGAAGTGTATTCGTCTTTGCTTATTGGAGCAGTTTCTTCTGATTTTAAGTGTATGTGCATCATGTTGATTCAGAATTCAGTTCTAGCACGTGCTACATACAATAGACATTGTGATTCTATCAGGTCATCACAGACCAGGAGCCAGGGAGCTCTTATTCTATTAAATACAAAGTTATCAAGGCTATGAGATTTGATCTTAACCATGCTTTGTACTGGATTTGGAACAATTCTTGAAATCCTCTAATGTTACGGGAAAAGAACACTTTATGCATATTGAATAAAATAAATCAATATTAGCAAGGAGTTTGACAATACCATAATGAGCTTGAGTGAATGTAATCTCAGAAAGAGTAAGGAATTGATGAAATAAGACTCAGCGAGAGCAAAACCTAGCAGTTATTGAAATGGGGTTTTATATATATATATATATATATTTTTTTTTTTTTTAGTTTTTTTTTAAGGTGTTTTTTTTTTAAGTAATTTCTACAACCCACGTGGGGCTTGAACTCACAACCCTGAGATCAAGAGTCGCACGCTTCTCCAACTAAACTAGACTGGTGCCCCAAGATAGGGTTTTTTTGTAAAGCAAAGCATGAAGATAGACTGTCTGGGGTGAGAGACTGAAGGAGACCTGTGAAGGGGAAAAAAACCTCTTCCCTCCTTCAGGGTCTTCTGGTTGGACTAACAATTAAATTTACATGAGACAGATTGACAGGAGAAAAAACCCAAAGTTTTATTGTGTGTGCACAGAAGCCCAATAATGACACTGAGACCTAAAGAAATGCCCAAGGCAGGCGGTTTTTATATTTTTTAGACAAGGAGACAATAAATTTGTGGTGAGTGGACAGGACAAAGAAAATTTAACTTTGGGATCTTCAGTTAGTAAGGAATTCTAAACAGATATTGGGCTGGGGTAGTAAATTAGTCAAAGTAACAAAGTTTGTTTTTTGTTTTTTGGGTTTGGGGATTTTTTAGGGAGAGAAGGATGGGGGGAGAGGGAGAGAGAATCTTAAGCAGACTCAAGGCCCAGCATGTAGACCAAGGCGGGGCCCCATCTCAAGACACTGAGATCATGACCTGAGCTGAAATCAAGAGTCGGACCCTTAACCAACTACGCCACCCAGGTGCCCCACAAAGGTTGTTTATACAGATTTTTCTGCTCTTGATTTCCCATCTCTGGTGATAAGGATGCCTCTTTACCTCCTAGTATAAGGTGAGCACCATTCATGTGGGAGACTTTTTTCTGCTTTCTGGGGAACAGAAGGGGGTCTGAGTGTTTTTCTTGCACAGGCTGTCTTGTATGCAACTTTGATTTAAAATAATATCTCCCCCCCAAAAAATAAAAATAACATCCAAAGTGGTCCATCTTAGGCCCACCTGCCCTTAGCCCTTATTCCTGTTTGATTCTCAGCAGGAATAGTTTTCAGCTACCTGCCATGCTGATGTAGGGCTTCTGGTACCAATTCCAGTGTGGGGATGGGGTTTCCAGACACAAGCTGGGTGTCCTAACTATTCAGCTCAATTCTGACACCATCAGGAGATAGTGGCTATTCGGCTAAGGGATCGGTCCTACAGAGGTGCCCTCGCACACATACTCGATATGCCAGTTGCAAGCCCCAGGCTGACAACTCTGTTTCTGGCCGACTGGCTATAAGTCAGAGGTCCCACACCCTGTCCTCAGGTCTGGTTACTTTGCTATAGCAGTTCACAGAATTCAAAAACCCCACCTACCCCCTAGATTACTAGTTTATTGTAAAAGGATATTAACTTAGGAGCAGGCAGGTGGAAGAGAGGCGGAGTGATGTGCGGGGAGAGAGTGTGGAGCTGCCATGTTCTCTGGAGTGTGGCCAGCTCGGGCTATGCCACTCTTCATGGATTTCCACATGTTTACCAACCCAGAAACTCTCCACACCCTGTCCTTTTGGGTTTTTATGGAGGCTTCATTCCATAGGTACAATTGATGAAATCACTTGCTGTTGGCAGTTGGGCTCCATCTCCAGCCCCTCCCCCCACCCAGAGGTCAGAGAGTAGGACTGAAAGTTCCAACTCTAATCAGAAGCAGGGCTCCACCAGCAACCAGCCCCCATTCTTAGGCTCTTTCCAAGAGTTGCCTCATTAACATAACAAAAAATGCATTGATCCTCTCAGCACTTAGGAAATTCCAAGGGTGTGGGGAGCTGTGAGCCAGGAAGGATGATGGACGAAGACCAAATATATATTTTTCTTACAAATCACAACATCCCAGCTGGGAAGGATTTTAGAGAACTATTTGGTCAAAGGTTTTCAGGACTAATCATTTTTATCTCACCCTTAATCCTGAGGAACACAGTGTCTCTGCTCTTTCAGAGTGCCCAAGGCCCTTCTTTTAACTTCTTAAATCACACCATGCATAATACCATAATAACCCGTGCATTTCCATGCCAAGCAATGAAGCCTCAGCTTCTTCACTTATGCAAGTAGGAGAATACTAATACTTCGTAGGATTCCTGGGAGGTTGAAGGGAGGTGGTGCAGGTAGCAGATGACCACGGTGGCAGGTGCATGGCAAAGATGAAATCCTACAGACCTGACCGTCCTCAACCACATCGCTCTGAAGGCAGTTAGAGAAGGGGCCGGGTACTCGTGACTCTATTCTTAGCGCCTACTACAGTGTCAGGCATATGAGAGGTGCCCAAAAGCTATGAAATGAGTAAAAATATTATCAAAAATCTAGAATGCCCAGGGTCTAGAATTCAGAATGATGAGAGGTCTATTTGAGGGTTTTGTTTTGTTTTTTGTTTTTTACCACTCACATAAAAAATCCAGTTAGAGAAACTAACGTTCACTTTACAAGGATATGGAGGAAAGTTCAAAATTCTTGGTTTTATCCTAAACAACAACAGAAAGAATGTGTTTCTAATTAGGGGAAAAAAATACCTTGACCACCGGCTTCCAAACACGGACTTCCTGAAAGAAAGTGGAAACATGCAAATCTAAATAGGAATCTGCAGCTTCTCCAAGAAGGCACCATATCAAGGAACACTCCAGAAGGGAGTAGTTTGCATCCACCAATGAAACTAGCTTCCCTCTGCAAACCCCCTTTTATAGGCAGAATTCCTTTATCCATTTCCTTGGGGTTTTACTTCACTTTGTGGGCTGCTTGCAAATTTCTGGTTTGAGAGAGCAGTGGGGAGGCAGGGGGCAGAATGCAGGAAGAGTTCCTCCAAATGTCAGGCTGGGTAGTGCCAGGACAGCTGGGCCTGAAACCCTGCACCCAGGAGGGGCACTGGTGTGGCCTGGAAGGAGGTGAGCTCAGCCTCATCTGGTTTCTCTTACTGCTCACTGCAAAGGGACTGAGTTATTGCATTCTTTCTCGATGTCTTACATAAAATCAGATTATTAAGTGCAGAGACAGTGGACTGTTCTCTGTCCTCCTGGCTAGCATTTTACATCACCATAGCAACGTCAATAAACAGAGAAGTAAATTAACCTCTGAAGAAGAAGTCTGCTGGCTTTATACTGTCCAAATTGCTCTGACTTTCTTTGCTCAAACACACACACACACACACACACACACACACACACACACACACAGTTGTCGTTGTGATTGCAATCTCTGTGCATTATTTGACCCAACAACGACAAGGCCTAAGAGCACAGCTTGGTTTTTGTCACCCTTCTCTTTAAAAACCGGTCAGTCGCTTCCCATTGCCTACAGTATGAAGTCTGATTTCCTTGCCTGGTGTTCAGAGTTCTTCATCTTTTTCAAAGATCTCCACCATTATTTGTCAGTAGCCCCTTCAGCCATTGATAAAGAAAGAGGTCTCATTTCTTTATCAGACTTTTTCTTGCCTCTCCTTCGTATTTCTGTCTGTGTTTCCAGCTGTCATCTGAGCACAACCAAGGCAAACTTTAAGTCCACCCCCAACACGGAATCCCAGACTTCCCCTCCTCCCGTTTCTCTTGCCACCAGCAGGGGCTAAACTATCCCCAAGACCATCCTGGATGACCCAACAAGGGTCTCTGAAATGGGCGGAGTGCTGCTACTCCTGGGCTGTGTGGTCTGTTTTCGATATGGCCGTCTGAATGATCTTTTAGAAATAGAAATCAAATTAGTGCATCTTCCAGCTTAAAATTCTCCTGTGATTTTTCTAGCACAAAGATGTCCTCCAAAGGCCTCACGCTGCCTGCTGGGTCCTGTGTGATTGGGGCGGACCCATCCATCTGACTCCATTTCATCCCCTTCTATACCTTGGCTCTTACTCTCTTCAATCACTGACATTTCCATTCCTAAACATGCTGAGCTCTTCCCTGTTTCTGGCCTTCAGATTTTCTCCTGTTCTGGAGTAGTTACCTCTGATTGTTTTGGGGCTGACGCCTTCCCAGCGTCACTTAGGTCTCAGCTTAAATGTTTTCTCTGTAGAGAATTTCTTGACCACCCCTGTCTGTGGTTATTCCATCCTATCTCAACACTCTATCCTACGGTCCTGTTTTGTTTTTTTGATTGCGTGTAACACTCTCTGACAGTATCTCTCTTATTTAATGGATAAATTAATCAAAAACTCACCGTCTGTGTCTCTCTGTTAGGGTACAAGTTGGGGAGGGACTATTTCTGTTTGCTTGCCACAGAATCCCTAGCACCTCGTAAAATGCCTGCCACACAAAAGGCCATCAATCAATATATTTTGAATGAATAAATGAACATCATTTTTCAGGATCCATTTATATGTAACCTTTCTCATGAAGCCTTTATTACCCATTACTAGAAACTTCCTCTCCCTCCTATACACATCTCCTACACAGTTCTGATCATTTCCTTTCTTTTAGATGAGTGATTTGCATAGCTGCTGTAGCTATTAAACCACTACCTTCTTAAGGATCATCTGGTTCATTTTCCTAACTTCCCAAACATAGCCTTCTGTATCTGAGGTGCTCGGTAAAAAAATGTGTCTTGCTTCTTACCCTGCAGACATAGGCCTGGGCCTACAGCGGGCCTTCTGGTAGATGTTGAGGCAGACATTGTTTATTTCTTGGTTACTAATTATAGCAGACACTTCTGGTGGCTCACATCCCATTCCTGGCCCACATGCGATGTGTGAGCTGTTGAGCACAGGTCTTTGCAAGCTGAGTCATGCTAGCCAATGTCTCCCGGTGGGAACCACACATAAGATCTTCTTCAAAGTTCCACAGGCCACGCCACCCACATATCACTTAAGAGCCTTTGAAGCTGCCAGAGTACTGTGTCCCGTCTACCTAGAGGTAATCCTCAGACGGGGGAGACAGAAACTAGGAGTAAGTGTCTCGTTTTCCTGTTTTTCAGAGGGGTCGTCTTGGGAAACATTCCAGGTCATTTTCAGATGTCCTGATGGAACTGAACTGTTGTCAATAATGGCAGTGACCTCCACAATAGACCTTTTTACTAGGTTTTTATCCTTTTCTGTGTCATTTGCCGCTTTCCCTCATTCCTGCTTCCTGACATCACCTTCTAAATAAGTTGTCAATAAGTTCTTATCACAGGCTCTGCTTCAGAGGAACACAAAATAAAACATTAACTTTTCCTTCAAGAACTTGCTTTGCTTTCAACAAATGGCGTTAGTAAAACTGGATATCCACGTGCAAAAAAATGAAGTTAGACCCTTACTGTGCACCATATACAAAAATCAGTTCGAAATGGATCAAAGACCTAATCATAGGAGCTACAACTACAAAACCCTTGAAGAAAACACAGGGAGGATTTTCATGACATTGTATCTGGCAATGATTTCTCGAATGTGACACCAAAAGCACCAGAAATGAAAGAAAAAGAGATAAATTAAACTATATTATAATTTAAAACATTTTTATTATCTTTTAAGGATTTTATTCATTGGGCACCTGGGTGACTCAGTCAGTTTAATGTCTGCCTTTGGCTCAGGTATGATCTCAGGGTCCTGGGATCAAGCCCTGTGGCAGGCTCTCTGCTCAGCAGGGAGTCTGCTTCCCCCTCTTCCTCTGCCGCTCCCCCTGCTCATGTTTGCTCACTAAATCTAAAAGATTTTATTCATTTATTTGAGAGAGAGAACATGAGCAGGGGGAGGATAAGGGGTAAAATCATCTATTGATGGACAGTTGGCCTGCTTCCATAATTTGGCTACTGTGAATAATGCTGCAGTAAACATGGGGGTGCATATGTCTTTTTGAATTAGTGTTTTCATATTCTTTGGGTAAATACCAATAATGGAATTATGGGATCATATGGCAATTCTATGTTTAATTTCAAAATTTAAAGCTTCTATGCATAAGGACTCTATCAGCAGATTAAAAAAAACAACCTATTGACTGGGAGAAAATATTTGCAAATCATATATCTGATAAGGTGTTAATATCCAGAATATATAAAGAATTCCTACAACTCAACAACAACAACAAACAATACAATTCAAACATGGGTAAAGGAAACAAACCAACAAAAACCAAATATAGGTAAAAGGACTTTAATAGACATTTCTCCAGAGAAAATATACAGATGGCTAATAAGTCCATGAAAACATCACTAATCATTAGGGAAATGCAAATCAAAACCATAATGAGATACTATTCCACAACTGTTAGGATGGCTATTATGGAAAAACAAAAACAAAATATAACAACTGTTAGCAAAGATGTAGAGAAATTAGAACCCTTTTGCTTTGCTGGTAGGAATATAAGATGGTACAACTTCTGTGAGAAACAGTATGGCAGTTCCTCAAAAAGTGAACATAGAATTATCATATACTCCAGCAATTCCGTTTCTGGGTATCTGCACCAAAGAATTGAAAGTAGGATCTCAGAGACATCAGCATGGCTCAGTCAGTTAAACGTCTGCCTTTGTCTCAAGTCGTGATCCTGGGGTCCTGGGATTGAGTCCCGAATTGGGCTCCCTGCTCAGTGGGGAGCATGCTTCTCCCTCCCTCCGTGCCCCTCCCCTGTTCATGCTCTTTCTCTCGCTCATTCTCTCAAATAAACAAAATCTTTAAAAAAATAAAAGTAAGTTAAAAAAAAAAAGAAAGGATCTCAAACAGATATTTGAACACCTCTATTCATAGCAGCACTATTCATAGCCAAAAGATGGAAGCAACCCAAATGTCTATTGACAGATGAGCAGATAAACAAAATGCGGTCTAGATCTACAATGGAATATTATCCAACCTTGAAAAGGAGAACAATTCTGATACATGCCATAACATGAATGGACCTTGAAGACAGTATGCTAAGTGAAAGAAGCCAGTCACAAGAGAACAAATACTCTGTGAATCCACTTGTATGGTGTACCTAGAAGGGTCAAATTCTCAGAGAAAAAGTAGAATGGTGGTTGCAGGGATTAGGGGGTGGGGAAGAGGGAATTATTGTTTGATGGGTACAGAGTGTCAGTTTTGGAAGATAAAAGAAGTTCTGAAGATGAATGGTCATGGTGGTTGGAAAACCACATCAGTGAACGTGCTAATGCTACTCAACTGTACCCTTAGAAATGGCTTAATCGGTGAAAACGTAACAAAACAAACCTTCCTTTGCTATACATCTATAGTAAGAAAGAAAGGATTCGTGGTTACCTAAGGCTGGGCGAGGTTGGGGGAAATGGGGAGTCAATGCTAATGTGTAAAATGTTGCTTGAAGGGGTTGATGAAAATGTTCTCAAATTTATTGTGGTGATGGTTGTACAACTCAGAGAAATCCTGAAAAGCTTAGAGCTATATATTTTAAATAGGTGATTTATATGGTATATGAATTATATCTCAACAGGTGGTTATATTTAAAAAAGAAAAAAGCAAAAAAGAAACTTCCTTTCCCATTTGACAATTGCTTTACTTAGGCAACTAATCAATGATCTTGACCCTGCATGACATTCCTTCTTCGATCCCCATATTCACATTCCTTCCTTTTTCTCCATCAAAAACTATCCTCTGCCCCATTTTTTCCCTCAACATTGTATCTAAAACCTAATATGGTACACAGCTATATTTTTAAAAAAGGCCTTAGGGCGCCTGGGTGGCTCATTCAGTTAAGTGTCTGACTCTTGGTATCAGCTCAGGTCTTGATCTCAGGGTCCTAAGTTCAAGCCCCGTGCTGGGTTCCAATGGAGCCTACTTAAATAATAATAATAATAATAATAATAATAATAATAATAATAATAATAATAATAGAAATGATAAAAAGTCCTAATGAGTATCTATGGATAAACACATTTGGTAAACAGCTGCTGATTGAGAAGTTCCAAAGATTGAACTGTTGTGGGAAGTCCAGGAACCTGTCAGACCAAGGAGGATAGACTTAGATGGGGTCACAGAGAGCACACTAAAAGCTGCCCATAACTCTTCTCTTTTTGCTGCCAAGGGGAATAGAAACTATCAGTCACAGGGTTAAATGTTCACTTTCCAGAAAAGAAAAAGAAAATATGGAGCAGAACTTCCCAGCAGACTGAGCCATGGGACTCAGCAACACAGCAGTGTTCTAGATTGCTTTTGGTACCCCCCCCACAACCACCACTGAAAAATCCTGGGATTCATTGTAAAGCTCAAGATTAGAAAGGGCAATCTGGGTTCTAGAGGAGCCCTGTTTTGTGTCAAAGAGAAAACCAGACACTGGTGGGAGTGGCAAAATAGATTTTCATCAAAATACCCTATTGCAGTAGGAGAGGAGTCCAGCATGAAGTGAACTCAACTTTGATTTATAGAAGAGTGACTGGTGTTTTAAAAGGAGAATGAGGGAATAGGGAGCGGGGTAAGCAGGGGCTCAGTAGAGTTGGTCCAAGGGAAATCCATCTGGTTTGTTAACCAGCCCTTAGGGAAGTTATGCCCTGCCCATCCCACAGAGGCTGGGAGACAGGGGCCCTGTCTTCAGGTGCTAGATGGAACTGATTAACTTCTTTTGGCAACCTTGAGTTTTCTCAGTCAGCCACTCTAGGGGGTGGGGGTCATCCTAGGGATGTAGACTTGAGCTACTAGAAACGATGTTAGTGTTTTGTTCAAGGCTTTTTTTTTTTTTTAAAGATTTTATTTATTTATTTGACACAGAGAGAGAGAGACAGCCAGCAAGAGAGGGGGAACACAAGCAGGGCAAGTGGGAGAGGAAGAAGCAGGCTCCCAGGGGAGGAGCCCGATGCAGGTCTTGATCCCAAGACCCCAGGATCATGCCCTGAGCCGAAGGCAGACGCTTAACAACTGAGCCACCCAGGCGCCCCATGTTCAAGTCTTTTTAGATTATAGTTGAGGTCTAGTTCTGATGAAGACTCAGAGGAGCCTGGCTAGGGTTTAGTCAGGGAGAGCATGTCATCTATCACTTACCAGCTCTGAGGTCCTGGGTAACTCACTTATTATCTCCGACCCCTAGTTTCTAAGATCAAAATCAAATTCTTCCAACCCCAGGACCTTTACCAATACCTCACCTCTACCAAAGACACCTACTGAAAGGTGGGGGACTTGGGTTTGAGTCTCATCTCAGCGTTTAGTAGTTATGTGACCTTGAACAAGTTATGTTGTAGCAGAGCCTCTTAAAATGACAGCACATGATCTTTACCAAGTTTGGAATCTATGATTCCTGCTTCATTGCATTTCCTTGAATATTTCAAAGGTGGATTTAATCTTAATAGGGACTTTCACTATTTTGACTGGCAAAATGAAAATTAAAAAAAAAAAAACCCCAAATGTCTTTCAGTAGAAGGTTAGTTAAGTAAACAGCAAATTCATACAATGGAATCCTAATTAAAAAAATTAATTCTTCATTTAAATTCAATTTAGTTAACATGTACTGCATTATTAGTTACTGGGGTAGAATTTAGTGATTCATCAGTTGCATATAACACCCAGCGCTCATTATATCAAGTGCCCTCCTTAGTGCCCATCACCCAGTTACACCATCCCCTGACCTCCCCTCCAGCAACCCGCAGTTTGTTTCTTAGAGTGCAGTGTCTCTTATGGTTTGCCTCCCTTTGTGTTTTCATCTTATTTTATTTTCCTTCCCTTCCCCTATGTTAATTTGTTTTGTTCCTTAAATTCCATGTATGAGTGAAATCATATGATATTTGTCTTTCTCTGACTGACTTATTTCACTTAGCATAATACCCTCTAATTACATCCAGGTCATTGCAAATGGCAAGAGTTCATTCTTTCTGATGGCTGAGTAGTATTCCAGTGTGTGTGTGTATGTGTGTGTGTGTGTGTGTGTGCGTACCACATTTTCTTTATCCACTCATCTGTTGATGGACATCTGGGCTCTTTCCTTACTTTGGCTATTGTGGACATTGCTGCTATAAACATTGGGGTGAATCTGCCCCCTCAAATAACTATGTTTGTATCCTTTGGATAAATACCTACTAGTGCAATTGCTGGGTCATAGGGTAGCTCTATTTTTAACTTTCTGAGGAACCTCCATACTGTTTTCTAGAGTGGTTGCACCAGTTTGCATTCTCACCCACAGTGTAAGAGGGTTCCCTTTTCTCTACATTCTCACCAACATCTGTTTTTTCCTGAGTTGTTAGTTTTCGCCCTTCTGACCAGTGTGGGGTGGTATCTCATTGTGGTTTTGATGTGTATTTCCCTGATGCTGAGTGATGTTGAGCATTTTTTCATGTGTCTATTGGGCATCAGTATGTCTTCTTTGGAGAAATGTCTGTTCATATCTTCTGTTCACTTCTTGAGTGGATTTTGGGAGAGGTTGAGTTTGATAAGTTCTTTATAGATTCTGGATACTAGCCTTTTATCTGATAAAACATTTGTAAATATTCTCCCATTCCATAGGTTGTCTTTTAGTTTTGTTGACTGTTTCTTTGCTGTGCAAAAGCTTTTTATCTTGGTGAAGTCCCAATAGTTCATTTTCGCTTTTGTTTCCCTTGCCTCTGGAGACGTGTGTAGGAAGAAGTTGCTTTGGTTGAGGTCAAAGAGGTTGCTGCCTGCCTTCTCCCCTAGGATTTTGATGGATTCCTGTCTCACTTTTAGGTCTTTCATCTATTTTGAGTTTATTTTTGTATATGATGTAAGAAAGTGGTCCAGTTTCATTCTACTGTATGTGGCTGTCCAATTTTCCCAACACCATTTATTGAAGAGACTGTCTTTTTTCTCACTGGATATTCTTTCCTGCTTTGTCAAAGATTATTGGACCATAAAATCGAGGGTCCATTTCTGGGTTTTCTATTCTGTTCCATTAATCTATTTGTCTGTTTTTGTGCCGGTGACATACTGTCTTGATGATTACAGCTTTGTAATAGAGCTTGAAGTCCAGAGTTGTGATGCCACCAGCTTTGGCTTCCTTTTTCAACATTACTTTGGCTATTCAGGGTCTTTTCTGATTCCATATAAATATTAGGATTGTTTGTTTCAGCTCTCTGAAAAATACTGATGGTATTTTGATACGGGTTGCATTGATTGTACAGATTCCTAAGGAAAAATTTTTAAATAGATCTTTATAATAGACTTAGAATTAAGTCCAAGAATCATAAAGTGGAAAAAAATCAAGTCATAAGACAGGATTGGTATTAGATCTCAATTTAATTTCTACTAGATCAAGCATATAAATAGTAGTGTATGTAAATGAGCATATACATGTTTGTGTGTGCAGAGATAAAAGCTGTACCAAGCATTAACATAACTGAAAGGAGTGTGTGTGTGTTCTGTGTGTGTATCGGAGTGTTGGGGAGGAAGAGTTCAGGTCAACAAGATGATAATTGATCAGTGAGGATCCCCTTGTAGATCAGGTAGTTTGTACCAGCCTACTATGCTAAGCCTTTTACACTCAGTAATTCATATAATCATCCAAATAATCTGAGAGGTTATTATTATTAATTTTTATTATTTCTGTTTTACAGATGAGAAAAGTAAGGCACAGAAAGGTTAAGTAAGTTGCTCAGTGTCACACCACCATAAAGTGCCAGAGCCAAGATTCTCTGTAACCAATCTTTAGCTTCTCAGCTAATTGCTTTTGAGATAAAAATAAAAAATAAATACTTATCAGTAGAGTAATCTCTAATTCCAAGATAGTTTTTCTTTCTTCATCACAAAGATAGCACACACAGATTTTCTCATTTTTATTTAATATGGGGAAATATTTCCCACTTAGGAGTGTATATGGGTAAAGAAATACCTATCTATATTATATTGATATCATCAATAATATTTGTTCTTATCAACATGCCATTTAAAATCTTCAAACTCTCACTTTGTGGGGTCCCTGGCTGGCTCAGTTGGTAGAACATGCAATTCTTGAACTGGGGTTTGTGAATTCACCTAAAAAGAATCTTCAAATTATCCCTTTGTTTTCCCTACCATTATAAATAGTCCAAAATTCAATGAGGGGAAAATCTCAGTATCCAAAAGTCAAAAACCTATCCCTCCCCATTTGCATCTGCTTCCTGCCCCTGCCCCTGCCCCTAATAATCTGAGGAAGAATGAACATCTGTAGATAAATCTCTACAGATGTATCCATAAACCAGAGAAGTCACTGCCTGAGAGTAGAAATGGGAATGAGAAAGACTGAAAGGTTTTCAACCACTTAAAGACAGAAAGAGTAATTTAATTGAAACACAATTTGCCAGTTTTCCAGCATGTTCCAAATCAAAATAGTTTTGGAAGATGAGGGGAAAATGTCAATTTTGGACCAGTGCAACCAGCTTTCTTGGCAAAGAGCATGGAGGTGGGGTTAAGCGATGGAGGGGAAAGATGGAGGTGGCGGATCAAACATACCACCACCCCCACACACACACATACACACAAACACGGTGTTTAGCAATTACATGAAATGAACAAGGAAGTCCGCATTCTTGCCCAGAATTCCTTATTGGGTGACTTTGGCCTCTTTGAAATTCCCATTTCCCCCATCTATGAAATCACATCCTTCCTATTTTCTCTCTCACAGGAAACAATTGTCAAGTATCCATTCTTTGTTGAGTGCTTTGAACATTGAGGATTTATAAATAAAAGACATGATCAAGGCAAAGAAATACACTAGGACTGGTAATGCTGGTAGACTGTTTCTCTTTTCCCTCTTTTCCTCTCTTTGACCCATATGAACCTTGGCCTCTTGCTTGACCTCCTTTCCTGGTCTCATTGCATCTGAAGCCACTCAAAACCCATATCATAGATGTATTCCCTGTTCTGTGTCTAATTGGACACATGTACAAACATGCCAAAATGACAGAAACTATTTTTGTTGTAATCATTTTGATATAGGATGCGTGGGAGAGATGGCACAATTCACAACAGGAGATCACAGAGTTCACTGGTCAGGCGCAGAGACTATGCTAGCCTGTCACCGGACCCACCCACTCTTCTTCTGGGGCCCACAGCCACAACACGTGTCCCAGATGGCCTAGTGGTCAGAGGCAGTTAATACACAGCTCCCAGCTCTGGTCCTCCACTCTCGTTCTCCTTCCCAAATTGTTGTGAAAAAAGGACAGAAATCTGAGAAGCTATGTGTTGAAGGAAGCAGAGCCATGGAATGGAAGGAACCGAGGCACCTGCATCACCCTGTGGAGGAGAGAAGCTCACCAGTCCAGAACACCTCATACGGGTTTTACACGGGCAAGAAAGAAACTTCACTTTTATGTGAGCCATGATGCTTTTTGATGTGACTTTGTTACAGCAGCTCTTCCCCCCTAACAGATACGAGTTTCCTTCCACCAAAAGAGAGCCTGGGATGAAGAGGCCATGGCTAAGAATTTGATCAGGTTGATAGAAAAGGCTACAGTGCAAAACACCATGGTCATCCATTTTGGTTGAGAAAATGGAGACCCCAAGAGAGGGACTGAAAATCCAAGAAATCTGGTCAGAACTCAAGAGTTCTGCATAACAGAGTGAGGAAGTTCTTAATAGTTTTCTAGAGCAATCCAAGAGGTTTTATGATGCAAATTTTGGGGCTGAAATTATACTCAGGAGAGATGAAAGGAAAATATCAAAGAGAGCATGAAATGGAGCAAGAAGACGGCATGAGTGAGAGAAGCTGCAGAGAAGCTGGCCGGAGGCAAACTGGTCAGTAGGCTGCTGGCAGGAGGATTTTAAGAATGTGAAAACCTTACATGAAAGTCTATGTCATTTGCTTTGTTATGATGTGACGTAACTGTCTTCAACTGATGTCATGCATTTCCTTGTATTGGGATATTTTAAGGAAATCGAGGAAAAGATGCTGCAGATCACACCCAGCCTTTGGGAGAATAAGACATATAAAAAAGAGTGACAGTAATTTCTTATCAAAAGCCAGCGAAATGGGAGAAAAAATGAATAGGAGAAAAATGGAAGTCTCCCAGAGCTCTCGGGGATAACGGTAGGATGCTGGATTTTCCACTATGTATGAATACATAATAATATAAACTGTTTTTACACACTGGCTCTGAGGTTAGACTGCTGATGACTTACACCAGTTGTCACCAGTTACTAACTGTGTGACTTTGGACAAGTCAGCGTATTTCTCTGGGCCTCAATTCCAAACCGTATAAAAAGAGGATAATACTAGAGCCTGTCTCTGAGTGGTGTTATGAGGGATGAATTGATTATATGATGTTAAGATAAATGAATATAGTATCTGGAATATTGTAAGCCTTCAATAAATTTTATCTATTATTGTTGTTATTACTATTCCATGTGGAAGATAATGTAGTAAAGTCAGGAACTGGTGAAGACGAAAGCTTTTGAGTATGTAGTTTTATGAAATGATTTATGATGAAGTGACATTTATATACAACTGTTATAAGTGAAAGTAAAATTAGCTAACAGAGCAAAAATGTCTGCATAAAGAAACATTATTAAAATGAGGCTATTTCCTGCCAACATGGCTAAAATTAAAAAAGATTGATCATTCCTGAATTCAAATGGAATTCTTATATATTGCCAGTAGAACTGAAAATGGGAGCAGCCCTTTTGGAAAACTGTTTAGCATTATCCTCTCCTAGATGTGTAGCATTATTTCACTCCCAGATGTATGCTCAATAGAAATACATATATTTACTCACTGAAACTCTTCAGTATCTTCAAATCAGATACAACAGTGTCCATCAACAGTAAAACAGAAAAATAAATTCATGTCATGGAATACCACATAGCAATAATAATAAAAAAAGAACTCCTGGTACATGTAAAAACATGGGCAAATCTTACCAAAATAAGACTGAGAGAAATGAAGCCAGACACAAAGGATTAGATGCCAACTGGTTTACTTATATCCAGTGAATATATAGAATTATGGATATATAATGAATATACAGAGTTGAATATAGTGAGGTAAGGTATGGTGTTATGTGTCGGCTGAGCAGGGAGCCTGATGCGGGGCTGGATTCCAGAACCCCGGGATTATGACTGGAGCTGAAGGCAGACACTGAGCCACCCAGGCACCCCCAGGAAGTGTTCTAAAGAGGATCCTTAATAAAGGTTGGATTCAACTGGATCCAAGGTGGTGCTTGTTCTCTGCTCCCAGGATCACAAACTTTCAGTCTCCATCCTTGCTCAGAGACGGAAGTGAACACAGAGATGGAAACCCGCAGACCCCATAGTTGACGCAGGGCTCCTAGCTGCCTCTGGCCAGAGCCACGGGCCCTTACTTACTGTTCACGAAACCTGCAAAATTGTCTCAGGAAATAACAAAGTCGCCTCCTCAGAAGTCTATGGGATGCCTTCCTGCTTGAGATAACAAAAATAATGTGTTGTTTGCAAGAGAAAATAATAATAATTTGCAGCTTGTACTAGTGACAGGATGTAGAACTTCTGCCTTTGTACACTAGACATGGTGCCACCAATGCCATCTGCCGAGAATGTTTTACGTTCCAGGTGCCTGCAGCCAAATGACCACCTCACTACAGTCACCCCAAAACCAGAAGGGAAGTTGCCAGAAGGGACAAGATGATCACGAAAGGAAACATTATGGCTGACCTAATCCCTAGTCAATCAGCATGATACAAGACCCTGAGACCCTTAGCCTGAGTTTTCACCTTTTAAAAACCCCTGCTTGTAAGCCATCGGGGAGCTGGGGATTCTGAGCCTGAGCTCCCCGTTCTCCTGGGTGGTGCCACACCAATAAAGAGCCTATCTTTCTTCACCGTAAAAGCTTGATATTAGTTTTTATTGGCCTGCTGCACATTGTGTGGACGAACTCTTGTTTGGTTTAGTTACAAAACCATAGAAAAGACTCCATCCTTCCCACAAAATCACCTAAAATCAAGGAACCAAGGAAATAAGCAACTAAACCACACATTTCAGTCAGTTCCCCACAAGCTAATCTTTCCATTCAAAATTGCTTCCAAGCTCAGAAAAATGAAGAAAGACATTCTATTTCCACAGACCTATTTGTCTTACCATTTCCATTGCTCTGCACAGGAGGAATTTTCTTTCCTTTTTAAAAAAAATTAGCTATTTTAGATTCAATGTTGAAATGCATTTTAGTAAGGTTCTTGCAAAAAAAAAAAGTTATCTGTGAGTCTTTTGGTAGAAAAGATTCAAGTTCACTCACCGAGTCATTTCTACATCTGGCGATGCCATTTTGCCCCCCAAAATATTTCTTAATAAATTTAATAATCAGAAATCCCAACCACAGAGAACCTTATCTTCCTCTCTACTTACACTTGCAGTGACTTAGTGTGTGTTGTCTTCTTTCATTTGTGTCTTACCCATGGGACTGTAAGCTTCATGAGGGCTGTGATTAAATCTTTGCTGATTCTTTGTTTGATATTTGGTACCTAGAAGATAGATGAATAAATAAATCACGGAATATTTTTATGATCCACCGAAGTCAATATGTTGTCAACATTTTTAGGGAAGCAGCAATCAGTAAAATCTTATGCAGATCCTTGCTACATCCAGTATATAAAAGTGAAGCCATGGTGAAGGGTTGTCTTCAGGTATCTCTACGCAGTCCAAAGGGGCCTCACAGAAGGATATGAAAACCATGGGACCGCCTAGATACACAATCATATAATTCTGTGTACCAGGTAGAACTAGTCATCTAGTTAGCTAGCAGGAAAGTTTCTGGATCCTTCAGCAGACCTGCAAATAAGCAAAAGCAAGGCAGAGCAGAACTGGCCCCCCTGGGAAACCACCATCATCACCCTCGGGATTTCTTCCAAGTCTCTTATTTTGTGTGCACTCTCCCTTCACGTCTTTCAGCAGTTTGTTCAGACCTGTGAAGCTGTCGAGTAGAATAGTAAAAATAGATCCTATTTATTGAGCAATTACTCTTGCTTGTGCTGTTGTAAGCACTTTATGCACATTATTTTATGTGATCCTACTTACTACCATTTTGTAGCTGGAGGAGGTAGAGGGTAGAAGAGATTAAAAATTGGGCACAAATCAAACATCTGCTAAATTGGGATTTGAATACAAATCATTGGTTCACTCATTGTTTCAGCAAATCTGTTGTTTTTCCTTTTTTTTTTTTTTTTTGAGTGCCCACCTTGTTAGATCTACTCCTGTTTAGACCTAAAACAACTTTACTATACCACCAACAGTAAGTGCCTCGTGTCAACCTGTCTTGGCAAAATACTTCACTGTACCTCCATATCCATTCATTCTTTTTTCTTCACTAGGGTGAAGTCTTTTAGCTTACTATTTTAAAAAATTATTGCTAATACTTCTGAGAGACACTCAGTATTAGTCCTAGAAAGCTATGTTTGCCTTATATGCCACGCATCCTGATTCTATTGTCAAGAACGTCTGTAAAAGAGCTAGCATCATTCTCCCAGGATAGAGCAAGCCTGATGGTCACCTTGACCATGGCCTTGACCATGAAACTTGATGGAGCAGAGATTGGACACTGGATAGAACCATATAAGAGAAGTGAAACATATTGGGCTCCCAGGCGTCCGTCTGTGGTTCGCTGTATGGGAACCAAAGAGTGATTCAGGGAGCAGCAAAAGGCCTGTTTTCCAACCATCTTATTATCTACATTCCATGTGTGCTCATCATCAGCTTATAGTGCAGATGTTTCTTTTCTGATCGCAGATTGTACTTACATTCCCATTCAGGGTGCCATTTCATCTGAAAATCTCCAAGGCCTTTTCCCAGAATTAGGTTTTTTCAGACGGGAAAAAAAAAGACAATATAAAATGCAGAGGTTATATCATCCAGCTCTGCAAGCAAAAACTTAGAACCCTCCTCCAAACCACAGTTTCTGTCTTTGTTGGGTCATATGTTAATTTAATTAGGAAGTATGATGCTTCTGTTATTTTCTTTGTTGACTTGGAGAATTCACAGACATACCCAGAGTTGACTCAGGTTTGAGTTTGGGACATACACCATATTACACAGTAAAATTAGCCCAGGGAGGTATTTCACAGCTACTGAATACCACGTCAGAATGGAGATGTGAATAGGGGGATTGGCTTCTTCAGGAAATACAGTTCTAATCTCAAGGGAACTAGGTGACTTCTGAGAGCTGAGAACATATAGGAGACCCAGATTAGCTCCCAATAAGCTTCTAACTCCACACAAGGATGTCAGTGGTTGTCTGTGACTTTGTTCCTCCTTGTGGTTCATATAAAGTGTATAATGTAAAATGCACACATTTTGGGGGTTTTTCATATGTGATATTTTATTTGCAAGAAGCTCTTCAACAGCTCTTCAACATTGTGAAATATTTACTGAGAATCACCTTAGGTGATAATGTATCATGTAGAAAATTAATACAAAAGGCAGGCAGGTAAAGGTAGTAATTATATCTATACTCTCTTGTGTAAACTCACTCATTCATTACTTATTGAATTCAACAAACATTTACTGGGTCACTACATGTGTGTCTGGCACTTTTTAAGTCACTGGGGTTATATTAATTTAAAAAAATAGGCAAGATCTTTAGGTCCCGAGGGAGACAGATATAAAATAAGTAAATATGTTAAAATTACATGAGAAAGACTCTTAGTACTGTGGAGTAAAATAAAGACAGGAATAACGACAGAGAGTGAAGTGGAAAGGGTATAATTTTAAATGGGAAGGTCAGAGAAGGCCTCACTGAGAAACTAGCTATATTAGTCAGGATTTACCAGGGAAACAGAACAAAGAAAAGATAGATGATAGATAGATAGATGATAGATAGATAGATAGATAGATAGATAGATAGATAGATACATACATAGATAGATAGATACATAGATAGATACACACATACGTACATACATATGTACATACATACATACATACACACGTATAGTGATAGAAAGAGACAGTAAGAGAGGCTGGTTTGCACCATTATGGAGGTGAAGAAGTCCCACAATCTGCTGTCTGCAGGCTGGACGTCCAGGAAAGCTGGTGGTGTAGTTCCCATCCAAGCTTGAAGGCCTTAAAACCAGGGAAATCAGTGGTGTGAGTCCTGATCTAAGTCCAAAGGCTTCAGAACCATGAGTTGTCGATGTCCAAGGGCAAGAGGAAATGGATGTTCCAGCTCAAGCATCAAATTTACTCTTCCTCTGCCTTTTTGTTCTATCCAGGCCCTTAATAGATTTGGATTTTGCCCACTCACATTTATTTGGTATACTGATTGAAACGCTAATCTCTTCTAGAAATATGCCAACAGACGCAGCCAGAAATAATGTATTAGCAGCTCTCCAGGCATCTCCTAGCCCAGTCAAGTTGACATGTAAAATTAACCATTACAATTACATTTGAAAAGGCCTGAGTTCATAAGAAGTTGAATGTGGAAACCAGGAATACAACTATAAAAAAAGTGCTTCAGGCTCAATGTCCAGTTCAAAGGTCCTGAGATAGCAGAGTGCTTGTGCTCTGCTCAGCAAGGAGGCCAGCATGGATAGAATAGAGCGAGCAAGGGGGAGAGTTGTAAGAAATAAGGTCAGAGAAGTAACAAGGGGCCACACCATTTGCTGATACTTGGAGCAGAAATAGATTCAAATAATCACAATTCAGCAGTGGATATACCCAAGGCTTATTTCTAGGATCAGTTATCAGAACATAGGAGTAGATATTATTTGATGAATAAGTAAATAGTAAATGAAAAATTAAAAGATCTACTCTTTGCAAAAACATTCATGATCCAAGAAAATTTGATGGATGGGATATGTTTGAATCAGTTTTTGACAACAGGGAACATTATGGAGAACTCAGAAAATGAATGTTGAGACTATTGAAGAGACCATCCTAGATAACCCTAGAGGTATCTCTGTACTGTAGAACCAAGATCTTGCTAAAAGGGTGTCTCAGAGAGTATTCTATATTGTAGGTAATCAAAATGCGATTCAAATTGACTTAACTAATGAAGGAGATGTATTGCCTGTCATAGCTAGAAGATTCAGAGTTAGCAAAGACTTCAGAATTGATTTGATTGAGTAACTCAGTGGTGTCATCAAGCAGCCATCTTTCCATCACTCTACTCTGCCTTCCAAGCTGACACCTTATTCCGAAGAAGGCTACCCTTATGACAGGGTGGCTGCAGCAGCTCCAAATTTCATCTCTTTATTCCATATATCCAGAAGGTGAGAAAAGATGTTTTTTAGATGCTGTCTCAGAAAAGTGAGCAACTTCCAAAATTACTTGGAAAAGATTTTCTTCTCATTGACCTTAACTGAGTCACAAGTACTTTTCTGATCCAAACTCTCGGCTGGGTGAAGTCCATGCATTGATGACAAAGAACTGGTTTACAATGACTCATTCATTCATTCATTCATTCATTCATTCATTCAATTAATATTTGAGTGCCTATTATGTGTCAGGCATTGTTCTAAGAATTTGGAACACAGCAGTAAACAAAATAAAGATCCATATCACAGTGGTGAGGGAGATAGACATTAACACAATAAGTGAATTATATAGTTTAGAAGGTGATAAATGCTGAGGAATAAAAAGAAAAAGCAGGGGAAGGGGGAATTGGACCATTGTAAGTTGAAATAGATGGTTTCAATTTTTTTTTAAGACTTTATTTATTTGATAGAGAGAGATAGCCAGAGAGAGAGAGGGAACAAAAGCAGGGGGAGTAGGAGAGGAAGACACAGGCTCCCAGCAGGAAAGCCTGATGCGGGGCTCGATCCTGTAACGCTGAGATCACACCCTGAGCCGAAGGCAGACGCTTAACGACTGAGCCACCCAGATGGTTTCAATTTTAAATTAGATGGTTAACATAGGACTTATTAGGAAGACAACACGTGAACAAAACCTTCAAGTAAAGGAGGGAGTTATCCATCAGATTATCTTCACGAAAAGCACTCCCAGGAGAGCATATCACTGATGAAATGACTCTAAGGCATGAGCAAGCATGGCACATTCAAAGAACAGCAGTGAACCCAAAGTGGTGTGAGGGAAGGATTGAAAATCAAGATGAGGTCAGAGACATAATAGAACCAGATTATGTAAGTTTTGTGAGTACTTGAAAAGGCTTGACTATTACGTGGAATGAGAGGGGGAGCCACTGCTGGTTTTTCAACTGAGGAAGTTCATGATCTGACTTGTTTTAAGAGGAACCACGTAGGGGCGCCTGGGTGGCTTTAGTGGGTTGAGCCTCTGACTCTTGTTTTCGGCTGGGGTCATGATCTCAGGGTTATGGGATGAAGCCCTGCATGGGGCTTGAGCTCAGTGCAAAATCTGCTTGTTCCTTTCCCTCCTGCTCTGTTCTCTATCTCTAAGATAACTAAAAATAAAAACAAAAAATGAAAGGAACTATCTAGTTGATGAGTTGTGAATAGACTATTGGGGGACAAGAGTTGAAATAGAGGGTCCAGTTAGGAGGCTGTTGAAGTAATCCAGGTGACATAAGATAGCTTCTCAGAATAGGTGGTAGAAAGATGTGGCACAAAGTAGATTCAGAACATGCTCTGAAAGTTGAGCTAAGAAGATTTTCTATTGAATTAGATACGGTAAGAAGACTCAGGGATGATTCTAAGCCTTCTGGTCTCAGGAACTGTAAGAATGGTGTTAACAATGAATGAAGAAGAGTCTACAGGAAGAGTAGGATTTCAGGGGAAGATCAGGAATTGTTTTGTCACATTAGTTTGAGATGATAAGAGGATATTTGAAAATAAGAGTCATAGTTTGCAAGATAGGACTGAGCAGGAATATAAATTGTGGAGCCATCAGTTAATAGATATTATGAGATCATCAAAGAAGTGAGAGATACTGCTATCGAGTGAGATTATAACTGAGAATAAATCATGGGATTTACAATATGGAGGTCATTGGTGATTAAGACAGGAGCAGTTTTAATGGAGTAGTAAAGAGAGGAGAAAATGTGGTAGAAAGTCTACGAAGATAGCCTCCATCCCTTTCTCTCCTCTTTGTAGGGAAGTATTTTCCCTCATACTTAGAGAGGAGTCTAACACTCCTCACTTTCAATTTTTGTTTCTTGCTTGACCAAAAGAAGTGATGTTCTGAGAAGTGACAAGATGTCCTGGTCTCTTCAACACTTATGCTTGGAATGGCCCCACTTGGTACCCAGCTACCATGCTGAGAGAAGCCCAGGCCACATGGAGAGCCTATGTGTAGACATTCCAACTGATAGTCCTGACTGATAGCATCAAATGCCAGCCTTGTGAGTGAGCCATCATACATGTCTAGCCCAGTCAATCTGTTAGACGACTCCAACCTCAGCCATTGTCTGAGTGCAACCGTGTTGTAGGTTCAGTTCCCCTGGAAGCAGATTCTGAGAGAGAGGAGGTTCATTAGGGGTTGCTTTGGGGATGAATACCTGTTGAAGGGAAGAGAAGGGAAGGAAGAAAATTGACAAAAGGAGAAATCAGACTCTAAGCAATCTCATCAGAAATCTCAACTGACTCCTTTAGAGAGTTCTGAGGATGGGCTAATCCCTTATATGTATCCCAAAGTGGGATGAAAGTATTGGACTTCATGTTCACGTACTCATCAATCATTGGATATGGGCAACTCTGGGAAGAGTATGAGACCTTGGGTGAGGTGACCTCAGAGGCATTCCCTGAATGAGACTGATAGCTGAGGTCTGTTGGCCATGCTCCTAGCAACTGATGTAATATGTCCTTCATTCCTAAAATAAGATCTCACTGACATATCAGTGTTCCCCATACACTTCATGATAGATCCCAAGAGAAAATTGTCCAGCTGACTCCAATCAACCCATGGAATCCTAAGAGGTGACAATAAATTGTTGTTCTAAAGAATTTCTAGTTGACAGAGATTGTTGAGCATTCTTGGATAACTAGAAGAAAAGAGGGAATAAAGATTGAGCTTTGGAGCAAGTGTATAGTAAGCGTACATGGAGAAGAGTAGAAGCCAGTAAAAAGCCAGGGAAGGAGTGACCAGTAAATAGGGGATAAAGCAAGTCTCTTGTGCCTGACTTGGCCCTGTAGATCCTCAATCCATCCCTCATCCTTCCCCCACTTGACCCTTTATGTCAGTGGAACTGACCAGTGCAGTCTGCTTTTCCAGGATTCTGATATTAGTTGGTTTCCAGCTGGGATTATCTCAAGAAGGACAATGATGGAAAATTGCAGTGAGGGGAGAAAAAGGAGAAATCAGGGACATTCTCTCCTTTTCTGGGGTGGTGTCTCTGGGTGTGGCTGTATCTCTTCCTGGGCTGTGGCTTCTGCTAGACAAATCCTACATAGTTGTAACTTCTGCTGGTTGCCCCCAAAGCCCATGGGCCCCTTCTCTCCTCTTTGTTCCGCCAGCCTAGGTTGGTACTGCTTTTCTCCTGTTGCCAACTCCTGCTTTCCTCACACTTTCCTATTTGGCTTTTCATCTTTTGTCACCTGTGTCATCAAGTTCCTGAATTAAATTCCTTCTGTTGAAATACCAAAAAAGAGTTTCTGTTTTCCTGATTAGATCCTGATCGATTAGGTCCTGAAAGCCAAGTGAAGAAAGTGCATCAAGGAGGAAGGAGTAATTAACTGTGTTAGCTGCTGCTGACAGATCCAGAAGCTGGGGGCTGGTAATGGATTCGTGGATTTAACAAATTGGAGGCCACTGGTAACATGACCAGAGCAGTTTTATTGGAATGGTGGGCAGGTGAAAGATCAATCGTGTGAAATCAGAGACCACCACTGCAGCAGTGGTAGGGTCAGTTCCCCAAGTATTGACATACAGAGAACCTAGAGTGGATGTGGGGAAATAACCACAGTATCCAGTCTTACTAGGGAAGAGAAGGAAGACTGAGGGCACAAGAGGGAATTCATCTAGGTGGAAAGAGCCAGTGGTCAAAGGCAGAGACTTCCAGTGAGTAGACTCAAGGACTCAGGTTCATGGCAGAAACACATGCTGTAGCAGGAAGGTAAAGTCACATAGGGAAACTTTAGAAAATTTGTGTAAAGCATCCCTTTTGGGGAAGAGTGAGTTTCGGCTTTCCAAACTTCGTTTCTGTAATTGGACAAGTGTATTTCAAGAAGTTAGTATAAGGCAGTAAAATATGTTTATCTGCAATAAACTTCAGAATACAACATTTTTGAGTAGTGAATCCACTTGAGAGACTCTAACCCAAAGAAATAATCCTAAAAAGGAAAGTGTTCAGGCGTGAAGATGAATACCGAACTACTATTTATTAGAATAGAAAAGTTGGAAACATTAGTTGTTCAGGAATCTAGAAATAGGTAGTTAACTATAGAGTATCCACTCAGAAGACTGATATGAAAACTAGTAAAACTTATGGTTCCCTAATGAAAATATACAAAGAAAATACAGACAGTTTTATGTTCAGTTTTTAAAATGAAGGATGCAGCATTTCTCTGCAGAGCATAGTTATAACTAAGTAGATGTGCACCAACATTTAAGTAGCAGCGTGAGGGTTAGGTAAGCTAGAGACCATCGGTAATCTTTCTTCTTTTCTATGCTTTATTCATTGATCATGTATGTTTTTTAATAGTAGAAAAAATAAACTCCTTAAAAGGAAAAAAAAGTAGGTGATAAGAAACAGATTCCCTATTAGAGAAATTCTGTTTAATAAGAGGCACAGTAGAGATGGTTTCTTTTAATATTAGGATAGATGAGGAGCACCTGGGTGGCTCAGTCGGTTAAGCAACTGCGTTCGGCTCAGGCATGATCTAGGAGTTCTGGGATCAAGTCCTGCATTGGGCTTCCTGCTCAGGTGGGGAGTCTGCTTCTCCCTCTCTCTCTGCCCCTCCCCATGCTTATGCTCTCTCTCTCAAATAAATCAACAAAATATTTTAAAAAATATTGGGATAGACGATATCTTAGCTAATCGAAGTCTTAATCTGAGTTCTAATTTCTTTCACCGCTTGTGATTAGCACAATATTTATACCTGTGTCAAAGCTGCCTCCCTTTCTTATCCCATTACTAAAGCTCGTAATTCACATGTCATACCACAATGCTTGAACTCACAAAATCGCATGTATGCAGATGTCACAGCCAACTGCTGCAAGTTTCTGGGATCCTAATTATATAGATGGAAGCTTGTGTTGCATGCAAATAGACTGAAAATCTTCACAGAGAGAGGAATAAAAAAAATATGCTGTATTAAAAATATCTTTAACACAATCTTTAGGAGAAAAAAATGGAGGATTGAGTCTGAGATAAAATTATGCCACTCAAATATATTATGAGTTCTCAGTCTCAGATTTAAAAAGATTTGTCCACAGTCTCCCCATCCAGAACCAACACCTTTTTCAAACCCCTCTGTTATTTCAAAAATCTAATGGATAGCATAAATGTTATGCTTTCTTTATATTGTTGGGGAATATATGCTGACAAAAGATAAGGGAGCTCTCAGACCTGAAGATAAGCTGAGAAGAATGTCAATGTCAACCAGTGTGGTAATTCTAGCAAACCCCAACAGCAAAGACATATTTGCGATTCCATCATAAATGAGGAGAATTCAAAAGTTCTTATTGCTTCTTCTTAAGGTTAACCAAGAAGCATCAAGCAACATTATCTCCTTGGCTTTGATCATAGCAACGAAACATTCCAGATATCTTATGCAGACAAGGATTGGGGATCTAAATTTCAGTTCCTGTTACATTCCTCAAATTATTTTAAAAGACGAATAAACAGCAGATATGTTGTTTTGGTAACCCAAGAGATTTTTAATCAGGTGTATGAATGTTTTCTCCAAAATTTGACATTCTTCCTTCCCTCAGATCAGGCACTGTGTTTTTTTTCCACTCCCAAAAGTTCAAATTCCTCTTTATCCGTTGAGAGATTAGAGATGAGCCTACTATGTTCAAGTTTTAACAACACCCTGGGTCAAAACCAGGGAATTAATTATATAGGGCAATGAGTATAGTGTAGTTTTAAAAGCATAGGCCTAGGAGGTAAAGTTCCTGGATTCAAATCCTACACTTACCACTTCCTAGAAAATGAACCCAGGCGAGCCACCTCACTTCTTCGAGACCCATGACTTCATTCATGAAGTAGGGATAACAATAGTACCTTCCTCTAAGGAGTAGCGTGTGACCAAATGAATTATCCATATGAAGCCCTTAGAGGGGCTCCTGGTACATTGTGTGTATTTAATAAAGTGTTAGCCGTGAGTACAATTGGCAACTTTTGTGTCCGGCTCCAGGAAATTCTTTGGAGATGATTACACCCACCCTCCCAGATAATATGGTAGGACTGATAATTAATCTCTCTAGTTCATTTAAGTGAACATCTGGTCAAGTTTTCATTCCAAACAATATCAGTTGGAATGACTCGGCCAGACCATGACTATATAAGGCAAGCATTCTCTAATTCTACTCTACTGCTGACCAAGAATGTCTTTCCCCTCTGCATAGAGCCAGAGACAATGTTAAGGCAGGGTGGTAATTCATTTTATTTCACAGACAAGGGAGTGTTTAAGCTAAATACATGGATTCCAACTACAAATATCTGGATAAAATATTTTTTTAAAAGCAGACACTTACCACACCATGCATATTTTCCAGGAATTTCTCCACCAACTCTTGGTTGTTCGGTGACAAAATATCTCTCCCATAAGGAGAAAAGATGGAGCCAATATAACTGCTTTGCAAATGGCGATCTTCACAAAGCTGGTGCTGCTCTGTACAACAAAACACCTTCTTGTCCACAAAACCTGGATGCCCTGTGGATTCCAAAAATAGCACAAACCTCTTTATTCTGTAAGAAGAGAATAAGGGACAAAGGGATCTTTGAGGTCGTCTCTTGTTCAACCACCCCATTTTAGACAAGAAATCATTTAAGAGAGAAGCAGAAAAGTGGCTTATTTAAGGTCACGTGGCAAGTTTAGGACAAATCTGGGACAAGAGGTAGATCCCCTAACTCCTAAGGGAATGCTTTCCACTGTTGTCATAAATTCCCAAATGCCACACCTACGGAAAAGAGGGTGTTGGCTCTGAAAGTAATAATGCAGTATATGTTGATTAATTGGTTTTAAATAAAACAAAACAAAATAAAAATAAATAAATTAATTAAAAATTTTAGAAAAGGGGGGGTATTGGCCCATTAACTTCCAGAGAGATATGGTGTGGATTTCTTTCATCTGTTGTCTCTTTACAAACTGAAACCGAAGTTCTTTTCCATCCTGACCATCTGGACACCTTATGCAGCATATTTGGTAGTTTGAAAAATAAAACAAGTTGAAGGGGTGCCAAAAAATTGCAGCAGGTGATCAACCATACATGGTACCTGGGATGGTTCTAGCAATCTAGGATTGAAGATTCAGGATGGGCCACGTCCTGGGCTAAATGCTCTCGAAGGGTTGCTTCATGTACTGCTCAGGAAAACCTTACTATGTAGTTAATATTATCACCACTCTTTGCCAGATGAGAAAATCAAGACTTAGGGAAGTTAAGTCAACTGACTGAAGTCACACAGGTATGAAGGATGAGTCTAGGCATACAGTTTGGAAATCTTATCCCCAAGCATATGGGCAAGGCTTTTTCTAACTTGGGGCCATCTCTGCTGTTCCCAGATACCACTCTCTGATTGTTCTATTTCTTGGTTTAAAGTTTACAAGAATGTGCTCTAGGTTTGTTGCCCTGATACGGTTTTTTCCTAGTTTTTTATTTTATTTATTTGACAAACATTTTACAACAGTTAGGCAGCAGCCATTGTTCTATACGATCCATGTCTATCACAAATATATTTATTTGGTCTTTACCACAACCCAATGAGCTAGGTGAAATTAACATCCTCATTTTTTAAATTTGAGGATAGTTGACACACAGTGTTCTATTAGTTTTAAGTGTACAACATAGTGATACAACAATTCTATATGTTATGCTGTGCTTACCACCGTTTGGCTCCCATCTGTCACCGTACAATCCTATTACAGTCCCACTGACTATATCCCCTGTGCTGTACCTGTCATCGGTGTGACTTGTTCATTCCATAACTGGAAATTAATACTCTTATTTTGTAAATAAGGAAACTCAGGCATCGGTATAATTTGCCCAAAGTGATACCGCTCATAAATGACAGAATCAATCACAATGCTGCATCAACTGATGTTATGTATTTTTCTCTTCTTTCTTTCTTTCTTTCTTTTTTTTTTTAAGAGCATACTTTTGAAAGAAAACTTAAAGGAAAAGGGTTTTGAGAGAAGGAAGGTGGGTTAGGCCCAGATTCATCTTCGTCTTCTGTACTGTGGTAAACTTTGGGGTATGCCAAGGATCATAAAGTGAAATTCACTGCTTTAGAATGTGCCTAAATAATTTTTTTCTTCCTCACTTATTTCACGTAATTGTTACCTGTTCTTAACCCAAAGGAATTGTGTAGCCACAAGCAATAACTTGCAGATGATTATGCAAACATTAAAAGAATAATTACAAGGACTATGTAATAACATGGCAAGGTGGCTATAATGCAAGATTAAGTGGGGAAAAAAAGGAACACAAAAGTGCATCCATTGTATGATTATAGTTAGATGCAAATCCATATGCCTATACATCTTTGAATGGCTATGTTAAAGGACTGGAATTATGAGTGATTTTTAAAATTTCATCTGAAGTTATTCTATCATTAAATTGAAAATAACACCAAAAAATTACCAGAAAAAAGAAAAAAAAGAAAGATTCATGAGGAAGGATATACTCTTCACCTGAAGGAAAGACTTAGTTGTAGTGACTTATCAGGATAGAGATTCTTCTGTAGATGAAGTTTGTGGGATATCTGTCTCCTAATGGTCTACTAGCATTTGGATTATTGTAAGGGCATTACTTGAAAGTTAGTCAAGAGCCTGATGAAGTGAGTTATGCCCATCCTCTTGAAACATAGTTTAGCCATCGAGAGTACTACTTATGGTCAATTGATGACATGGAAAGCAATATAATGTTCAAAAGAAAAGCAAAAGGGGCACCTGGGTGGCTCAGTAGGTTAAGGGTCTAATTCTTGATCTCAGCTCAGGTCTTGATCTCAGGGTCATGAGTTCAAGCCCCATGTTAAAAAAGAATATAATAAAAAAAATAAAAGGAATGCAAAATATAATGTTGCATATATGTCTTATGATCACAGTTATATTTATACATTTTTAAAGGTGATACTTAGAAATAATACAGAAAAGAAATACACCAAACTCTTAGGATTGGTTGTGTTGGGGAGAAGCTATTGGGTTATTTTTTCTCCTTCTTTAATTTTTTTTGTATTTATCAAATATTCTACAATAAACATGAATTATAACTGAAAACTGTAAACTTTAATTTTAAGAAGAATTAGAAATCTAAAGTAAAAAACAAGAAAAGTGAGCATTTTATTTGAGAATTTTTTTTTTAAGTAGGCTCCATGCCCAACATGGGGCTTGAGCTCCTGACCCTGTATCCAAAATGTGAGGTCAAGAGTCACATGCTCTACAGACTGAGCCAGCCAGGTTCCCCATATTTGAGGATTCTAAGCGTGGTAGAAATTGTTTAGAGTTCCACTTCACATCTGTCCCTCTGTGGGATATGGGAGACCGAAGGGAATGGAACATCCTCCAGTGAACACTCTCCAGCCCAGCAATGGCCGTCAGATTTCTCAAAGCCACATGGTAGCTGCTGTTTCAATCCCTTGGGTCTTAGACAAAGTCAAGGTTCAAAAGAGTATGCACCTTTTGGAATTTTAAAATTACAGCAGGCTCGGGATTCATGGGTGGCTCAGTCATTTAAGCGCCTGACTCTTTTTTTTTTAATAATAATATTTTTTTATTATATTATGTTAGTCACCATACAGTACATCCCTAGTTTTTGATGTAAAGTTCCATGATTCATTACTTGCATATAACACCCAGTGCACCATGCAATACGTGCCCTCCTTAATACTTGATTTTGGCTCAGGTCCTTATATCAGGGTCACGGGATAGCAAACACCCCCCCACCCCCACCCCCGCACTGGGCTCCGTGCTTAGCATGGAAAATGATCGTCCTTCTCTCTCTGCTCCTCCCCCTGCATTCTCTCTCTCTCTCTTTCAAATAATTAGATAAATAAACAAGTAAAATCTTAAAAAAATAAAATTACAGTCGGCTCTCTTCTCAAAGAAATCATTTGTTTTGTTTTTAAATACAGTTCAAAGATATTAAAAAATTAGAAAAAGAAAATAGTCTATTGGTTGCATTTTCCATTTGAGCCCAATAGAAACAATTCCATTTAGGAACTACCTACACCGCCCCAGAAACCCCCAATCCTGGCTGGTTATCAGAACAACATGGGAAGCTTTTAAAAATAATAGGTGCCCGGGTATGCAGGCCATTAGGCCTCAGTACACAAGTGATGGGGTCCTCTCTGGTTTGTGTAAGCAAGGATTTGTAACTAGGCCAAAAAATACCATCCTACAGTGACCAATTGTTCTGATTTTCCCAGGCCTGTTTGAATTTTAGCTTTAGCCGTGAAAGTCCTGCATGTCAGGAAACTCCTCAGTCCTGGGCAAACAGGGATAGTTGGTCACCGTAAATTATCTTTCCAGACACCTAACCAGAACACCCTTGAATCACTTTTAGTCCTGATGCAAACACAGAGAAATGAAAACCAGAAAGAATGGAGTGAAATCTTTGAAATGCCTAAGTCATCTCTTTGCGGAGCACTGAAACCATGGAAGGGGTCATATCTGAAAAAAGAAAAACCACTTAGATTTTTAATCTTCTAACTTCCTGAATGTTTTTGTTTCCCAATAAGATTTTATTTAAGAGAACATGAGACAGAGTTTTAGCTGTTATGATTGCATTCTAAAATGCCTCTTAGGAAAAGGCCCAAAGAATGACAATTGTATCCAAAATGTGGGTCCAGTCCGCAGCCATCATGGGTAAACACTGCCTTGGTTTTTGTTTTTTTATTTGACTTTCCAATGGTAAGATAATAAACTCAAACATTAACAAGAAGGCTTTCTTTCAGAGTCTGGACTGGAATTAAAGTGTTTGGGTCCCTGTTTCATCTGTTGAAGCTGGAGTGGGGTCAGGTATAATTCTAGCGTTCCACTCCCTTCACCCTTTCTTCAGTAACAACAAGTTGGGGGTATAGAACAAGAACTCTTGTGCGTTAACAAGGGGAGGGAGTGATGTTTGTTATTATTAGAGATTTCTTCTCTTAGGAGGAGCACATGCTGAATCCTGAGAAGTTACACAGATTTAAGCAAGCCTCTTATAAATGTAGTGAAGAGAGACTTTGCCCTCTCGGCATCAAATCATAGTGTGGGGGAGAAAAGTGACCAAACAGTGGTTTTTCAGTCATTGTCCCAAATAAAGCTATACTATTTTCCCAGTAAAAATAAAACACTGTTATTTTTACCTTTCTTAACTCACTGTTAAGGAGAAAGAAATTACATGGAAGTTTTAAAAGAAAGGATTTCATAACAAGTCCTTTTGACATTTATCCACAGTGCAGAATCTTGGGTAAAGTTGGCTTATAAAATTTTAATAGCTTTGGCTCTGCTTTCAAGTGTCTTATTTACTTTAACAACAGGCTTCCTGACCAGGATCACAGAGCGAGTAATCTATGGCTAAATCCGCCTGTCATCCTGGCCGGGGCCAAGGAAAATCAAGGGACAGCAAAGCTTTGGAGAAGTGGAGGTGGCGGGCATGCAGTCAGGAGACAGTGTCATGTCGCGGTCAGCATACTGGCTCTGGAGGCAAACGCTGTGTTCAAATCCAGCCTCTCCTTCCTCCTAGCTCTTGAGCCACAGGCTAAGCCCCAGTCCCCACCTGTAAAACAGAGTGATAGTACCGACCGCATAGAACCTTTCTGTGGCTCGAATGAAAGAAGCAAACCATCTAGCCTAGTGTGAGAAGTGAGGTGTGTGCCCCGTAAGTGTTGGCGGCTAATGTAAGTTTCTCTTCACTCTCCATGTTTCATCCACATGGGTATGTTAGACTATTTATAAAATAGCCTACAAGTTCGATTTTAACCACAGGCCTTCACAGCTGCTGGTTCACCTGCAGGAAGCTCCCCTGGCCCTTACGTGACCAACACTGGGCACCGTCCCAGTCTCTGTTCTCCAGGGAGACCTTCCCCAGGCACCTGAACCATCGGCTGTCATGACGAGGCCTATCATAAGCACTTAACAGACGATAATTATTTACTAACATCATTCTCATTTAGAAACGTGATGTCATAAATCCAATACATGGGGAAGATAGCTTTATGAAATAATGCTATTTATAGCCAATGGCTTCCCACCTCTTGTTGCAAGTAATCAGATTATAGCAGAACCTATCATACAGTGTTTGCCGGATTTCATTAATTCTTATTTTAACATCATGGTTTTTGCCATATCTATACAATATCCATAGTGTTTGCCCAGAATTTTCTTTATATTGCGTCTTTTTTGTTTGTTTAGGTTAATTCGTTTTGAGGAAATATTAAATTACAACCCTTCATGAGAAGCCGGTGTTTGCTAACCACTAATCTGCTTCATCTCTACCCTTTCCCATATCAGGTAAATGAGGCCTAGAGAAGGGAAGGAACTTTCCTCCCATCTTTTACCAGGTGTATCTACCAATGGCAGTAACTCAGATCTCCCACTCAGCGTGTCCTTTCTAGTATTCTGCGCAGCTTTGTGTAAGTTTCATGCCAGACAGGACCTGTTTTGGTTTGGTTGATACACGTGGAACAGACTGATAGAATAATCCATACTGATTTTGAATAACTTATAAAGCTAACTAAAGATCCACACTGCTGGTAGCCGCTTCTAACAGAAAAAAATGCCTTCATCCAAGGGCATAATTTGTGTTTCCGAAACCATGACAGACCAGTGACCTTCTTTCTGTCTCTGAAGAGCCACTCTAATAGCTTCTACTTCAATCACCAACAAGTAAAAACAGTTAAGTTAATTAGAATAAATTTCATCATTGCAGTAATGGTATCGTAATGGAAAAGCTGCCTCTTCTTTCTAAAAAGCTTTATTAAGTTGAATTCACATATTGTACTATTACAGTAAATTCTCCGATGTTTTTAGTGTATTCACAGGATTGTGTAACCATCGCAACAATATAATTTTAAAACAGTTTCTTCCCCTAGAAGAAACCAGTATTCATTACCAGACAGTCCCCACCTTCCCCCCTTCCTACTCCCTAGTTCCCTCAGCACTAAGTAATCACTAATCTATTTCACCTACTTTCTGTCTCTATGGATTTGCCCAACCTGGACATTCCATGTACGTGAATCATACAATATGTGGTCTTTGTGACTGGCTGCTTTCACTTAGCATCATGTCCTCAAGGTTCATCATGTTGTAACATGTATCAGTACTCCATTCCTTTTCATAGCTGGAGAACATTGCATTGTATGAATACATTCATGAGTTGATGGACATTTGGGTTGTTTTCACTTTCTGTGTATTATAAATAATGCCATTATGAATATTCAGGTTCAGGGTTTTATGCAGATGTACGTTTTCATTTCTTGTGGGTACATACATACACCTAGGAGTGGAACAATGGGGTCATATGGTAATACTACATAAAGCTACTGTTTTGCCTGCCTAAAATCCTTGACTCCTCCTTCTAGTAACAGTCCTTCCTGCCTCCCTTCCATTTTGCTATATATTTTCTCCCATGTTGGCTGCAGTCTTGGCAAAACTGTCAATCAGCTCATCAGGACCTCGCCTGCCAAGGGGTGAGCGTGTGATCCCCTGTCCTCTCCCTGGAATTTGATTCTTTGGCGGAGAGCCAGTGAGGCTGGAGGGAGCAGGGACTCATCCATCACTGTCCAATCACTGCCTAGCATCTACATCTCAGAGCTGCACTTACGCATCAACTTTCTCAAATACTGAGTTCTACCACATCCTTCTGATAAATTCTATGACTTTGTTTATGCCTTTAGCAGGTCAGATGTGGCTTTGTTGCTTGCACCCACCTTTAGCCTCATCTGGAACACTTTCTTTGGATCAATAAAATGCATGCATATTTAGTATCCCAAAGTGGCCTTTTGTTGATGCTATCTATAATTTAGTCAATTCAAATCCTCTCCCCAATCCCAGTCTCTCACCCAAGAGGATCAGGAAAAACACCCTCCATTGTATGTCCTGATCCCAAAAATGTGGAATAGAAACGAGTCCCTGAATTCACCATGTGTCCCAAAGACAGAGATCCAGCTGCCAGAGCCACGAGAGATGGTGGTTCTTCCTTGGTCAAGCTGTATTCTGAGGCTTTCCAAGAGCATGAGCCTTGCTTCATGTATATGAAAAGGGTTCAGTTAACACAAATGAAAGGTTTGCCTGTCTTTGTCCTGTATTAGCCCACAGACCTGCAGAAGTGTTCTTCAAACCCAGAGATGAGGTCCTGAACCTTCTTCTTTCCAACTGTGAAAGATACAATGCACAGGACAACTAAAGAGATGATTTCATCAGTCTAATGCACTAAGGAAAATGTTCATTAATGAAGAGGCTCTCAAAGGAAAGGATGGGAACCTGTGGTTTTATAGAGAAGTAAACAAACAAATCATGAGACAGAGTGGAGGTGGGTCTGAACTGAGTCATATGGAAANAGTGGTCCTTTGTGGGTTAGCTCCATCCTGAAGCAGTAAAGCCAGGGGAATTCCTTTTTTGGTAGAAGAACTTTTTTGGAGCAGAGTGCTTACGTAAAGTTCAATGTCCTCCCTCCCTCCCTCCCTTCTTCCCTTTCTTCCTTCCTCTTTCCATACTTTTGTTCATTGTGGAAATACGTATTAAGTGTCTATTTTTATGCTGGCACCAGGGCTGTGGCCTTAGGAGAGGAGTCTGATCAAGGTCCATATGAAAGGAAACAGAGCCTTGTAGATGCTAGACCTGCACGGGCTGAGGAAACACTGGGTTTTGAGGCAGACTTTTTTTTAAAGAGCTTTTTTAAGTACATAGAAGTGTTTACTTTTTTTTAAAGATTTTATTTATTTATATGTCAGAGAGAGAGAGAGAGACAGCAAGCACAAGCAGGGGGAGTGGCAGGCAGAGGGAGAAGCAGCCCACTGAGGCTGAGCAAGGAACCCGACACAGGACTCAAAGCCAGGATCCTGGGATCATGACCTGAGCTGAGGGCAGACGCTCAACCCACTGAGCCACCCAGGTGCCCCTGAGGCAGGCTTTTAACTGCCTCTTTCCTGTCATCCCATTCCCATGTTACCTCCCCTCTCTTGGTCTCTGTATCTTGGATCAAGATGTTTCTCTGCATAGCACCTCTACATTTTCGTACTCCCTCCCTGGGCAATCTAAGTGCCTTTTCCTGCAAGCAATTTTTCTAGATTTCCAAGGGAGTATATGAGATAGCTTTGGGAGGCTTCTGTGGTCCTACTAAGCCCCATAGCATTCTTTTTTTTTTTTTTTAAGATTAATTAATTTATTTTATATAGAGAGATAGAGTGAGCAGGGGCAGGGGGAGGCAGAGGGAGAGGGAGAGCCATGCTCCCTGCTGAGCAAGGAGCCTGATGCAGGACTTGAGCCCAGGACCCTGGAATCATGACCTGAGCCGAAAGCTGACGCCTAACAGACTGAGCCACCCAGGCACCCCAATAAATAGAATCTTTAAACGTCTGCTCTGGTAGTTTGGTTTTTTTTTTTAATTTTTTAAAATTATGTTCAGTTAGCCAGCGTATAGTACAACATAAGTTTTGTTGCAGGGTTCAAGGATTCATTAGTTGCGTATAACACCCAGTGCTCATCCCAAGCTCTGGTAGTTTGTAGAACACTTTTTACTTATTGACTATCTCCCAAAATGCCTTCCACACCTCTCAGGTGTAAATGTGAGTTTGAGGAGCAAGGGTGAATTGCACGTATTTTACAGAACAACTAGTGCTTTGGCGGAAAACCACACATTGTCCATAGCGCATCCTTCTTGTGTTATCTTACTCTGATTACATGGGAGCTACATTCCCATAAGCTGTAAATAACTGACAACAATGTAAAATAATTCTTGTCTCTAGATGGGCAAATTCTCTTCTGTGGACTTCTGTCCCCCATCGTGGAGAAGTTCAGTTTTGCCTCCACTTCACATTCACTTTAGTATTTCTGATATCTCAGTGTGTCTCTTTTGTGTATGTGTGGTTTTAGCACATCTTTAGATCATCATTAATGAGTTAAGAACAACTTTGACACATGGTCATATTTATATCTATATGAGAGTTATGATTTTACCTATTTTTGAAAATTATATTTTAACAAGATTGAATTGCACTAAATTGCTTGGATCCTCAAGATGGACTGAGGAAATGCCCAACAGGTGTGAGTTCAGGGGTAACAGAGTGCAGTACTTGTTTTTTGGGGTTTTGTTTTTGGGTTGTTTTTTTTTTAATTTATTTATTCGACAGAGATAGAGACAGCCAGTGAGAGAGGGAACACAAGCAGGGGGAGTGGGAGAGGAAGAAGCAGGCTCATAGCAGAGGAGCCTGATGTGGGGCTCGATCCCATAACGCCGGGATCACACCCTGAGCCGAAGGCAGACGCTTAACCGCTGTGCCATCCAGGCGCCCCTGTTTTTGGGGTCTTTTCCCCCCTAAGCTCTGTGACCTTGGGCATGCTACCCCTTCAGTGCCTTGAGTGGAAATAACACTACTTTTTATAGGGTTGTTGTAAGGATTACATGAGCTATCAAACAGTGTGTGACATATAGTAAGGGCTCAGTAAATACCAGCTATTAATATTATTATTTAATAAGGAGACTTGAAAGTAAATCCTGGCCCCATTAAATTTTAACAGGTTAAAGATGAAAAGCACAATTTTACCAATCATCTGTCTCAAGTATTCACAGCCACGGTTCCATTTACAGGAGGACAAGGTGAGGTGATAGAAAGAGGTAGAATCAAGCTCACTTGAGATACTATTCTGCAGTCTTGTCCCACCTTACAAACAAAGCATTAGAATGTTAACCCTGGAATTTTCAAAACAAGGCCACTTAATGGACAGACAACAGAACTTTTCTGTTTCTCTCTCTCTCTCTCACTTTTAGACACAGTCTCCCACATACTCCCTCTCCTAGGATTTTTTACACATCTCCCCTCTGACTCAAAATGGAAAATGGGGCTGAGGCACAGGTATCAGGGTTATATGTGTCTCAGGAGAACCATTTTCAATGTACCCATTTAGAACCCCTTTCCAGCCAATTCCTGTTAAAGTATTTTTTGGAACATTATTAGGTCCTTCATGACCTCTCATTTTATCATCTCCCTTTTTGGCCGGAGAATAGCAAAGCTCCTTCATGGCTGTCTCTGATTGGATGTCTGGAAGATAAAGATAAAAAAGAGGATGAAGAAACCAGAAATGGTAGAAGTAGGGAAAGGGAGTGTCTGACTGACCTGGGAAGCCAGATTGGGAGAGGCAGCCTTATCTGAACGCGC
>NW_024426663.1:47444176-47460805 GCF_017311325.1 Ursus maritimus
CACACACACACACACACACACACACACACACACACACACGGCAGTTTGTGCCCTGTGCCCAGGAGGAAGGAATTATGTCTCAGGGAAATAATCACAGTGCTTGGGGGTTTTTTGTTTATTTGTTTTATTTGTTTTATTTTTTTGGTTTTCTTACAGGGAACGTGTCTTTTCTTTAGCTGCTTTTGTTTTGAACAAAACAGAACAAATTTTTAAAAGATTTTGATGCATAGCTTTGTTTTGCCTTGTCTTGTTTTTAACTCTCTGCGTATCTCCATAGGTCATAGAGGAAAACCACATTTATTTTTTCCCACAGTATCAAATTTCTTAATTATGGATTTATAGACCTTTCAGAGGTCAAGACAGGTAAACATTTTGAAGCATATATATATTAATAAATTCTCCCAGGGACCTTAATTTTGTTAGCTACTTAAAAGGGCTCAGGATTAACCCAAATTTTTTAAGACTCACTGCTTCAGAGGATTCTTAAAAAATGGAATAATTTTATAATTTCTTTTAGTCAGTAGGCAATAGGGAGCAAGCGAAGAAGGGATTTTTGACTCAGCCTTCGTTCCAGCTCCCCTCCAAGGCCAGCACTTGACATGAATGTAATTCAGAAAGGGAGAGAGTGATTGCCAGGGGGCAGCGGATGTGATCATTGCAATTTCACAAAATAATAAGAGACCACTTTTCAAAAATCTTGTCTATTCAGTGACATTAAAAAAAAAAAAAGGAAAAATGGGTTCATCTTTCTTTTGGAGCAGTAAGCCTTCAAGTTCAGCTGGTTAAGTGATGTGGCCCAAGTTCATTCAAGTGTTAGATAATGTTCTGATTATTTAGAAGGTTTGGAGAGATTTGTTCTCTGATGAGGCTGGAAAGCACCACATTAAGACTATCAGTGACTCATCAAAAAGGTCAGGGGAGAAAAAAACTATTCCCTCCCCAACGCCCCCGCCCCCGTCCATCTTAAATGGTTGAATTCATTCTCCCAGCTTTCAACCTGCTTCTGAAATGCTCTGAACTGGATAACACAGAGGGAGAGGGGGAGGGGGAGTCCATTTATTGTCCTGTTTGATTCCTCAGTAGACAGCACAGACATATTTAAAATTTTTTTTAGATCATGTATTGAGCAAGCCTTTAAAAAGGAGGTTGCTTTTGATTAAGGAATTTCATATTTAAGAATTGCTTGCCCTTGAACAATTCAAGAGAATCTCTAGGGGTGGGCCCGCGTCATCATTAGGTTTCCAAAGTCCTCCCAATGATTCCAGTGTGCAGCCAGAACTGTGAATTGTTGGAAGTCAGAAAAGTCTGGATTTTTAAACTCCATTTCACTCTAAATCACTTGAAACTCACAGCCTATTTCCTTATCTGTAAAGTGGAGACATGCAACAAATATTATCCTAGGCTTTAATAAATATGGAAAAAGAAAAAAAAGAAGGGCACACTCTTAAAATTATATGTTAATCCTTTCCCATCCTACAATAGACACTCTCCCCCACAAAGACTTATAAAAGTGACAAATGTCTCATTACCATATTCAAATGTAATGAATCTAAAATAACTGGGTTTTTGGAGATGATTAATTCTGACCAAGCATCTTTTCCTCTTTGCTGAGTGAATAATAATAATTAATTTACAGTAAGCAGGTGATTCACATTCTACTCACACTTAGACATTTCTTGGCTAGAGCCAATGCAGAGGATCAAGCCATCTTGGCTGGCTGCCCATTCATCCGTGGGATTATTCTTCTTTGCAAACAGACCCAGCCACAGCAAGACGAATTCATGCCCAGCTGAGACAATTGTCCTTATCACCATGCATCTTCTGGGAATGTTCCCCAATCCCTGCCACATGTCCTATGTCTCCTTTTGTAATAAGACAAGCCACCATTTTCGAGTGCCTTCTCCGTGCCGGTCAATTTGTGCTAATTATTTTCCATATATTATTGCACTTAACCCTCACAACAGCTTTGTGAATAAAGCACATTATCTCCATTTTACAGATGATGAAATAGGCGTAGCGAGGTTAAAAATTTGCCCGTGGGCACAGAGCTAATATGTAATATCTGGATTTGAATTCCAATCTGTCTGGCTCTTAACCATGACAGTAAATTCCTTCTCGACCCACCAAGATTCTGCCCTTTGTTCTGGCTCCAAACAGAGAGTAAATGAAGTCTCCATCTCAGAAGACCTAAACTTAGCATTTCTATTACTATAATAGCTAACATTTGTTGAGGGCTTACCAGACACCAGATCCTTTATATGCCTTCTTCTTTCCTTTGAAACATTTCCTCTAGAGTTTCCACATGTATGTATTTTTTATTTTTATTTGTTTATTTAAAAATTTTTTTTAAAGTAGCCTCCATGCTCGGCATGGAGCCCAGGGAGGGGCTTGAACTCACAACTCTGATATCAAGACCTGAGCTGAGATCAAGAGTTGTACGCTTAACCAACTGTGCCACCCAAGGGCCCCTATGTTTTTTATCTTTAAACTAATGAAATAGTTCACCTATTCAAAACTTTGTGCATGTACTTACATATATCACATCTACCCACTTTATTTCTCACACTCTTTGCTCCTCCCCCTCTGACCATAAGAAACTTACCAAGAACCAGCCAAGCTCTCTCTTGCCTTTGGTCTTTTGCACGTACTGTGACCCTTGAAAAACACTGGTTTGAACTGCAAAGGCCCACTTACACACGGGATGTTTTGTTTTGTTTTGTTTTATTTGATAAATATGGCACTGTAAATGTATTTTCTCTTCCTTATGATTTTCTTTTTTTTAAATTGATTTTATTTATTTATTTGTCAGAGAGAGAGAGAGAGAGAGAGCATGCACAAGCAAGGGGAGCAGCAGGCAGAAGGAGAAGCAGGCTTCCCGCAGAGCAAGGAACCTGATGCGGAACTCGATCCCAGGACCCTGGGATCATGCCCTGAGCCAAAGGCAGACACTTAACTGATTGAGCCACCCAGGCATCTGATCTTCCTTATGTTTTTCTCAACATCTTCTTTTTTCTTGCTACTTTTTCATAAAAATAGAGTATATAATACTTATTACATACAGAATATGTGTTAATTGACTATGGTGCTGGTAAGGCTTCCTGTCAACAGTAAGCTATTAGTAGTTAAGTTTTGAGGCAGTCAAAAGTTATACACAGATTTTTGACTGTGTGGGGGGAGGGGAGGGTCAGTGCCCTTAACCCCTGCTTTGTTTAAGGGTCACCTGTAATCTTCTGTGGCATGCCGCTTTAACACCACTTTCCTTCTCCCTATTCATTGTTTAGAACTAACCTGGATTCCCTTACCTTCTGAAGATGGCTGTGTGTGTCCCATAACTGAGCTGATCCTTTGGATAGCACTTAGGTTTTATTTTCATTGGCAATTTATTTGTTTGTCCCCCCTGTGATGTCGGTCGCCCTACACCACAATGACTGATGCATCAGCTCTGTAAAACAACGTGTCCACATATGGTAGATTCAGGACATTTTTTATATAAGGGAATTACTTAATTCCAGCTTTTGATCCACATTAGATCACCTAGGCTGCACCTCACATCGTATTTCCAATCCCCGTATTGCCAGTCTCTTGGAAGTGGAACCAAAAGCTATTTGGTACAAAATAGCAGAAACGTATAGAACTGTTTTACATGATCAATGGCTTCCTCTTTTTGTTGTTGTTGTTTCAATTATTAGCTTTTTCTGTGCCTTTCTCAAACTTTACCTTTTAACAGACATAGAAACATTAGCTAGGATATCAATTTGCTTCAGATGTAAAAACGGCAATAGGGAGCAGTTGGATTAATTAAATTGTTAAAGTCAGTCCAGATTTTTTTTCCTTCTTGACACACGGCACACAATTTCAGCTCTTTGAATTGGATGTCAAAATTTAAAGCAGAGTGTTTCAGCTTAAAACACAACAGAGCCAAAACGGGGTGTTATACCGTGGGGACTATGGGCAGAACTTTTTTCCTGACTATAAAACTGTTAAGTGTTGGGGCGCCTGGGTAGCGCAGTCGTTAGGCGTCTGCCTTCGGCTCAGGGCGTGATCCCGGCATTCCGGAGTCCCACATCGGGCTCCTCTGCTGGGAGCCTGCTTCTTCCTCTCCCACTCCCCCTGCTTGTGTTCCGTTTCTCTCTGGCTGTCTATCTCTGTCAAATAAATAAATAAAAAATCTTAAAAAAAAAAAACTGTTAAGTGTTTGCTTCCCAAAAGAGAGTGGAAGCACACTCTTTGAAGAAAAAGGGCATTCTAGTGTGTTAGAAAAAACCCAAATTGTGTGATTTGCAGCCAATATGAGGCTGTTACCATTTAACATGGAGAATTCTGAGAGTTGCAAGGATTTGCTCTTTGAATAGGGACCCCTCAGTTCCCTGTCTGCATTCAGGTGAGGGAAGGACCCTTGAAAGGACCTGTGGGGCATGGTGCTGAAAGAACAGTTCCTACAGAAACATTTTCACCTATACCAGCACACACAGGGAAGTGAGACCTGGGTCTTCCCCAAGTTAGGAAGTGTCCACACCATGTAACAGAAAAAGAGTTTCTATGGAAGTGGTCTCAGAGACACAAGAGAACACTATTTCAGACAATGTGCTCTGGCTGAGAACCACTTGTAGCAGAAACTTCTCTTTCAACTCAATGGAAAATGTCTTGCAAGAGCATCTCCTACAGAGAAGACTGGAGACTTAGCCATGTGCTCTTGAATTATGATCTCAAGGCTCCAACTATAATTGACCACTTCTGGTCCTTGTCAGGAAAATGCCTGAGGCCACCTCAACTGGAAAGAGGTTGCTGAGGCTGCATCTGAAGGTTACATTGCTGATTAGAACCATTTTTTAAAAAGATGTATGTATGTATGTATGTATGTATTTATTTATTTATTTGACAGAGAGAGAGAGAGCACACAAGCAGGGGGAGCTACAGGCAGAGGGAGAATCAAGCTCCCTGATGAGCAGGGATCCCAATTTAGGGCTCGATCCCAGGGCCCTGAGATCATGACCTAAGCCGAAAGCCGATGCTTAACCCACTGGTAGAACTATTTTATTGTGACCACATGATGTAGGAGTATGCCACTGTTCTGAGTCACAATATTTGACTTCACTGACTTAAATATTTGGGGGACCTCAGCCAACTAATAACTCATCAAGATTTTGCTTAGGAATTTGTCCCTAAATTTTATATGAATTTCTACATTATATATATTTCTACAACTATTATCACTTCATCCTTACAACAATCTTGCTTGACCGTTATAGGAATGTTGCAGAATAGGTAAGTCTGTTAGGTCTATTGTCCCATTGTACAAATTGTAGAGGTTCAGAGGACTGGAATGAGCTGCCTGAGAGCTCTCTGCTAGTAACTGATGCTGCCTGAACCCAAATCCGGATCCCGCAATGCACTCTTCCACTGTTCCACAAGGACTCTCAAAAAAAGACAAAGCATTTTATTTAATTCAGTGTATATACACTATTGCATATTATCAGGCACTCACTATAACATCGTTTTGTGCATTTGTGCTGGTACCCTGAATGTCATATAGTAAAATTCACCTATAAAATATAATTTTGAATCATGCAATCATAACCATATCCACATAGCCATCCTCAAATATTACAAATGTAGTTATTTTAATTCTTGGAAGATTTTAAGTACTAACTGCTGAACAGTGGAGGGAGTTGTATAGATATATAAGGAATGGCTGGCCCACTTTTCAACCACCTTTCCCATGGATCAAGAGCATCAGTATGGGCTTCGCACCTGTTAAAGATTCCGGCACAACTCTGTAACAAGCAGAATTCTGAGATGGCCTCCAACGGTCCCACAACCCTGGTTCCATCTACCTCCTCCCAGTTACTCAATCAAACATTAGTCGAGGTGCTGCAATGAGATTGCAGATGTAATTAAGGCCCTGCATCCATTGATTTTAAGTTCAGGAGGTAATCCTGGATGGACCTTACCTAATCAGAGGAGACTTGAAAAGAAATCGGAGACTGAAAGCAAGAGAACTTCCTGCCGATTCCGGAGAAGCAAACAGCCGTGCTGTGAATTGCCTATGAAGGGGGTCTCGTGGCAAGGACATGAGGGTGCCTTCTAGGAGCTGGGAGTCACCCCGGGCTGACAGCCAGGAACACTGATGCCTGACAGTCTTGTAACTGCCAAGACCTGAATGCTGCCACCAACCAATGAGCTTGGAAAGGGACCCCAATGCCGAGATGAGATCTCAGCCTTGCCAGATACCTTCATTTCAGCTTGGTGAGACCTGAGCAGATGACCCAGTTAGCCTGTACCCAAATTCCTGAGCCATGGAAACTGAGAGATAACAAATCTGTGTTGTTTTAAACTGCTGAATTTGTTACATGGCAATAGAGAACTAGAGCACTCTCATCCATGGAGAATGGAAACCTTTCTTCAGTGCCTCTTGTTTAATCTTACATTTCACGCCCCAGCCCTGGTCAAGTGGACATCTGCTCGTCTCATCAGTCACAGCTCTGAGCTTTCTGCACTGCTGTTGAATCTCTCATTGCCCAAAAACTGCTCTCTGCCTGCAACCCTGGACAAAAAGAGATTACCTATCATCGTGAACACGCTGCAGACTCATTTAGAAACTCGCCCCTTCTGCGGCGTCTGGGTGGCTCAGTCGGTTAAGCATCCAACTCTTGGCGTGGACTCAGGTCTGATCTCTGGATCCTGAGATAGAGCCCCATGTCGGGCTCCTCCCTCAGCGTGGAGTCTGCTTGAGATTTTCTCCGTCTGCCCCTCCTACTAATGCGTGCTCTCCCTCTCTCTGAAATAAATAAATAAATCTTAAAAAAAAAAAAAAGCGAAAACTCCCCCTTTCTGTGGTGAAAATTTGCCTCCCGATTCTAACCCTTCTCCAAACACTCCTTGCGCCGCACCTGAGATTTCACACTCTGGCGTTCTCTGCGCCTCCCGAACCCACTCAGGAAGGGACAGGAAATCCATACACTGACCTGGGCAGGTGGGCTCACTCTCAGGAGAATTTATATCTACAAAAGCGTTGATGTCTTAAGTAATAGGATAGAGGCCCTAAAGATGATTTCAGACAGCTGTACGAAGACAGAGAAATTTGGGCAGAGGGCAGATGCTGACATGACTGCTACATCTGAAATCAAACCCAGGGACTCAGGCTGTAGGTGAGGTAAGTTTTGCAAAGCCGGTATGGCCCAGTGTATAGCTACTTTCCCAACTGAAAAGTTGCTTGCTTTTCATTCGGGGTCCCCCCACATTCAAGCCCTATCCAATCTTCCTGGCCTTATCCCTTACTCCCCTAGGAGCATTGTGCTTTCCAGCCAAGCAGGCCTGCTCACTGTTTCCCATTTCTCACTCTGCCAGGAATGACCTCACCCATCTTCCTCTGTCAAAACCCAACTCACCCTTTGTGACTTGTGGTTTGCTTTTCAGAAGGCCTTTGCTGATCTGTAGTTCCTTTATCCTCTTGCAACACTTATGACAGGCTAAGCAGCATGAGATTTCCCTAGTTGTCTTACCACCTATATTGTAAACTCCTGCAACATGTTGAATATTCCCTGGCAAAAAAAAATCAGTACTCAATAAATATGTAATGAATCGAATTGATTAAGCAGACTGTTCCCCTTTTGTTACTTGCACAGATTTTTGCTCTCCCTTGGCTGAGGGAGAATGGACTTGGCTCAGATTTTGTCTCTTCTGCATTTGAATTATTTTAGGACAGCAAACAGACCTGATCTTTGGATTAAAAAACAACAAAACAAATAAGGCAGTTGCAAAAATTCATAGTTTTTCTTTTTACAAAGACAGATTTCAAAGTAGTTTCTGAGACATTCTTCACTGTCTTCAAAGGAAAACAAACAAAACAAACTTGATTTCGGGAGCGTTGGGAAGAGTATTTAAAGATCTACGGGAACAGTTGTATTTCTAATAAAATTGGATCTGCCTTCCCCATGGGGAGTTTTCATTTATACCTGGTCCTGAATTAAAGGCTTCTCAGGATCCAGATGTAAAAAGTATTGGTAAATATCTAAATGGTGAAAGTAATCATCATTATATGATTTAACATTATATTTTAATTACTGATTATTGAATTTTTAAATAATTATGGACTTGCCAGCCAGTGTCAAAAATTATATCCATAACAATGAATAATCCAGCCAGCTAACAATATTACATCCTTCCTGTGTTTTGTTCAAAGGGTAATTCCCACGTTCTACATCTATCAGACTTATCAACCACAGTACTATGGACATTTTATAAATCCTATCCATGTCTTCAGTCACTCAAATTTTTTAGTTTAGTAAGTAATTTTTAGCTAAAATAAGCCATAAAATAAGTTAATATATTAAAAATAAAATTCTTCACTGGTAATTAATCTACTATAATTTTTGCATAGTATTCAACCTGAAATTTTCTTTTGAAAATCCTCCTAATTTATGTGTTTGATAAACATACGGTTTTGAGAACCTTGATTAGTTCATCTTGATATACTCTTGCTATTCCTAGAACTGCTCCATCCATTTATTGCAAAAGACAGCAACATATATGTTTGTAGGTGTAAATTTTAGAGTCAAAAAAATCTTTTTTGATACAATTAATAGTTTTGTAGTATATTATTTGAGTGTATGGTCATACTGAATATTTTTTGGTAAGAAATAAACTTCGGCAAGTTAACATTGTACTTTAAATGTTACAATTTCTAAGCCAATATTAAGAATTATTAAGTTGTTAGACATCGTGTAGTCAAAACTGAGTAAATTTTAATGTGGGCTCTGCTTTAAAACATCAATCTTTAAAAATATTTATATCTTATTATTTCTAGTGTATTTTGATATAACGTTTCACATATACATCTGAGTCTACCCTGGGTCTAGGATGCTTTCAGGGGACAAATGTCTAAAACTTTTAGGATTGTAATAGAAGGTAATCTGACTTGGTTTCCCAGAATATATTTTTCTCTTCGGTCACACCTAAGATTAATTAGTAATCATTAGCTACATACTACATACAGTTTTATCTACCATTGAAAAACAAAAATTCTATGGGGTGCCTCAGTGGCTCAGTCGGGTTAAGTGGCTGCCTTTGGCTCAGGACATGGTCCCAGGGTCCTGGGATCGAGCCCCTCATTGGGCTCCCTGCTCTTCTGGGAGCCTGCTTCTTCCTCTCCCACTCCCCCTGCTTGTGTTCCCTCTCTCGCAGGCTGTCTCTCTCTCTGTCAAATAAATAAAATCTTTAAAAAAAAAAAAAAAAAAGGAAAAGAAAAACAAAAATTCTAGATAACATTAATTTGAGACCTGTTTACTGTTTATATACAGGGTCTCAGACACTGGGGCCAAGCACTGAAGAAAAGAAAAGTTAACATTTGTAGAAAGCAGTTATAAGTTGGTATGCAACAACTCACTTTATTTTTTTTCAACACCATAGCTTTTTATCTGCATTTTGTTGATGAGGGAACAGAAAGAGAGAATTTATGTAATTCCCCAAAATTCACTCAGCTAGTGATGGACCCATAATTGTAGGCCAGATTTTGTGACTTCAAATCCTAAGCCTTTCTCAAATGTATCTCATAGCATGTAAATACTCTGGTATTTTGTAATAAGAAAAGGAAATCAGGGCTACATGCTTAAACTAATTGTCTCCTTATTTTTTTCTTCATATTTCCAATATAAATCACTATAAAATCTTGCAACATTGACAGGATCCTATTTCCTACCCATTCTTCTTAATTATAAAGGATCTGGAGGAATAAGGCTTTCCAGGGAGCTGCCTGGACAAGGAGTTATTTATTAACAGAAAAATGAGCTCAGACAAAGCGCTGGGGTAAGAAGGCACTACCAATGCATTTATGTGTCTGAATCTATACAGAGCTATAACATTCTCAATGAAAGAGTTCTTCACCATGTGTTACATTTTTTTCCTTCCATATCTCTTAGTATCTGTCATTTATACTCTGGCCTGTTAGCTATTAAGCTGGAGCCAGGATGTGGCCTGGTCTTGTGGAGCCAGCAAATTTGTGTCTGGAATGAAAGGAGCTTCTCTTTTCAGATTGTCATTTTATTTGACTACCTTTCTATGTCCATTATTTAGTTTCTGCTCTAGGGAATACTGAAATAAAAAGTGATCTTTTTAAATGTTAAGTGCAAGTTATATGTCCAGTTTCCTGGAGCCACTCAAATCAGGATGATAACGAAAATATTCCCTTCAAGAGGAAATGGTTGGTTTTTGTGCTTGTCTCAAACAGAGCCAGTATTGGTTGATACAGAAATCCGGTGATCTAAAGACACACACCTACGCTTAGAGCGTGAGTGCCCTGATAAATGAGTGAGACGATTATCTTTATTTAGCAGGAGAAACCCTACTGGTACTGCTTCAAGCCTTAGTTAGCTTTCTGGGAGTGAGGGGCTTCTGTATATCAAAAGTCATGGTTATTCCTGAAAAGCAAATAATTAAACAAGGACAGTAGTGTATTTGGCAGGAAAAAGAGGTTTACGAATCTCAATGAAAGGAGGCACTTAGAACAGATAGCAGTCTCTATGAGAAGACGAGAGATGAATACAGGTTAGTGGTTCTTTTTCAGAGGGAAGAAGACAGAGTAGACCAGGTAAGGGGCACTTGAACTCTACTATATTTTATTGCTTGAAAATATAGGGAAAATATGATGAAAAGTTAGCGTTTAAAAATTCTAAAGAGTGAGTATATGGGAGTTCATTAAATTACCATCTGCTTTTCTGTACTTCTGAAATTTTCATTGAAAAGTAAAGACAGAAGGGAAGGAGAAACAGACAAGGATTCATTACTGCTTTTTAAAAAATCTTTAGATGGCAATAGGTAAGAGAGAATTAGTTTTATTTTAAATAATCAGAATGAGATTGTTATAATAATAATGTAGAACAAATGGGATGCTTTTGTAAATGGACAAAAATCAGGAAAAATAGCTGGAAAAATAACAAATAAGTACATTTTTTTAAAACCTTGGAAACAGGGGCTCCTGACTGGCTCAGTCAGTTAAATATCTGCCTTTGGTTCAGGTCATGGTCCCTGGCTCCTGGGATCGAGCCCCCATCGGGCTCTCCACTCTTCCAGGAAGTTGACTTCTCCCTCTGCCCCTCCCCCTACTTGTTTTCTCTCCTGTGCTCTCTCTCAAATAAATAAATAAATAAATAAATAAATAAATAAATAAATAAACAAGGCCTTGGAAACAGATTGTGATCCATTGTGGCTGTTAAAGAGGTTGGACAGATAATAGCTTTTTTTGTCTTTTGTTATTATTATTATTATTATTTTGTTATACCCTGTAGTTACATTTATTGTCTGGCCGTTCCTTAGAGATTTTTCACTTAGGAGATTAAATTGTACCTGTGAAACTGCACCAAAGGAAACTAGAGCATTAGAGCATTTGAAGTGAATATTGTTTTCTCATATTGGTCAGCAACTACCTAACAATTGTCTCCTTCCCACTTAAGGCAAAGGAAATTCCGTGATTAGAATTGGCTTTTGAACATTTGAAAATAGCAACATCAAAGAGAGATGCTCAGTGTATAAAAATTGGGAAGGAAACGCCAACAACTTCTCAGTAGGAAGGTGATCTTGTCGTGTCTTATTAACTAATCCTTTGGTGGAAAGGATTTGCCTCGAGGACATTTCTAAGCCCTCATTTCGTGTTCTTGTCATAATGATCATTTTCTTATTCAGCTGTCCAGCTGCTGATATGCTTTTTGCATGAGGTGACAACTTGACTCTGATGAGGAGTCTGATCATGTTTTATTTTTATTTTGCATTTTTGATAATTGATCTTCATAATAGAGTAGGGAGCTAACAGCTTGGTTCAATAATTCTCTATCAGCAATTTTCAACATGTTCAATAGTGTGTTTTTATCTAAAATAACATCCTGGACATATATTTAAAAATACATTCTGGAGGTTGCCTGGGTGTCTCAGTTGGTTAAGCAGCCAACTCTTGATTTTGGCTCAGGTCGTGATCTCAGGGTCATGAGATCAAGCCCTACATTGGGCGCAACTAGCATGGAGTCGGCTCGGGATTCTCTCTCTCTCTCCCTCCTCCTGTCCCTCAACTTGTGCATGCATGCACTCTCTCTCTTTCTCAAATTAATAAATTAACATTATGGGGCACCTGGGTGGTGCAGTCGGCTGAATATCTGACTTTTGGTTTTGTCTGAGGTTGTGACCTTGGGGTCATGGGATTGAGCCCTCCATTCTGCTCTGAGCTCAGAGGGGACTCTGCTGGAGATTCTCTCTCCTCCCTCTATCCATCACCCTGCTCGTGCTCTCTCTCTCAAGTAAATAAACAAATCTTTATATAAAAGTAACTCACATTTATAAAGATTTTGGAAAATACAGAAATGCATGAAAGAAGAAACTGGAAGTTACTCATAATTCTACAACTCAGCCTTTATGAATATTTTGACATATATTCTTGTTGATTTTTCTCCCTACACATATATATATACGTATATATATATACGTATATATATACGTATATATATATGTATATGTGAAATAGCAGGAATTTTTCTGCACGCACACCTGGGATTATTAAAAATATGTTAACAAACTGGTTTTAACATTGTGTGTGGATTTGAGAAACGACCTGTTTTTCAGCTTCTAATGAACACTTTGGTCACCAAATATTGAGCTGAAAATCACTAGTCGCCTGTCAGAATTCTTAAGGTGTGATGGAGGTGTATTGAAAATAGTAGTGACTTTTTAACATGTATACTAAACATTATCGTAATTTCAATTTGTTCCATAAAACCTTGCAAAGCTAAAGTTACAGGGCAAGGTCAAGCTCATTACTACAAACTCTGTGATACTAATGATGTAGCTAAATATACTCTGAGGAAATGGGGGACTAAAATTTATTGAGCATCTACAATGTGTCGGGCAGAGTACTGAATATTTTGCAGAGATTGCCTCATACATACGTGACATCTGTAGGGTGAAAAATGACATTTCCAATCTCTGTACCCATAAAGTAGGACAGAAATAACCTAGGTTCAAATTTTTGCAATTCAAGGATGGAAGAGACAGGGTGGATTTTGATCAGAAATATTTAAATTCACTGTTGAATCAAGGAAAAGTGCCTAACTCCTCTATTCTCTCCTTATTTTGAGTATGGAGGCAAAGCCTTAGTGAGTATTAAAATTGTATCTTCTGTTGGGTAGATTTTTTGCTTTATAAGAATTCAGTGCAATGTAATTTCCGTAAAAGATATCCTGTGTGCTGCCGTATCAGGATTGCTTGTGCATGCATTGCTTACTACAGGGGAGTCTCTGCCTTCCGCTGATCTATAGGTAATAGAAGATGCGTCTGGAATACATTTCCCTAAAGTTATAATCGGATATGCCATGGGCTCACATAACAAGTCATGTCAATGCAAAGCGGCAAGTCATTTACTGAAGAGTTACAGGAAATGCATATTTGATCTGGTGTGTGACAGGTTGAAAGCTCTATTCTGCTGCCCGCCTTATAGAAATGGCTTGCTCTTTGCACGCTGTTTTACATAAACCCTTTGCTGGGAATTGTGAATTAAGGTGACCATAGGCACGATGCTGCCCTTATGTTGGTGATTGTCATAAGTAATGTATCTTCTACCTTACCAGGGACAGACATGATAAAATTGGCATGTGTTCACGAGGCTAATACCTTTGTTAGGAGGACATTGGTAGGATATTTATGTGAGTGTTTTTCTTAAAGTTTGCCTTTGCCCCCAAACAAGTGGGGCACTTAGAATTTTTCGATTTGTTAACACCTTACTTGTGGTCTTCCCGTCATCATCTCTCTGAATCCTTACACCAGAACTCTGTGTTGGGCTGGCTTTTAGGAGCACGGGCTCGGGACTAGCTAGTACGGTTTGAATTCTAGCTTGAAGTGCTAGTGTGATACTTTGGGCAGGAAACTTAACTCGTCTAGGCTTCCTTTTCTCCCCTGGTAACGTGAGGATGGTAGTCACACCACATGTGCAGGGTTGTTGTGAACGTTAAGGCAATGCATGTGAAGTCCTTAGCACAACATCTTACTCAAGGAACGAAATCCCTCTAATCCTGTTAGGTGGGTGAGGCAAATAGAAAGCAGAAAGACATGAAGAAGTTAAGTAAGACCCTTGGCCTAAGGCCACATAGCTGCAGAATTGGAGTCAGATCAGCCATTCCCATTTCAGCCTTCTTCCCAAGGCTGCTTTGCTTTCTTAATTAAACACATATGTGTATATGCAGCTGTTGACTTTTAGATGCGATGTTTCATCAACAAATGTAATTATGGAGCTTATACATTGCAATAGACATCGTGGTGAGGCAATGTAGCTCTAACAATGGGACTTATCTATGCCCAAGCACCCACACACACGAGCACATGCAAGCACGCATCTGCATTCAGGATGTTCCGTCTCAAAGGAAACCTCACGCTCTCTGCACATGTCTTCCTTCTAGTTATGGTTCTGTCACAACTTGGGCATTTACTCAGAGCCTCAGCCTTCTTGCTGGTAAAAAAAGAAATAATAGTATGTGACTTGTGTAGTTAATTAAGATATTACTAATCCAAATTAATCAAGATAGTGTATGAAGCGTCCTTAGCATTGAGCCTGGCACTGAATAAATTCCTAATAAACGTTAGCCAATATCTTTATTTACTGTCGCCCTTGCTGACAGTGCTGGTGCCCGTGGTGTTTATGGAGTCAGAGGGGCAAGACTGTCCTGACCCACCCATCTAAAAGTTGGGAATCTTGTTTTCTTTATAACTCTTAGGACTATCTGACCTGATATCATCTCTTTCCTCCCATTAGATTTATGTTCCACAGAGGAGGGAGCCCAGGACAGTGCTGGACACATAGCAAATGTCCCCCTAAAAGTCTGTATATAAATTAATGAATGGAGAAAAGTTTGAGAGCAATGGGAAAGAGGAAGGAAATCACCCATGTAAGCAAAGAGGGAAGGAGCAGCTTATATTACCTATTTCTCACGTGAACTTCTGGGTCTGTGGGCAAGCAGCATTTGTTAAAAAAGCAGTGTCCCAGAGGAAGTCCGCTTAAGAAATCATAAATAATTTGACAGAGCTCCGGTGGTTCAGCAAGCATCTTTCTCCTCATGGGGATGGAGGGCAAGTACAACTTGCATCAACACAATTGTCTTTGATCTGAGTTCACATCAACTTCCATCCCCCAGCCTTTCATGACTGTCACAATCCTGCTATCGAGTCCCTTTTCCAATATCCTAGTTACTCTCCAAAATTGGACTTGCAAGTTTCAGTTGATCAAATTCATTGCAGATGCCTTCAAAGATGGTGCGTGCACAAAGACGCCTGCCATATGCTTCCGAGCATTGAGCGAGTTACTGTATGGGACACAATAACAGTAGTGACTGGCACACAGCAACAGCTCCATAAATGTTCCCTGTTGTGGCTGTTGTTATTATTCTTATCATTACCCACTTATGCAAAAAGGATTTATGGAGCTTCTCATATGTCCCTGCAGATGTTCCGGGCTCAAGATACTTAATGGTAAACTAAACAGACCAGATCTCTGACCTCATGAAGCTTAGAATGCAGTGGGGAGGTTCACAAAAGCAAGTCGAGTGTGTCACGCGGGGTGGCGAATGACTGTGCTACCTAGCCGGGTGGTTGCGGACTACACTCCTGCTGGGGGCGGCCCCCTCTGCCTTGTTTTAACACCATCGCTCCAGTATCTTGGGAAGAGGCATAGTAGGCATTCGATTCTCGCTGGATGAATACAGGAGGGAGCGAATTTCTGAAAGGGGGCTCGTCTAATGTGGACGCTGCAGGTTCTGGAGTTAGGCTGTGTGTGCGGGCACCACGCAAGCTCTGCCCTTTGCCGACTCTGCGTTTACTGGCAAAGTGTGCGTGGACGCGGCACATGCACAAGTGATATCTGTGTGGAACTGAGGTAGCACGGAAGGCAAAGGCTTTAGTTGGGTGTTTTTGAGGTAAATCTTAGTTTATGTGTGAGCCCACGTGGAGGGTTCTGACTGAGGTAAACCTGAGCTTGAGCGTGAGGGGTCAGCCTCGGGCTTGTCGTGTGACGGGGGATTGGAAGCACTTTACAAGACACAATGTAGGTGTGTGCGTGTCTGTGACCTGTGAAGTAACTGTGAGGCTAATTATGCGTGGGCAAAAAGCACAATCTAGGGTGCTCAATGTGAGGGAGGAGTCGTTTAGTGTAGATTGGTCTGTGAGTCAACGACAGGCTTTTGTGATTGTCAGCGAAGCAAGAGGGTCTCTCTCTCCACCAACTCGGGAGGTCTATCTTTGAGGGTGCAGCTTTGTGAGGCAGATTCTAGAACTGGGGACAGTTGTGAGACAATTCTAAGATGAGAATGAGACACACCTGGGATTAGGGGGGAGCAGTCTAGGATTGTGAGGCTGGTAAGCCTGAGTTGGTGTGTATGTGTGTTGTTGTAAATCAGAATTTGCCTTTCAGATGAATACACCTGAGCCAGCTAGGTTTGTGGGCACGAGTGGGGCAGAGAGATTTGTCTTCGTGAGGCAACCTCGGAAGTCAGTGTGGGCGAAACGGGGTTTGTGTGTTGTGTGCGTGAGGCAAGTTCTTGAGTGTGACTCTGGGGCGTGTTGGGCGGGTGTGCATGCGTGCGTGTGTGTGTGTGTGTGCGCGCGCGC